>NC_090928.1:880234363-880537394 GCF_040938575.1 Ambystoma mexicanum | reverse complement strand
GATGACTCTGGACACAATGTTCTCTGTCCGGGCTCCACGCATGCTCTGACACACCACGGGACACACTCCATTCATTGAACTCCACACGCGACAGAGTTGTGGCACTTCACTGCGTGTGTGTCCTAAAGGAACACCACAGTGCCTACTTAAAATTTTCAGTACAAGCAACAGAGTTCGATCCTGTTTGGAATGACTTCTGCTCTGCAGGAGTGCAAGGCTGAGTAGTATCAAAGTCTACTTACAGAGCACTTACACTTCTATGAACCAACAGTGATCACAAAGATGCCAGCATTTCACAGTGTGCTCTAGTGCGCGTTGCCCTCCACTCCCATGGTTTGCACTCCCAAAAAATGGCATAATTTGCATATCCCCACCCACCTCACTAATAGGACAAAAGGTGCAGAAAACCCACCACCTTAATGGAAATTGCATTAGATTTGCAAAGGAGCACATTAAATAGTGTTTAATAGTGTAGATGAAGCGGTAAGGGTTAACGGTCACCGGTAATGGTACCGGTGACCGTTAACCCTTACCGCCTGATTACGAGGTCCCTTTGGGGGTTGGTATTTTGCGGGTTGGTACTTTATCATTTTGCCCTATGGGGCAACAAATGGGAATGGGGAAGGGCAATGGGGGAAGGGGGAATTAACGCCCCGCCAACCTTGGAATAGGGCAGTAATTCCCCTTTCTTCCAAGGCGGTGCCGGTATTTTACCGGCATGGACCAAGGTGCTAATAGCACCTTGGTCCACTGCCTACCGTGTAATGCGGCCCGAAGTGTCTTTTCCCCAATGATGGTCATCAGCATGTAGATGAAGCAAACACAATGATGTGGACTTAATCTGAGCTCAGTTGCAAACACCAATAAATCTGGCTACTCAGTGCATGATTTATTTTCAGAAATGAGAATTGGTGTAAACCTATCCTCACCAAAAACCTATGTCCGTGAAATGGCGTGTTCTTGTCTGTAAATGAGGCAGCAAGGCTGCAAAATCTGCAGACCATAGGAGTTTACAGGAATCAAAGATCTGGACTGATAGAAGAAGACCCCTCTAAAGCCACTGTTGGCAGACAAAAGGCTTGCTTTGCATCTAAAAGCATCATCACTTTAGTAATATTATTATAGTATTTCTAGACCTGGCTGGCTCCTTGCTGTTAGGACAGTTTTTCTGAAGTCCAACTAAGGGCTTAGTAAAACCATTCAACTGAGGCATTACAAGACTCCACCCTTAGTATAAGGCTGTACCACCTGAGTGTATGGTAGCGTACACAGAGCAGCCAGGCTTATCCTAGGAGGGAGAGAGGGCAGTAGACACAGTACAAGTGAAGTTGTAATACAAATGATCCAAAGAAACACTGAAACACTATGTATTGTAAAAATAAAGAATGCATTTAAATACAGGTAGGCCCAGATAAATCTAGGGGCAAGTAAGTACTAACACATTATATGAAATCACAGTATAAAAACAAAACACTATACTTGAAATCCACAGACCCAAGTATAGACCTTATTTGGAACACCTAAAAGTAGTTCTAGGGAAGTCAAAACCTTGTTATACACATTTAGTATAGGTCAAGCCTATTCCTTGGCAGTAAGAGACCAATGGTTACTTTCAGATTACATTCAGTAATACAAGGGCAGTAGGCCCTTCCAGTTGTACAGTGACTCTTGGAACAAATCACATAAACAGTCAACTGAACAATATACTTTTGGTGAATAGTGAAACACATATCCTAGGTGCAGTAAAAACATATGCCTACTTTTGTCATAACACACAGTTATACCAGGTGAGTAAAACCTAAGGATGTAATATACCATTACAGATGCTTTTGAAATCAGGGAACCCCAGGTTGAGGTAAGCAATAACTCTGGTAACTTATTTTGGATGGCACACAGCTAACACAAAGTAAGTAAAACCCACATACTTCAACTACTTCACAATGAAGGGGAAAATAAAACCCAATGTCACACTTTACTGAATAGTTATTCTAGGTAGGCAACAACCTAATGTAGACTTATTAAGGACAGGCTAGCAGCAAGTAAGGGGAAGCAAGACCCAGTTGAGGGGCACTCATACAGTTATCCTAACAGGACTAACCTGGTGATACCAACAGTTGGAGGACACTCATACAATTACCCTACAGGAATAATCTGATGAAACCAACACATTACTTTTGTAAAGAGGCACAACCTAATCACAGGAGAGTAAAATACCTTCACATCTACTTTCTATTAGATAGGCAAAACAGTGGCTAAGGAAGAAAAGTTGTTAACCATACTGTTAAGAATAGTGCATCAGACATTCAAGATCAGTAAGAACGTTTATAACTGTTCACTCTTAGAATTACAGTTACCAACCAACTCTTTACAAGTAATTAAAACACTTGATTTCTTGTCTAGGAAGAAGTCCCAATGCCTTCAAAGTCTTTCCCTTATTCATGGAGCATGAGTGTTCTCAGTGGCAGAAGGGGGTCACTAGGACTAGTGACCAACAGGCAGTGTTAGAATAACTTCTTTAGTAGCAAAAGTCAGAGTTCCTTAGGAAAACTGTACAAACAGGTGAGTACTTTACTTTTAGAGTTAGAAGAGGGTCCAAGGGCTTCACAGAAAACACCCCAGCAGGATTCTAGCAGTGGGACTGGGTGCACTGGATGAGGGACCTCCCAATCACAGAAAACACCCCAGGACACACAGAAATCCCAAAAGGCTTAAGGTTAGTATATACCCAAGCCAACACAGTACCTCAGCAATGAAGAAGAGATTGCAGCAGGAGAACTTCAGGGTCTGCAGCCAAATACCTGGTCAATGGATTCCTTGTCATGGAGACTGAAAACAAGACCTAAGAAAGGACTTTGCAGCAGGGATCAATGAAGCAGGCTCTAGGCAAGGTTTCCCTCATGGCTGAATGCGGTTCTGCAGATTTAGCGCCTTTTCAAGGAGCACAGTAGAAGACAGAAAATTGCGGTTGAATTCTCATAGTTTTAAAGGTCCAGCACTCTTGTGAGGGGACTTTTCGGACTCGATTTGTGTCTCTGGAGATACACCAATATGCCCACGAAGTTTCAGTGAGATTCGGAATTTGGAAGACCATGCACCGTACAGTGGCTGGAGGTCCCAGGGTATTGGGGTATTGTAAGAACGCAGGTCTTCTGGATTCTAGTGGGATTCACCAGGCTCTGGGTTTGGGTCATCGTTTTCGGAGTCCCCAAGTCGATTGGAAGGAAGGGCTGCAGCCGGCTCAGGTTACACAGCAGGCTCTCTGGTCGCTGGAAATCATTTCCACCACTTTTCCTTCATCATCCTCTTTGGTTTTCTGTTCCAGTGGTCGACATGACTTTAGCTTCCAGGATTTATCAGGAACTACAGCACAACCTCTGCATTCTCTCCCTGCATTTTACAAGAAAGGGGTGTCTGGTTGTCCAATCAGGACAGCCAGCCCCCAATTAGGATTTGTCCCAGTTGAAGCATGGTGTAAGACAAAGGATGGGGAAGTTTTGGACTCCTCCCTCACTTCCTGTGCTTACAGACTGATTGGAGCCTGGGCGGGGTGTCCAGGGGACTCTCGCCGAAGACAAAATTCACACAAAGGAATTTACCACTCTAGATGTCAGGGGAAGGAACAGGAAATGCCAAGAAACACTAAAATGGTAGAAAAAGAAGACAGGGCAATTTTGGTAAAATGAGCACCCCTAGGTGCCTTTGTTGCAACTGTGATCACAGCCTGTGGTAAAGGTGCACCAAATTAGTAAAAGGTATCACTGCCACCAGCCATTAAAGTTAAACTTGTAACTGTAACAGCAGTGTTACAGTTTTAATGTGACAGGGGATACATTGTATCTCCCCATCACTCCACATAAGGTGGGGTGTGCTGGTTTCACAGAATAAAGTGTAAAAGGGATCCAAAGATAATTTCTACCCTTAGGAATTGTAGTTCACTCAAGGTTAGCACAAGAAAGTTAAAAGGGGAGCCCCTAGGGCAACCCAGCAACAACGGGCACTGATTGCCAATAAGTTGTTAAACATGATAGCTTTAAAAAGACACTATGGAGAGTCTTAAAAATGACACCCATAAAAAGAGTTAAAGATTAGGTGAGTGTGGAAAAAGGTTCCCACTCACTGAGGTATTAATGAAAAATATCCCACTAGAAAAGCAAAGAATTCTGGGGTTGAACCAGGAAAGGAAGATTTGCCAGCTCTCTGGAAATCTTACCTAACACTTGCTCCACTGCAACCTTGATGGTTTGGTTTTTTATTGCGGGCAAACCCTTGAGTCGTGGGTCACTTGGCAGCTATGTGATCCCAATCATACATCTAAAACAGACACAGTTAAAAGATATACCTCTATTGCCTTTTGTGGTAACATGAACATTGGGAGGACTATTCTCCCCAAGTGGGCTATACATGTGATTCAGTAGCAACCCCCACAGTAAAGTACGAATCCAAAATAAATTGAATGTCCAAGGAAGGCTAAATAACATTATAAATACACCATTAGCAAGAACGGTACATTGAACAATCTTGTACAAAAATCCAACCATGTGGAGAGATTAGAGAATACAAAAGGCAAAATGACCTGCTCTTGGAGGGATGCCAGTTGGGCAGGCAGGGGCAGCCTGGGGGGGCATGGGAGGGGCTGGGCCAACTGAAGACAGGTGGCATCATTTGGAAGCAGTTCCACGGTAGGGGGCGGGCAGTGTTTGCGGGCTTGGGCCTGGTCAGGGGGGATGTAGTGGCATGAAGTACCCCCTAAAAAAGGGGGCAAGAGTGCAAAGGAGCACAGTTCTCTGCCTTACCCTAGGAGATTTTTTGCCACTATGTTCCTGCCATCTGGGCCCATGCCGTCAACCTGCCTGCATTGGAATACTTTTGTTTTGCTTCCTGAGGACTTGCCTTCTGGATCGCCTGCAGTGGCTGTCCATCGTGTCGGTGCGTTCGAGGATCAGAAGGTGGAGTAGTTGTGACCATGCCAGCTCAGGCAGGGAGACACAATAGGGAGGGGGTTGGGAGGCGAGTCAGGGGGTGGCACAGGCAGTCTGGGCAGTGGGAAGACGCAAGCAAGGGTGGGTTGAGGGACTGTAGGATTACGAGATATATAGTTGAAAGTGCATGGGGTAGTGTACTGTAATTTGTATTAACAGTTTGCCTGGGTTGTAGTTTGTGAAGGGGAGTGCGTGTGCATGGCCAGAGGATTTTGTTTAAATGTTGGCAGGAAGATGTTGCATGGGGACAAAAGATGGATGGGCAAATTCGCCTCACCTCCCCCTCCTATAAGGTACATGATATGGAAGAAGGCCCGGAGATATTGTGAACACCCATACTATTTCCAACCAATTCCTAGTGCTCCAATAATTGATAAGAATGTCGAGAGGTACCCACTCAGCCAGCCTTACAGACCACATGCGGTACAAATCTTCCCCAGAATGGACGAGGAGCCTCAGACTGCAGCTAAAGAGACTTCAATTAACAGTATTGACTAAAGCACTGAGAAACCAAAGTCACTGACGTTGTTAGAGACACAATGGGCCTCATTACGAGTCCGGAGGTAACCGTGCCTGAAACACCAGTAGGTTACCGCCGGACTCGTATTACCATTCCTCCTCCGTGATTCCCGGAATTACCGGGGCATTACGACTCCGGTGACCCGGGAATTACGGAGGCGGAAATCGGTAAATCCCCATTCCCATTGAGTCCCATATGACTTAATGGGAATGGGGAAGTGGAAACACCGGCACCATCTCGTGATGGTGCCGGTGTTTCCACGTCTGCCTGCAGGCGAGTGGTATTAAACCCACCAGGTCAGACCTGGCGGGAATGACACCTCCGCCTGCAGGACTCGAGATCACCCGGTATGGAAACAGCGGCGAGTTTACCACCACCGTTATTTCCATACCGGGTGACTCGTAATGAGGCCCCATGACTTAGCAGCGTTATCTAGGAAGCAAACGTACCATCCGCACATTAGGACACAAACACAAACTCGAATACATGAAGAACATGAGCGTAAAGTTCTATAGTTAGAGGACAGATACATATACATACTGTCATTGCTTTTTTGTCATTAGTTTAATGCAGCAATGCAGAAACCGCAAGAAGCAAGAGATCCTGAATAAAGCTTACAGATGCTTATATGCAATTAACCTTATGGAACTGCAGGAGCATCTATGGGACCTAACAGAGCCAAATGTGACTAATGTATTGAGAATATAGAATAGCATGGACAGTGTAGGAATTGCATAATTGTCTAGGAAAATTACAGCATGCCACAAATCTCTCAGCAAGAGCTGAGCTGAGGAAATTTCAGGCTAGACAACAGCAAACATCTGAGACAGGACTCGCTGCCAGGGCCACCAGATACGAACAGCATTCCATTTCCTGAAAAACAGTAACACCAGCATCAATAAATGCGAATAATTCCTCAAATTTCAGAGCTTCAGAAGCTCCAAATCATGGTCTCCAAACACGTGACCTGGCTGACTCAGACAATGAATAGAAACCAGAGCTGGGAAAGAGAGTCAATCTCACGCCGCCAGACAGAAGCATGCAACAAAGATGTTACAATGTGAGACAAGCGTTGCATGAAAAGAACCAGCACTCTCATCGTCTAAGGTGGTGCACACAAGTTACAATGCAGACACATTGGGCCTCATTACACGGAAGGCGGTAATGGTTAACGGCCACCGTTAATGGTAACGGTGGCCGTTAACCATTACCGCCTTACTACGAGGTCCCTTAGCAGGTTGGTGTTTTAACGCCTGCTTTTTGCAGGCGTTAAAAACCAACCCGCTAAGGGACCTCGGAGCTAATTACGGCACCGCAAAATTGCGGTGCCGTAATTAGCGCCTTCCCCATTCCCATAGAGCCCTATGGGGCAGAAATGGGAATGGGGAAGGGCAATGGCGGAAGGGGGATTTACCGCCCCACCAACCTTGGAATGGGGCGGTAAATTCCCTTTCCGCCAAGGCGGTGCTGGTATTATAGCGCCATGGCTCACCGCCTTCCGTGTAATGAGGCCCATAGTCATTCTTATTACCTTGAGAAGGTACACCAAGAGCTGAGAAACATTGCGGATCACAGGCCTGGGAAGATCAGCTCTAGCCAATCACCATTCAGGCTCCTATGGGTGGGTAGCAATGGGCAAGAACCAATGGTAAGACCCTCACACTATAAAATGTTTAGAAATAGCATTTTGGGGATAGACGAGGCCAGCCACCTGACGTGCAAGAGCCAGTAGAATAACTCATATAGGGGATTATATAGGTTATAAGGCTCCTGTCGACCACTCCAGCAGGGCGATAGGTTTTCTGGAAAGGGGCCCAGGTTGTGACATCACTATGATGCCACTTCAGGACAAAACTGGCCTGTGAGCCAGGAGGCATTGAGATGTCTGTGGATTTCTTCTATCCTTGTACTGATCCCTTTTGGTTTTGGCTGTAATAAACCACAGTTTGAACTTGCTGTCTGGGTGGGTCTATGTTCCTTTTGGGGGAAGGTGTTGGGCCTTCCAAGAGTTCACAAACTCCTGGTAGCACTCAAACCTACCTGGGAGTTTGTCCCCAACATGTTGGTAGCCAAAGGATGGTTCGCTGTGCTAGCCCGACACCAAGTCGACTCCTACGCCGCCGAACATGAGAGGCTGCGTGACCCTCGTGTGCATGTGAGGGAGGGTATTGAGTATTGTGGAGTACTGTTTAGCATTGTTGAGTATTGGCGAAGTATTGTTTAGTAGTGCCATACCATCGTTTAGCATTGTTGTAGTGAGTAGGGACTGGAGTGGAGGTAGACGTCCCTTTCTATGTTTAGGGCAGATTCGGTCTTCAAGGTAAAAGGTTCTGGTGAATAACCTAGACGATTTACTTAAAGGCTTGGATGACAAAAGTTATGTAAGGTATTCCTGTGGGTTGGGCATTTTAGCTTGGGTCATAGATGATGGTATTCCCATGAGGGTTAACAGAGGAGATAGCCTAGATTGCGTAAG
Source organism: Ambystoma mexicanum (assembly GCF_040938575.1). Taxonomy (NCBI): domain Eukaryota; kingdom Metazoa; phylum Chordata; class Amphibia; order Caudata; family Ambystomatidae; genus Ambystoma; species Ambystoma mexicanum. Next base: position 880,529,419 of record NC_090928.1, on the reverse strand, counting down.
GTGAGTCGGCTGGTTAAGTCTCCTGGAGAGAGGCTTTTCACATGTTAGGTGAAGCAACAGGTGCAGTTTGATCGCAAGAGAATATTGGTATACTCTGCCTGGAGAGCAGGAAGACAGCTGTGGGGTTTGTGTGGGTTTGGGATCAATGCGCTATTATTGTGTGCGCGTAATATTTGTTTACCTATATAGTGTTGATAGCTTAGTGACGTCACCCTTAGGTTTGCATATAGGACACAGAGAGTTTGAGATGGCGAGGAGCTAGTGTTGAGAATTTGGGATTGGCAGACGAGGTGAACCAGTGGCGGTGCGCGGAAGGTGCATGCACAGGATTGTGGTTGTGTGCCTGAGGAGGCAGCGATTGTGAAGGAGGGGGTGGTGCGTGGAGCACACCTTATAAGTTGTGGAGCTGGAGGGGCTTGTAGAGACTGGAAAGTATTATCATTGCATTGTAATCTTTATTCCTGAACAGCGGATTATCGAAACCCTAGACTTGAGGTCAGGCAAGAGGTATTGAAATGTATTGGTAATAGTGGGGGGATTACTCCCCTTCAGCATTTGTGTAAGACACTTCCACCTTATAAGGAGAACATCTGTAAATATAGCATAGAATGGTCCAAAAGTGCAGAAGGTAAATTAACAAAACCATGGCCACCGTACGGAAGTTTCTCCAAGGACATTCAACAATCACTGTTGATAAACATACAGGGTGCTTACAAGAGGAAGAAATTGATGAAACGCATGGCCATATTCGAGTTGTGGCGCATGCTTCAGCAGGGAGAGGGGTACACTGCGAGGAGTCAATGAATGCTAAGCCAGCAAGAAGTGAAGGACCAAGGGACTCATCCTTCCGCACCTCCGACGTGCCCCTCCAAGTATAGTATCTGATGATACAGACAATGAACAGGGAATGTACCAATGAGGGAACTAAGGACAGAAGAGGGGTACTCAAATCCGACATATAAACCACCAATATACACTCAAGAGGACAAACAGAAAGGCGCAGAACAGCCAGCTACTGATGCAGGGGCGAGCAGCGAAGTGCAGCAGCGCGCAAAGGAGGAGTTTGAGGTTGTAAGCACAAACAAAAGGATAGCAGTGCAGGTACTCTTAAAATTTCAAGGGAAGACAACTGGAGAGGAAGATGGGGTGACCGAAGCAATAGAAAACCTGAAAAGGGACAACAACATGACGGACTGGGTGTAATAAAGCACGGATCAGGTAAGTTGAGTTATACTTTATTCTTCAACCCGTACACCGTGACCATCAATCCCCTCCCAGCTCCCTGCCCTTCAAAGATCAACTGCCGCCACGAGCGTGGAATTCAAAGGGATTCCACGCACCTGGGACACAAGACAAAGGCTTGCGGAAGCGCGAGCAACTACAACACTTCTCCCCCTGTAAACCACAAAACAAGTGAGGACAATTTCACGCAGGAACATCAATGAAGGAAAGAACGGGGAAAATGGGAAGGAACAAGGGGAACATGAAGAAGGAGACATAAGAAAGAAGATAATTTAAATATCTGCAGTCCAAGAATTAATTATCTGCAGACTCTAAAATAAAATCCTTGTACTTTGCTGGAATCTTCTTCATTCTGTTCGGGCGGTAATTCACCTTATTGGAAGCCTCTGCAAGAGCAGAGTCCTCACATAGTTCCCCCCCAGCTGGAACTAAAACCGAATTGTCCGACACAAACACTGAAGACTCCTCAGCAACCTTTGTCCCCACCTCAGCCGGGCCAAGAGCAAAAGTATCGGAATCACACTCGGAAGACTCATCCGCCTCCCTTGCAAAAGGCGCCCCACCAAATGGCGCAATGCCTTCACTCCCCGGGGAAGGCACCTCCACACTTCCACGCCCCACTACATTGGCCTGCCCAGGAACTACCATACCACTACTGGCACCCGAAGGGCTCGGTATGGGAACCACACACTCAGCTGCACACTCGAGACCATCTCCAACTGTGGCCCCGCCCCCCTCACAACACTGGTCCTGAGTATCCGCCAATTTTCCCTTAACAGTGACCACCCGCCTCAAACTCCATCTGGTACCATCTTGTAGTTTAACGTAACCACGACCGACTTTGGTCACGACACACGGCTGCATAAACTTGGAACAGCCTTTAGCTACGAATCTCGGATTTTTCACCACAACAAGATCACCAACTTGCACACGCAGGGGTTTTCTTTTGGAAAGCTGAGATTCCCAAAAACGGGATTGTTTAATGCGTACCCTGTCAAGAACCTCCTGCATGTTGATGCAACTCTGCACACCACCCCCAAGGGCGGCTACCCTGAGTTTGGACCCTGGTTTCCTACCCCTCATTAATTCAAACGGAGACACACCAGTAAACGATGAATGGGTAACCCTATAAGCCTTAAGCGCCTCAGACACTACTCTGCACCACGGCAAACCATTAGCGATGGCCAACTGAACCGCCCCTTTCATGAACCGGTTCATCCGCTCCACTAACCCGTTGGCCTCTGGGTTATACAAAGCCACCCTATGGTGACGAATCCCTAGTTTAGAGAAGAACTCTTGCATGGCACCCGACACAAATTGGGGACCATTATCTGACACAAGACAAAGGCTTGCGGAAGCGCGAGCAACTACAACACTGGGCAGAACTAATGGAAGAGGAAGGCAGAAGAGAGAAGGACAGGGAAGTGAGGTTAGAGCGAGAGAACAGAAAGAGAAGGAAAGAGGAGAAACTGGAGCGAGAAGACAGGGAACATAGAAGCAAAATAGAGAAGGAGCATTTGGAAAGGGAACAAGAAGAACGGATAGAAATGGATCTCAAGAAAAGGAAGAGAGTGGAAAGATAGATGAGGGAGAAAAAGGAAAGAGAACTAGAGAAAGCAGAGAGGTAGAGAGAGATAGCAGAGCAAGAAAAATGCAAGTTAGCATAGAGGTTACAGAGGAAGTTGCAGTTGGACTGACTGGCAAGAGAACAAGCACGCAGAGAGGAAGACAAACAAGCAATATGGGCAGTGAGGCTGCATGCAGCATTGGATAGGGAAAAGAATAGGTTCAAGGAGGACAGGTGAGCTGAGCCAGATAACACAAACTCATGAGGCAGGAGCGGGACAGAAGAAAGTGGAGCAGCCCTAGGGGAGGCAGCAAATATGATTTAGTGGACATCGATCTTAGCATGAAACCTAACACAGACTTGAAATCAAAGAGACTATGTTTTGCAGATGATTTCTGTAGTAACATGGACACAGGATCCGGTAATGATGACAAACACAGTGGGGATGGGAGGGGGGAGAATAGCCAGTCACAGTACACAGGGACAGACAAATGAGCGTCATGGGAATTTAGGACCCACAAACAAGGAGAAGCAGGGGTCGATTCAGAAGAGCAAGCACAGCAGACGAACGACATCTGCACCACACACAGCACATGTTACTAGACTAAGGGATCTCCATAGGACGTAGGAGGGGTGAAGCAGCAATATCCTGTTTGGGAGGATGATTCGTCTAGAGCTTATGATGATAACAGAAGAGTATCCACATTGGAACCAGCAGATATATGCACAGACATTTAGGACGAGAGAGGGCCTCACCAAATTAGACTGTACTGAAGTACACCAGAGGAGAGGGTGGCATATTCACAGATGCCTTTATTAGATAGAGGAGGGGCGAGACCTCGGTATGCACCATGGAAGCACACAGACAAGGAGAATGTGAAATTTAGGTTACCATCTATGAGCGTGAGAGCGGGAAAATGGATTTATGAGATGGAGAAGATGACAGCAGGTCACAGATTAGCAGTGGGTGACGTAAAGGGACTATTAGTATCAATATTAGGGGATGCAGCTAATGATCTATGGAAGAGGGCGGGGTTTCCAGGGGTGACATCACAGAACACAGAGCATGATAGAGCGCCATTTGCAAACTGCAGGGCAGTAGTATGGCAAGCATTATGAACACTACCCGGACATGTCAGACATTGGGCAATTACATCACGAAAAAATTGAGGGAAGATGAAGATCCTCTACAGTACATTCAGGAGATTCAAGAGTTTTGGCGCCTTGAACCTCGAAAGCGTTGGAACAAAACAATAGCAATATTTTATCATATTTTAGAGCAGGGACTATCCAAGCCAGTACAGAAGAGTTTGAAGAAATCAGTGGGGATGGAAGCGAAGGGATGGCCAGAAATACAGCTCACAATAGTATATCATTGTAGATTGTGGTAGGTGAAGGTTAAGCAAAAAGTGGAAGATAGGAAGGTAGATAAGGCCAAACTAGTGCAGTGGAAGCTATCAAAGTATGCAATGGAAGGGGTGGTTATAACCAGCCCCACCCCACAGGCCCAGCTACAGTATCAACAACCACAACAGTTTGCACTGCCCATGGGAGGAGGGTACATGGGGCAGGGCAGCCCACAGCTGGGATTTCGAGGAAGGGGAGGTTTCTAAAGGGGACGTGGCTTCGGGCCACAGATGCATCACAACCAAGGTGGGGTTTGAGGGTGGGTTTCAGGACAGGGGAGGGAGCCACCACAGTGCTGGATATGCAGGCAGCTAGGATACATTTCAAGAGCATGCCTATATAGAAGGACACAACAGAATTGGGGTGGGCAGGGCCAATAGCCATATCAAGGGGGGCAAGAAGATTACTATGTACAGGACCATCAGCCACAAGTGCAGATGCAAGGTACATATCAACAAAGACCACAAGCACAACCACAAGCACAACCACATGTACCAGCACAGTCACAGCCACAGGTGCAAGAACCAAAAATGGAAGCACCACTACAGCAGTATTTACAAGCACCACAGATTAGGCGGAGCACACAACAACTGATGCAGATACAAGATGACAGCGCATCAGCACAGGTGTACACGGTAGTGACACTACCCATCTGCCAACTGGGAGGGGCTACAATGGTGGGGAACAATCCCTTTACAGGAAACGGATTACCTATGTACCCCAAAAGGACAGCCCGCAGATGAACTTGATGTGTCCCATCCTGTCGATCACACACAACCCTGCGGAGGAACCTTGCATGGGGGTGGTGATAGGTGACAAAATGTTTCTTTCTTGTTGACACTGGGGAGACTAGGTCCTGTATTAGGAAAGGAGCATTTAAGTTGACAGGCGATGCCATGAACACTCAAGGATTCTCTGGGACTCGAGAAGGGGTTCCTTTTACAGAGAACATCTCACTATCTATAGGAGATTACGACTTATTACTACCTTTACTTTACTCTCGACAGACACCTGTAAACATTTTTGGATGAGACATACAAATGTTAAATGTAAAACAGATAGTCCAAGCACATTGTGGATGCCCTGTACAGAGGGGGGTGCCAGTGGACTCAGAGTGGTTTCAAAATGGGACTGACATTGCCATTGCATGGATGCCAGGCATTGCAGGGAAGGTGTGGCGAGTTCCAAGCGAATACCTGTTTAGGCCAGAGACATCATTGGATGAGCCAGAAAGAACAATAGTATCCATAGAAATAGAGGCAGTATTGCAAGAGAGGATTGGATTGCAGTACATGCAACAGATGACACAGGAAGGGCCTGGAGAGCCATAATTGCAGTTGCAGAAGGGTGCAGGCTAACTACAGTGACAGATGAGGAGCTGTTCAAGGAAGGGAGACAGGAACTAAAGGTGGCATTTGAAATGAGTGTAAACATTGGTTACAGATCCATTACAGAGAGGTGCCACAGAGAATGGGAATGGCACTGGAGGCACCACCCTGATTTTGGGAAGAGGACATGACCAAAGTACCGGACTGTTTATGGACCACAAGTCCTTATGGTGTGGGCTGCATAAAGAGCATAGGGGGAGTGAAAATGAAACTGAAACTGGGAGCAATTTTGGCAAGAGTAAAGCAGTATCCCCTAACCAAGGAGTCAGATGAGGGCATTTATGAGACAATTACCACCCCGATTGAAAGAGACATGTTGGTGTCATCAGAATCTCCATGCAATACAGCAGTGTACCCCATGCACAAGGCCAACAAGGGCCATGGCATTTTATTCAGGATTTAAGACCGCTTAACAACATTGTAGAAGCACAGTATCCTGTAGCACCGAACCCAGTGACAATTTTGTGTGGCATTCCAGCAGAAGCCACCTGTTTCACGGTCATTGATTTAAAAATAATCATTATTTTTAGTGCCACTACACCCAGAGTCACAAGATTAAACCAGATTTATTTACCGAAACCAGGAATGGAAACATACTTGGTTGCCACAAGTGTACTGCGAGTCACCATCCATCTTTAACAGAGTGATACGGATGGATCTAAGCAACATAGAGACAGAAAGCACAGTTATGCAGTATATAGATGACATTTTGATTTGCAGTGAGATAGAAAACAAGTGCAGAAGGGACTCAGTGCACATGATAACGGTGTTAGCTGACAAGGGGCACAAGGTGGACATGGCCAAACTACAGTACTGCCAAAAGGAGGTACTGTACATTTTGACAGATGATATTGAAGGACGGCCGACACATTGTCCCAAAGAGAGCAGAGACAATACACAAAACACCCCAGCCCAGGACAGTAAGGGAAATAAAGCAATTTTTGGGGTTGTGCAGTTGCTGCAGAGCTTGGGTATTTGACTATAGCCCATACCAAGCCACTATTGGGTGCACTGAAAGAAGCACAAAGGGGAACAAAGGTACTGACATGGACCACAGAAATGACTGAGGCTTTTGAAGAACTGAAGGAAACCAGAAGCACTGTTCCAGTGTTGGGGACCCCCTGATATAAGAAGGAGTTGTCCTTATTTCACACACTGATGGTGTTCTCGAAGTACTAAGACCTCGATCGTGCTCTTCTTCACCTCTTTCATACTGTCTGGTTCTCCTGGACGTTCTGGGGCCCTCTGTTGCTCTCTGGGGCTCCCTGTTACCCTCTGGGACCCTCTGGCATTTCAGCAAAAGCAATTCAAGCAGCGGGCAAGGAGGCAGAGCCAAGTCAATCAGGTTTTATTTCATGCCAGGCTGACACAGACCACACACAGCATCGTTGTTAAGTACACTAACCCCTCTCCCAACTGAAAACAGAGCTTACTTTTATATCTGTCAGAGAAAGAGGATTCAAACCCCCACCTTTTCTAAACATGTCTAGGCAAAGTTCTCTGCCGACTACATTCATGCACAAGGCAATTATTTCTTATCTGTTTAAACCTTCAAAATGAAATACATTCTGGCACCCATCCTAGGACTTTCCCGGTCACTCTAGCCCAAATATGGTCATGCAGCTGTTTCCCTTAGCTACATTTTTAGACACAGCCCAATTAACTGTCTGGTTTCAGCACTTATCCGGTTTTTCGCAGGCCACTGCGACCTTGAATTTTTCAACTGTAGGTTGACTATGCTGCCACTGTCTGTAGTGAGTCAAATATATTATTTTACTTGTATAAAGGCATTGTTAGTTAAAGGCATTGTTGGTTACATAAATAGCAGAGTTCTTTTCTGTCTGGGGATAGGAAAAACTTATTTAATTTTCCTACTCAATTTTTATGCTATGCATTCTGTACCTTGACTACTTACTAAACCATGATTAAAGCATTTTTGACCTTATACACATAACACCATTAAAGGTACTAATGTCTTTTAACCCTGTGAGTCTATTTTCACACATTTACCATACTAAATCATTCCATAAAAATGTCTCTGCCTGGCTTTAAGTGGTGGGGGCTGCCCCCTACTGCATTCAGTTGTTGGCACCTCATCTTCATTTCAGCACCTCGATTACAATGGTGTAGTTATGAAGGTGGTACTGACTCAGAAGACAAGCATAGGCCATAAGCCAATTGCGTATTACAGTGGACAACTTGACCCAGTAATGAGAGTACATTATCCGTGCAAACAGTAATTGGCAGCTGCAGCCTTTGCATTGGAAAAGTCATCAGCAGTGACAATGGGGTGCACCACCACTCTTTACGTGGAGGCACACCCTCTTTGCAATATTGCATAAGCCAAAGAGTACACTGACTAAACAGAGAGCATCAGGGTATGAAGTGATACTATCGAATGTAGGACTGAAGATAGTAAGATGCAAGACTGTAAACCCAGCACTATTCTTGGAGGATGTTCTTAAGTCAGGAGACTATGCACATAACTGCACAAGGAACATAGAGATGTTCATTGAGACATGCAAAGTGGAGGAAGATGCACTTGAGTGGGGAGACATGCTTTACATTGACGGTTCGACAATTGATCAAACTGATGGGATCAGACGTACTGCGACTGCAATGGTAAGACAGACTGAAGGAGGATGGGACAAGCAAGGTGGTTGTGAGTGCACGGGTACCATCCCATTATTCAGCACAGGCAGCAGAACTAGAGGCTCTTATATTAGCACTAGAAAACAGTGTAGAGAAGTATGTGACTATTTATTCTGACTCTGCTTAGATGACATCAACAGTACACTCAGGACTGGCGTGATGGGTCAGGAGGGGGTTCAGGGGAGCAAATGGGACCCAGTGCAGCATGCGCTATTTTTAGGAAAATTGATTTATGTGATTGCATATCCAAAATGGGTAGCACTAGTGAAGTGTCAGGCCCACAAAAAAGGGGAAGACCCATCTCAAGAGGAAATGAAGCAGCAGATTATCAGGCTAAGTGCACAGTGTATTTTGGGCAACTGTGAGAGCTGGAGGAGAGACCAAAGGCTCAGGGGGGAGCGAGGAACATGGTGATGAAGGAAGGTTACAACGTACTACCAGAGACACATATTATGGAACTGTTGGGAGCTGCACCCCAGGAAGAGAAGGAGCTGTGGATAAAGAGAGGATGCTACATGTCTCCAACAGATGCCTTATGGTGACAGAACAACACAGGAAAAGTGATCATGCCACTGGCATTACTGGAGACAGCATTCACACAATTGCATTATCCAACACACACAGAGAAACAGGTCATTGCTACTCTCATTGGAGAAACGTGGTTCTGTCCAAATTTGAACGAACATGTAGCTGATCTTATTAGCATTTGCTTGACCTGCCATCAGTTTACAGCAGGACATATTTTGAGAGATGTGAGAGGATCCATACCAAGACCTGTAGGGCCATTTCTGCATCTCCACATGGACTAAGTGGACATGGTTCAAGTTTTCCAAGGTTACCACTAAATGATAGTGGTTGTCTTCCCATTCTCTAGATGGATAGAGACTGGGCCATGCTCCCACGCTGATGCCCTTAGAGCGGATACGTTTCTGGTCTGAGAAGTTTTCCCGAGATGGTGCGTGTGTGAGGTCCTGCGGTCTGACAATGGCCCTCACTTCACCAATAAACTGTTTCAGCACATCATAACTTTGCTAGGCATAACCCCAAATTTGCCTGTGTGTACCACCCGCAAGCAAATGGAATGTGTGAAGGTCTGAATGGACTCCTAAAGGAGTGCATAGACAAAACCTAGCAGATCACCAATAAAAACTGGCTTCATTGTTTACCCTTGGCCTTGTTTGAATTGCGCAATAAGCCTGGTCTGACCACCATTTAATGCCCCATGAGGTGGTGACAGGATGGTGCATACATCTTCCCTTGGCTCCTCCCACAAGGGCATTGAAAGATTACGAGAACAGTGCAGCTGTGTTAGGAGATGTATGAGCACATCACTTCACTGGTTTCTAATGCTTCTATTATCTCTCACCAAATACAAGGGATCCAGGGTGGCCCAGAAGACAACGAAGATATCAACTGCAATGACACAGCACAAGACAATGAACTAAAGCATTTAGTGAAGGTGGGGGACATTGTCCTCCTACAAAATTTTGTAAGGCACTGGATTTCGCCTCGGTTCACCTGCCTCACATTGTTGAGGCCATAGCATACAGAGCTGTTCAATTATTGGGAAAGTCAGTTTGGACTCACCTTCAAGACATCAAGCCATACAAAGCAGTGGCGTCACCTGGCAACATAGTAGCAGTAATTGACAGGGCCAACGTTCAGTATCTCGATGAACTACAAGTGCATGCAGACCGTACCAATTAGGGAGAGTAGGCCACCCCATGGTTGGACGATCCCAAGCAGCAGAAATAGCCACTGGAACACTACTGCAGATTGATCAATGAAACACTGTCTGTTTGTTATTTTTCTTTTCGCACACACAGGTCTACGTGAATGTTGTGGGATTGTAAAAGGGCGTTGTCCTGATGCTAGCTTCCACCCATCACTGTGAAACGCTCTCTAACCAGTTTGTGCATTATATAAAGAGGCCCAGACTATTTAAAGCACGATCCCCTAAAGTATAATTCCTTGTTTTTGTAGAATACCTGGCCCATGCATACCCACAACCTTAACACAGCGAATTCCCAGTACTGCCTACTTTGAGAGACCCCTTAGTAAGAAAGGTCTGGGAGGAGGTCTTTGCCTTTACCATCAGTGACTATTTAGTTTGTGGGGCTTGAGGGTACTGACAAATACTAACACATAACACCTTTCTTTGCAAATTTCAGGTGGGTGACTTTTTTTTCACCAGGCTGCAAGGATCAAGCAGCGTAAGTGGGCATGAAAGAAACAATAAAGAACCTTATTATCATGTTGTGTCTATTAATTCCCAGTGGATTGATGGGATTTGAATACTAGCATTTGTATATCATTGCTAGCACTACCGCTGTACCAATACTAACATTCCCCCAACCCAAGCAGGAGGGATGACAATGTCAGGTGGATGAGATGACACTGCTGATAATGTAAGGAGAGGTAAGCGCAGTGTTGCCACATACATGAAGGAAGTTGATATGTATCTCACTGACACAGCATGAATATCTAACAACATGTGGTATAAACATATGAACAAAGTAGGTATGGAAACCACTGGGGAGAGATGTTATGTCTGCTCTTTAATCCCCTATGCCACGAATGCTTCCAGAATGTTCATAGCATCTGAAATACCTGCAGCAAGAGCGCAATGCCTGATGTATCTCATGATGGTGCAAACGCATGGAAGATTCCAAGGGAAGACAGCAACACTGAGATGGATGTCCAAAGGGACATTCCCATAGGAAGACAATTACATAAAGACATTAGACATGATGAATAATTACTGGCAGCTACATGAAGGCTTGCAGTATATAACTAACAGACCGGAGAAAGGAGAGACAAATACTATCACACTGAAGGAATTGCCATGTCCCTGGACCAGAGTAAAGGAGATAGGAGGAGAGCAGGAATGCCAGGAAAGGCCACAGATATCAGTGTATGGACGAGTGTACACTAACAGTGGTGTTATGCTTACCTGGTCTCTGCAGAGGCGTTGGGGCATGATTGCAGCCCTTCTGGGGGTGAGGTTGCTCGGGTCCGACTTCACCCTCTGCGCTTATGCTATGACTGGTGGTAATAGGTGATGCTGCTCGGGACTGCTCCTGTGTGGAGAATAGGAGCATGAGTATGCCAGCTTGTGCACCTGATCCCCTTCCAGACCCCTTCTCCCAAACCGTGGTACCCATGGGATGCACTGTCCCTGGAAAGCTCACCTGTTGATTAGTTTTGGCGAGCACTCTGTCCTGCTGCTTCTGGCAGGGGCACTTGTATGATCTGGACTGAGTTCTTTCACTGGTCCCTTGCACGTGGTAATCCAGTCCTGCTGCGAATAAGCCACTATACGTCAGGTAAGTGTTCCTGTTTGCCTTTGTCTTTCCTCGTCTATTTTTGTTGTATTGTAAAGTTTGTTGTCTTGTATTGCTGTCCTTTCCACTTTTGATGTTTGCTCTTTTGCTTTCTTCCCTTGCAGGTGAAGTTCCCGGCCCAGCAGAAGCTGCGGAGCTCGAGGCGGCAGCCGGAGGGAATGAGGAACAAAGCTGCAGCGGTACAGTAGCTGGTAAATTGTTAACTAGGGGGCACACAGGGTTCAAATGTGGCGCGGTCTTAGGACAGATGTTCTAACATTGTCTTTCTTCTTCTTCACAGGGTCTGAGCCCGTGGATGCGGAGTGCGGTGCTGTAGCATCGGGATCAAGATCACTGGATGTCAGGAGATGATTCTGCAGATGAAGCGATGAAGCACCGGTTTCCTGGAGGTGAGTATGCAGGAGAACGGCTGGTTTCAAAGGTAAGTAAACTGGTTCAAGCTTCCGTGAGCATCACGTTGCACGCGAGTGCACAGTAATGCAAAAAGCACTGGCCTTAAGGATGGAGCTGCTTATATAGCTGAGCTTCTGAAGCCACGCCTATCAGGTTCAGCCTGCCTGCCACACCCTGCCACACCCGATGAGTCAGCACATGAAGACCAGGCCTAGGGAGCCACACCTGATGAGTCAGCATATGAGGATGTTCTCTGGAATAAAGACTTTCAGCTCCTGGAAAGTTCTTGTAAAATAGAAGCACTCCTGCACTGAAATAAAGTAAAAGTACTCCTGCACTGAAATAAATTGTTCCTACTCACATCTCTATATGAGCTTGATGCCAAAGGCACCAGCACTGAGTCCAGCCAGGGCCCCTGTGTTTATGGGTCCCAAAGGGACATAAGTGAGTCAAGTGACCCATTGCCCCCATCACTAGATGGTGTGGTTTTTGTGTTCTGGGGCCTGTGACCATGACAGCACTCCCCCTCATGGCACCTCTCATTGGTGGTCTCCCCCTTGGCCCTGGTTTAGTGGGGTTATTGCGGTCAAACTGCCTGAATAATCGTGGAGTGTGGACATGCTCACTGGGTTTCAGGTCCGATCTTGGGGTCCATAACCTTTCCAGTCAATAAGGTAGTATAACTTGGACCTGACCATCTTAGAGTCTGGGATCCTTTTAACTTTTTATTCTGGTTCTTCTTCAACTATTTCAGGATCTGGTGGAGTATCGATCTGAGTACCTGGTCTCAATGGTTTTAGGAGGGAGTCATGAAACACCGGGTGGATCTGGATGTGGGCCGGTAATTCTAATTTCATGGCTGCAGGGTTGATCACAGCCTTGATAGTGTAGGGTCCCAGATATCTGGGACAGAATTCCCATAGTCCTTTCAGGGGGATGTTTTTGGATGCTTACCAAACCTTGTCTCTGACTTGGTAGTTGGGAGCTTCCCTTTGGTGTCGATCCACAAACTGCTTCAGTTTCTCTTTGGCTCTGGCAAGATGCTCTGCTGCTTCCTTAAAAACCTGATTGATGGTTTTGTGTAAGGTTGTTACAACGGGCATTTCTAATGATTCGAGTAGGTCGAAAACGGATGTCCGTGGATGTCGAATGTATACTATGTAGAATGGGCTTTGTCCCGTACTGGCGTGAATGGAGTTGTTATATGCATATTCTGCTAACCAAAGTATGTCCTTCCAGATATCCTTAGTTTGTTGCAGCATACACCTTATGTATTGCTTGAGGGTCTGGCTAGTCCGTTCGGTGTGGCCATCGGTTTAGGGGTGATGGCTTGTAGATAACCGGAGGTTGATTTGGCAATTTTACAACATATTTTCCAGAATGCAGAGACAACCTGAGTTCCTCTGTCTGATATCAATATTGATGGGAACCCGTGTAGCCGGACGATCTGTTCCAAAAACACGGTAGCCAGAGTGGAAGCAGTTGGGAGACCTTTCAGGGGAATAAAGTGGGCCATTTTGGTATTGTATCCATTACAGGAGGTAAGGTCTGTAATAAAACCCATTGAAGGCGTATGCCAAGGTGCTGGGGGTACTTCTAAAGGATGTAACAGACCCGCAGGACTTTGATTTTTGGACTTGTGTTGTGCACAGTTGCAACAGGTTGTGATGAACTGGACAATGTCCTTTCGCCAAGTTGGCCACCAGTAATTTTTTCTTCATTTTAGCTTGGGTTTTGGATATTCCCGATGCTCTTCTACTAATGAATCGTGATAGTTTGCGATGATTTGTTTCTGTAATTTCTTATCCGGGATGTACAATCGTCCTTGGTAGTATGGTAGGTTGTCCACAATCGTATACCGGTCTTCCTTCCATGGCCAGTCCTGTTTCGCTGGTGGACTCATCAAGTGTTGCTGGTCAGATCTGAAGTTGTCTAGAGTGGTGGTTGCGGCAATCATGCCTTGGATTCGTCCTTCAGGGAGGATGGCCAAGGTGTCTGGTGTAGTGAATGCCTCTTCTCCCTCACTCATGCGAGACAGGGCGTCTGCTTTTCCATTGCAAACTCCGGGTCTATAGGTGATGACAAAGTCATATTCCACAAAGAAGAGAGCCCAGCACAGTTGGCATGATGATTGCGCTTTATCGGTCTTCAAATATTGTAGATTGCGATGATCCATGACGACGGCGACTGTATGTCTAGCTCCAAGAAGATAATGGGCCTCATTACACAGTAGGCGGCAGGGATTTAACGTTACCGGTAATGGAATACCGGTAACGCTATATCCCCATCCAAATTATGACCTTGCTCACCGCTATTTGCGGCACCGCTAAGTACGGTGCCACTAATAGCGACCAGTCCGCGGGTGAGCGACCCTCGCGTCCGTAATTTACGCCATGCCGCTATTAGCACATCATCACAAGCCAGGCGGACGTGCCAATAGCGGCATGGAAAAGCACCCAAAACCCCTTACCGGCATGGCGCTAATACCGCCATCGCGAACCACCCGTTAAAAGAACTGTGCAGTGTTACCACCTGCCACAGGTGGCCACAATCAGCACAGGTGGAGGCAATGGAGACTGTGGCTGCTCAAAAGGAGCACACCACACCCCTTCCCACACCCCTTCCAACACCAAGATGGTTCCAATACTAGCAGCATTACATGGCCTGGAGGACCTGATTGCAGCGCAGCTGCAACAACAACAGGCAGCACAGAGGAGACGCAGGAGGAGGAGAAGGGCAAGACAGGCACAGTAAGCACCACCACGGCACCTAATCATACCACAGAGGCACCCACCAATTCCCAGGATCAGAGCCAGTCCATTGAACCTAACACCTGAGCAGATACACACCCTGTACCGTCTGGACCAGGATACCATCACCAGCATCGTGGACATGATACACCACGACATTGTGAGCCTCATACACATCAGAACTGCCATCCCCCCTCTACTGAAGGTGGTGACTGTGCTCCACTTCCTGGCCACAGGCACCTATCAGCATACAGTGGGGCAGATGCATGGCATCTCCCAACCAGTATTCTCACGCACGCTGAACCAGGTACTCGATGCCCTCCTGAAGCATGCACCCGAACACATATACATGCCATGGACTGCCCAGGAGATTGCAAACACCAAAGTCGGTTTCTATTCACTGGCAGGCATCCCAAGTTGCATCG
This sequence comes from Ambystoma mexicanum, assembly GCF_040938575.1. NCBI lineage: Eukaryota > Metazoa > Chordata > Amphibia > Caudata > Ambystomatidae > Ambystoma > Ambystoma mexicanum. The sequence continues at coordinate 880,514,251 of NC_090928.1, read as the reverse complement.
GGCCATCGACTGTACACATGTGGAATTGGTCGTCCCACATAACAATGAAGTAGTGTACCGAAACAGGAAGCAATTCCACTCCATCAATGTCCAAATGGTATGTGATGCCAAAAAGATAATCACACATTGCTGTGCCAGATTTCCCGGATCAACCCATGATTCCATGTTCCTGCGGAACTCAACTATCCCCCGCTACATGGAGCGACAAACGGGACAACATTCGTGGCTACTTGGTTAGTAGCAGGCCAAGCACATGGCAGTGTGCTTGGGGGGGGGGAGATAGATACTCCAACTGGGTGTGCTGGGGGGGGGGGAGATAGATACTCCAACTGGGTGTAGCCTGTAGTCTGTCGTCCAAATGCACATACAAATGTAAGCCAATGTCCATCTGGGAGGGTAGCAACGTACTTGAGATGAACGGACATGCAAGTATATGCTACACAACACAGATGACTATCCAAGTTTAGAAACATCAAACCACATCCACACTGCACAACATTCCACGCCACAAAATACACAAATGTCATCCATGCTGTCAACATAGTCATGCTGAATTCGTCCAGCACGACATAAATAATGCAATGTGCCCTTCAATGCATGCTAAGGGATACCCCCTAGCCATAGAAATGCACCACAAACCCATAGCACAACTGAAGTGATGCCTCTCAGCATGGCAACATCAATGTTGGAAGGGCAGTACACCACCAGTGTGGTACCAAATCTGCCTGGGCACAGGGTCACCTGAGACCTGGCCTCACACAGGACATGTCAATTACTGGTGGAGGCATTAATGGGGCATGTCTACTTGCAGGGTTGAGCCCACCTTTGCACATTGCAGTTACACAGACACTTTGCATGTATGCTGTTGATTGTGTACTTGAATCTCAATGCCAAGTCAACGTTTGTGAAATGAACAGGCCACACCTGAGGTGAACAGTAACAGGACCCCATTCCTTCCCCCATATAGGTGATGCCGGCTATCCCCTGAAGAGGTGGCTCCTCACACCTGTACGGAACCCACAGAACAGGCATGAAGAGGAATACAAACGTGCACACACCCGTACCCGCATCATGATCGAGCAGACTTTTGGACTTTTGAAGTCACGGTTTAGGTGCATTAGCAGGTCTGGTGGCGCTCTCGTGTTTGGCCATGACAAGGTGGCCAAGATCACCATGGCATGTGTCATGCTGCACAATATGTGTATCAGACGGAATGTGCCACTGCCCCCTTACGTTGAAATGGAGGCACCTGATGAGGATGATGATGGTGATGAGGATGAGGTGAAGGGGATGCAGGTCATGCAAGAGGGGATGGCCAGGAGGGACTTGATGTGAGACAGCATCTGATCAACCAAATATTCTGAGTAACATGTTCTCGTACTGTCACCTGGATATGGCTAGTAATGCACTGGTGTCTGTTCGTGTGCACAAAATGGACCCTGGCGTCAATAAAGTACACATACACAATGAAGGAGTCCAGGCCTGTGTTTTGCTCAAACACCAGTGTATTAATGAACTTAAACAGGAAAATGTGAATGTCCCCAAACATCCCACCACCCTTCCACCCCACCCCCAGAACAGTCCCATCACCCCCTTCCCCCTACCCCCCACAACAGTCCCATCACACCCTTTCCCCCCACCCCCCACAACAGTCCCATCACACCCTTTAACCCCCACCCCCCCACAACAGTCCCATCACACCCTTCCCCCCACCCCCCACAGCAGTCCCTCATGTGTCTTCCACAATGTATGCATCCAGGCATGCACGCGGAAGCATGAACATTAACTCCCTATTGGTCATTGCCAAAACCAGCATTGGGAGGCTGCCTAGAGCTGCGCCTGGTGGTGCGTGCGGAGCGTCGAAGAGGGCTTGACTGCCGCGAACTGGCGGACGAAGAAGGGGCAGACTGTCCAGGTGGTGGTGGTGGTGGGAATTGCCGGTCCATAGCATCCGCAATACGTGTGAGGACCTCACAAACTCGGATGAGCTCCCCACACAGCCTGTCTGTGCATGCCTCCATCCCCTCCCTGGACTGCCTGGATGCCTCCATCTCCTCCCTGAGACAGGCAGCCTCCTCCACGTGCTGCCCAACCAGCACAGTGAGACCCTGTTGCCGCTGGCTGATGCTGGCCAGGTGTCGGGCTGTGGTGGTGTGGCTGGTGTGCATTGTGGTGCAGGCAGGTAAACAGATGGAGGCACCGGGGGGCTACTGAAAACTCCCATGGTCTCATCACCAGTGACATTGGAGCCAGGTGTGTGTGGTGGTGATGGCTGGGGGGTTCCAGGGGGGCTTGGAGTGTGCATGCCCAGGTCGAATTCTGTTGGGTCCTCCACATCAGATAATGGAGCAGTGGCAGCCGCCTCTCCTGCCGAACTGGCTGCAGCTGATGGTGGTCCCTCGGTGGCTGTGATCGGTGGTGGTGAGTGGACCTCCGGAGGTGGGGCAGTTGGCTTTGGTGTGGTCTTGGCAGTGGCGCTCGACCGATGTTTGAGGCTCTGAAAATGGAGCCTTGTGCCTTTTCCCCTGGATGTTGTGGGGGTGTCCTCTGTGGGCTGTGGCCTTTTTTCTTCTGCGCAGGAGGTGCCTGGGATGCATTCCCACCATCGCCACTGTCTGTATGTGACCCTGTCGGGGACAATAAGGGGGATGGCATTGGTTACGGTTCGATGTACTTAATGCAGGATACATCATCAATGCAGTTGTGGGCATTTGGACTTCATTGTGAAGGATGCAGGTGATGTGTCAGTTCAGTGGCTCATCCATGCAGTGTTGTGTGTGGCACTTGGCTCTGTTGATGTGAGCATGTGTGTGTGTGTTTGGGTCTGGCACTGACATGGGCAGGGTGGGGTGCATGTGTGGCTCTTTGGCCATCCATGAGGTGATTCTGGGCTGACATTTGCGGGGACCAGTCGATTCACATTGCATGCTTTCATTGGTACACTTATCTCCATCCGAAGTGCCTGCCACGCCATGCTCCATCCTCCCGACTCCCTCGATGCATTCAAATCCTATGAGGTTGGCACATGTCTCCTCCCATTCTTTTAGTTTGATTGGCGACCTCGATCCACCGGCTGTGGCAATGTTGTGATTTTCTGCCAAGATCATTCTTACCCGGAGTCTAAGGTCATTGCATCTTTTCCGGCACTCACGTACAGTGCGGGTGCTGGTGCCCACAGCACTTACTTTCAGTGTGACCTCCTCCCACATTGCTTTTTTTTGGAGGAGTGTCTCCCGCTGCATGTCGTTTGCGAAGACCACTGCAGCATTTTCAGGTAGGGTCTGTGTCAGCATAAGTAGCTCCTCAGTCGAAAACCTTTCTTTCCGCTGGCAGTCAGTTGTTTTTTTGAGAGCATTGGGCATGGTAAGGGTGTTCCAGATATTTGCCAACAGCAAAGTCCTACAAACAGGTCCAGGGGGCATAGGATGGCAATGGATTGTGCTTTTAAAGATGGCCGCCGTGCACTTTCCCGTTCCTGTGCGATGACGCTGTTTCCGGTTCCGCTATTTAACGGTCACCGCTATTAACGGTGACCGCTATTTGCATGCTGCGTCAAGGCGGAGGTGCTATCTGCACTGTCGTCGAAGCCGGTAAGGGACTATTGGGGGAGTTTAGCGGCATGACAGTTGGGGCATTACTGGCATGGCACGATGCTCGTGTCCGCGTACTCGTAATGGTACGCTATTAGTGCCCTCATGCTAGGGCGGACACGTTAAGGGCGCCATGCCGGTAATTTGCGATTTTTAGCGTGCAACGTGTAATGAGGCCCAATGTCTCCAGGCTTTGAAAGCTGCCTTATTTGCTAGCAGTTCTTTATCAGTGATTGCATAATTCAATTCAGGGGCTGAAAACTTGTGAGACCAGAATGCCATGGGATGCAACTGACCTGTTTCGGGGTCTCGTTGTGACAGGACTGCTCCCATTGCTATATTGGAAGCATCAATTTCAACCATGTATGGTAGTTCTGGTCAAGGATGCCGTAGAAATTGTGCTGTGCTAAATGCTTGTTTTAGCTACTGGAAGGCTTTTTCTGCCTCTGCGGACCAATTAAATTGTTTATTTTTCCGTAATAAAGAGGTGATTGGGTGGATGATCTGAGAGAACCTGGGAATGAACCGGCGATAAAAGTTGGCGAACCCGAGTACACTATGTACTCCCTTTATGGATGTCGGTGAGGGCCAGTTAAGGATAGCGTCTATCTTGTGCGTGTCCATGCGTACGAACCGTGGTGTGAGAGTAAAGCTGAGGAATTGTACCTCTGCCACATGAAAGAAGCATGTCTCCAATTTGGTATATAGCCAGTGTTTCCGCAGTGTCTCCAAAACTGCCTGGAAATGGTTGACGTGGTCCTCCTTGGTGATCTAATAGATAAGAATGTCATCAATATAGACAAGGGTGCAGACGTCCAACAGTTCGCAGAGCACGTCATTCATGAAAAATTGGTAAGCCTCCAGGGCATTACATAGTCTAAAGGGCATAACCTGATATTCATAAAGGCTATATTTTGCGCAAAAGGCCATCTTCCACTCGTCTCCTTTTTTGACTCTTACTAGATGGTAGGCTTCTCGTAAGTCTAGTTTTGTATATATCGGAGCGTTTTTGACTTGATCCAAGAGCTCGGGGATAAGCGGACGGACGAATGAAGCCATTTGCCAGATACTGATCGAGGTAGGTTTTTTGAATGCTGATTTTCCTGTTCTGTTAGGGCGTAAATCCAGCTTCAGGGAACTTGAGCTCCAGGTACTAGATCAATTTGGCAGTCATTCGGTCTGTGCGACGGTAGGGTGTTTGCTTGCTCTTTTGAAATACATCTTGGTAATCCAGGTATTCAGGTGGTAGTGAACTGGTGAGGCCCAGTATGGTTTCTTTCTTTGATGAACCTGGGTTGGTAAAACCTTTTAATGAGCTCCCCTTGCTATAAGAGGTGTCGGCACAGTCTTGGGGAAAGGTCAGAATTCGTTTACACCAGTCAATCCTGGGATTGTGGGTCTCCAGCCAGGGCATTCCATATATCCTCTGGAACTGAGGAGCGCCGATGAGATTGAAGGGGATGTCCTCTTGGTGACCGTCCTGACACAGAAGCGTGACCTTCTCGGTGTAATGTGTCATTGGGCCAGATGATAGCTGCGATCCATCAACTGCTGTGACGTTTTCTGAAACCTGCCTCTGTCGGAGAGGAAGGCCTATACGGGTAGCCAGATCTTGGTCCATGTAATTTCCCACAGCCCCACTGTCAATGTATGCCTCCAATGCATGTATTTTTGACAGTTACTTGTGGTTTACCAGGAGCACAGGGATGACTAGATGTGAAGTCTGTATAGGTCCCTTTACACCGCTCAACAAGTGGACCTCTATGCTTGCCGGGAATTTCCCGAGTCCTGTTCTTGTTCTTCACCCTTGTCAGTTGCTCCAACTGCTTTCCTGGGTGGTTTCACCGGGCATTCTCGGAGATAGCGACCTGCCTTAACACAGTACAAACAAAGCTGCTGCTGTCTCCTTTTCTCCCTTTCTGCCTTGATGAGTAGGCTATGCAAGCCTCCGATTTGCATTGGTTCAGACTGATCATGTGATTTGGTTTGATTCTCAAGGGGTTGCATGTAGACCAACCGCCCCTCGGCCTTGGCCCGATCCATCTTCCGATCCTGCAATCTGTAATCGAGTTGCACTGTCAGGTCGATGTATTCAGCACATCTTTCCGGGGAATTTACTACTTGGGCTAATACGTCCTTAAGTTCCCCTCGCAAGCCTTGGTAAAAGAGCGTAGTTCTTCTCTCCTCTGGCCAGTTAGTTTGCGCTATCAGACAACTGAAGGAAGTGATATATGTTAGTAAGTCTTGATTACCCTGCCGCAGTGATAACAGTTCATTGTCCAGAGCCCACCCTTGAGTATGTCCTGCAAATTTCTCCATTTCATGCTGGAAACCTCCGAAGTCTCGAAGCAAAGGATCACCCTGGTTTACCAAGGGTATTGACCAGTCCGCTGCACTACCTCCCAGATATGAGAGTACAAATGCCACTCTCGCTTGATCGTTGTGGAATGCCTCTGGTCTGCACAAGAAATGTAGGCAACATTGATTCATAAAGATGGCATAATTATTTGGATCACCTGTGAAGCATTCTGGTGGGGCCACGGGAACCACCCCTGAAAGAACCACCTGTACTGGCGTGGGCTGTGGAGGCGTGGCAGGAGGGGCATACCCAGGCAGTGGGACCTGGCCTGCCTGTGCCTGGAGCATTTGCCTTGCTAGCTCATCTGTCCGCTCCTGGTTCACAATTAGATCCCTCCTTAGGGCATGGGTTTCCTGTCTTGAGGCATGAACCTCTGCCCGTAACTCTCCCAGTAATCGGGCCAACTGGTCCATTTTAGAAGTTTCCATAATGCCGAGGCAGAGATTTGAAGAGGCTTTGCATTCTGTTACACTCACCTGGTCTCTGCGGATGCATTGGGGCATGGTTGCAGCCCTCCCGAGGATGTGGTTGCTCAGGTCCGACTTCATCCTCTGTGCTTATGTGGTGACTGGTGGTAAAAGGTGATGCTGCTTGGGACTGCTCCTGCGTGGAGAATAGGGGGTGTGAGTATGCCAGCTTGTGCTTCTGATCCCTTTTGAGACCCCTTCTCCCAAACCATGATACCCGTGGGATGCGCTGTCCCTGGAAAGCTCACCTGTTGATTAGTTTTGGCGAGCACCCCGTCGTGCTGCTTCTGGCAGGGGCGCTTGTATGATCTGGACCGAGTTCCTTCACTGGTCCCTTGCACGTGGTAGTCCAGTCCTGCTGCGACTAAGCCACTATACTTCAGGTAAGTGTTCCTGTTTGCCTTTGTCTTTCCTCATCTGTTTTTGTTGCATTGTAAAGGTTTTTGTCTTGTATTGCTGCCCGTTCCACTTTGATGTTTGCTCTTTTGCTTTCTTCCCTTGCTGGTGATGTTGCCGGGCTGGCAGAAGCTGTGGAGCTTGAGCCGGCAGCCGGAGGGAATGAGGAACGAAGTTGCAGCGGTACAGTAGCTGGTAAATTGTTAACCTGGGGGCACGCATGGTTCAAATGTGGCGCGGCCCTAGGACGGATGTTCTAACCTTGTCTTTCTTCTTCTTCACAGGGTCCGAGTTCGTGGATGCGGAGTGCGGTGCTGCGGCATCGGGATCAAGATCACTGGATGTCAGGAGATGAGTCTGCAGATGGAGCGATGAAGCACCGGTTTCCTGGAGGTGAGTATGCAGGGGAACGTCTGCTTTCAAAGGTAAGTAAACTGGTCCAAGCGGCGGTGAGCGTCACGTTGCACACGAGTGCATAGTAGCGCGAAGCACTGGCCTTAGGGATGGAGCTGCTTATATAGCTGAGCTTCTGATGCCACGGCCATCAGGTTCAGCCTGCCTGGCACACCCTGCCACACCCAATGAGTCAGCACATGAAGACAATGCATAGGGAGCCACACCCGATGAGTCAGCACATGGGGATGTTCTCTGGAATAAAGGCTTCCAGCTCCTGGAAAGTTCTTGTAAAATAAAAGCACTCCTGCACTGAAATAAAGTAAAAGCACTCCTGCACTGAAATAAAGTGTTCCTGCTCACATCTCTATATGAGCCTGGTGCCATAGGCACCAGGACTGAGTCCAGCCAGGGCCCCTGTGTTTATGGGTCCCAAAGGGACATAAATGAGTCAAGTAACCCATTGCCCCCATCACTAGATGGTGTGGTTCTTGTGTTCTGGGGCCTGTGGGCATGACAGCACTACCCCAGATGGATGGCAGGATGCAGTGGTGGGGAGCAAGGCACTGACATTAGCACAGTCGGGGGTGAACAAGCTACAGGAAGAACATTACAAGTGCCTGAAGGAATGGGATGCAAGCACAAAGTTACTGACGTGGGTGGAAAATGAAGCCGGACCGATGCCAATAATTCCCCTGAAGACGGCAGCATTGTGCTATCAAAACAATATCGATGTCGAAATTGGTGAGAACTTGGGATGATTGAAAATGATTGAACAGCTTACAGCAATGAGAGCAGGAATGGCAGTGCTAATGGACCACTACTGGGCATGTGTATCAAAGACATATGCGAAGCTGCCACCTGAATGGGGAGGAGTATGCGCATTGGCACACATCAATTTGCCTTCGTTGGTGGTACCCAAAAAGGATGTCAAGCTCGATGAGTTCCCGAAGATGAATAACAACAGACGAAGGAAGAGATCAGTCAGGGTGGCACCAACAGCCCATGTAAAGGATGCGCAGAAACAGGCTGCATTGAGCAGAGTAAAAAGAGGGGGGAATTACTTCTCAGAGGCATCAGACACGGCACTGGACAAGATCCGAGCAGAGCACAGGCTGTTCAGCAGAACATGGATCTTCTTTGCATCAATGATACCAGGAGTACAGACATATGCAAATGCTAAGTGGTTACAGATCACTTGTTGGGAGCTGATGGTAATGATTAACTCTACAGTGAATGGGTTCAACGCCATAAAAGCAGGGCTCAGAGCGTTCAGGTTGGTGGCACTCCAGAATAGATATGTTCTGGATCTCCTCATGGCTATGGAAGGAGGAGTTTGTGCAAAGATAGAGAGTCCTTTTGTACATTTCTACCAGCTAACGATGAAGATAACAGAACTCGCACATATGCAGTAGCACAGTTGGCATAGATAAATGTGAAAATGGAGGACAAAGTATGAGTATCAGGGAAGGACAAGAGCTGACTAGCGTACATATGGTCATGGATGCCATCATGGCTGTCAGATGGACTGAAGGTAATAGCTGGAGCACTCGTGCTGGGAGCAGCATAAGTGTGTGGGATCAAGATCTGCATGGCAAGATACAAGAAATCAGCAGAAGTGGCAATTGGAATGCAGATCCTGATGGACACAAACATAGGAGGAACAAAAGATGAGATTGTTGCAGAACGAGACAAGCTAAAAACAAATATTGCGCAGTGTGAACTATTTCCTGCAGGGACTATAAAACTGGACAATCCCCATGGTCCAAAGTTCTATGAAGGGAAATGGGCTTGGTGTAACCCCGAGGGGTATGCTGTTACATGCACTGGTCATTCGATGACCACACAAACTATTATGGACACCTCAGGGGAATAACAAAGATATGGCAGCCCAGAGCAAAAGGACTGTCATATAAGGATGTGGTTGACAAGTCAACCAGAGGGGAGACTGAAGTGCGATGGGCATATTGACCCCTCGTCCCCCTCCAATAAGGTATAAGATGTGGAAGAAGGCCATGAGATATTGTGAATGCCCATACTATTTTTGGAGCAATTCCTAGTGCTCCAATAATTGATAAGTATGTCGAGAGGTACCCACTCAGCCAGCCTTACAGACCAGGTACGGTACATAGCTTCCCCAAAGTGGACGAGGACCCTCAGATTGCAACTAAAGAGACCTCAAGTGACAGTATTGACTAAAGCTCTGAGATGCCAAAGCCACTGATGACACCACGATTTAGCAGCCTTAGACAGGAATCAGATGTGCCATCCACACATCAGGACACAAACATACACTTGAATACATGAAAAACACGAGCCTACAGTTCTATAGTTAAGAGGGGAGATACATATACATACTGTCATTGCTTTTATTATTTTGTCATTATCTTAACACAGCAATGCAGAAACCACAAGAAGAGATCTTGAATAAAGCTTGCAGATGCCTATATGCAATTAAAATGATTAAACTGCAGGAGCACGTATGTGACTAACATATGGAGAATATAGAATGGCATGGACACTGAAGGAATCGCATAATGGTTTAGGAAAATTACAGCAGGCCACAAGCCTCTCATCATGAGCTGAACTGAGGAAAATTCAGGCTGGCAAGAGCAAAACTGTGAGACAGAACCCGCTGCCAAGGCCACCAGATGCAAACAACATTCCATTCCCTAGCGATAGTAACACCAGATACAATAAATGGGAATTATTCCTTATAATTCAGAGCTTCAGAAGCTCCAAATCATGGTCTCCGAGCACGTGACCCCGCCAACTCAGAAAATTAATAGAAACCAGAGCTGTGAAAGAAAGTGGAGCTCATGTCGCCAGACTTGCAACAAAGATGTTACAATGTGAGACAAGTGTTACACAAGATGAACAAACACTCTCATAGTCTAAGGTGGTGCACACAAGTTACAATGCAGGCACATAGTCATTCTTAATACTTTGAAAAGTTAAACCAAGAGCTGAGAACCATTGTGGATCCCAGACCTGGGGAGGTCAGCTCTAGATAATCACAGTTTAGGCTCCTAGGGGTGGGTAGCAATGTGCAAGAACCAATGGTAAGACCCTCACATTGCAACATTGTTTAGAGATTGTAATTTGGGTATGGACCATGCCAGCCACCTGACATATAATAGACAGTAGAATAACTAATATGGGAAATTATGTAGGTTATTAGGCTCCTGACAACCAATCCAGTAGTCTGGAGAGGGGCCCATGTTGTGAAATCACTATGACGCCACATCAGGACAAAACTGGCCTGCGAGCCAGGAGACGTGAGATGTCTGTCTCTCCTTGTACAGGTCCCTGTTGGATTTGGCTGTAATAAACCACAGTTTGAACTTGCTGTCTAGCTGGGTCTACGCTCCTTTTGGGAGAAGGTGTTTCCAAGAGTCCGTGAACACTAGTAGCTCTCAAACCTACCTGGGAGCTTGTCCCCAACAGGACATTAGAGGCACTCTTACAATAACGGCATCAGGCGGGGAGAAATTGTGTAAATTAAGTGCGCGTTGAGCTTGAGGGCAGTTATTAGTTATTAAAAAGGCTATTGCTGAATAAAGAATGTGTGGAAAGTGGCGCTACTATAACGGGGCGGGCAGAGGTTCCATCTGAGTGGCGAAAATGAAACTCTTGTAAACAGCAGGCGGGGAAATGTCACATTGAATAACAAAGCAAAGATCACGTGCATCAGGCAGGGAGAGGTCTCATTTGGAATTACAAACCAAAAACGCTTGCAGCCTGTGGGGAGGTGGCGCATAGCTTAAATACTCAACAAGCCTGCTGACAGTGGGTAATAGCAGAAGCAGAAAATGCATGTTAATAATTAAAAAAATTGCAGTAAGGCACAAACATGCACTGCACATGCATGGCATAGTATGGTAAAGGACAGACTGTGACCATGATTGTGTTGGGAAAAGGATTTCTGGCTGACTCTGAGCATGGGTGGGGTGAGAGGGCAATTTTTAGATTACAAAACAAAGACAAAATTAATTAGGAGCACAATTTACAGCACTTGAATACTGCACCAAAAGGTTGAGGGGGGTAGGAAGCTATTGATCCGGGGAAATTAGCAGCCCTGATTACTTGATACATGGCAAGGATCTGGACGCCATGCTGGCCTCCCTTGTAGGGAGTCCAGCACCACAATTGGGTAGTGGTGAGCGCATAAAGGAAGAAGCAAGAGTGGAGGAAAGGCCAAGTAGGGCCAATGTGGCCCAAAAGGCAGCATTCCCCCAGCGAAAAAGAGAAAAAAAGCCACAAAAAGAGGGGTGCCTACAACTAGGTCACCAGTGGAGGTGGTAGTGGTAGTGACCCCACAGCAGCCGATGGGCCAGTCCCGAGTGAGCCTGCAGGCAGGGGCGGGGGGTCAGCTGGCATGGGTCAGTAGCAGGGGATGAATGAAATGGGCCAGATGTGGCATTCTGGAGGGGCTCTTCAAGGGCAAGATTGTCCTTCAGTGGTGGTGCAGTGGGGACAGGGAGTTAACCCTGTTAGGACTGATTTTCTATACTCTGGTCGGGTGGACAAATGTATAGAAGGCCAACCTATATTGTGACAGGAACAACTCTAGGGAGCTGTAGCCAAACAAGCTCAGCTAGCAGTGATACTCGGTCTAGGCTAAATTCTTCAGAGGTGGTGAGCTTGTAAAGGGTCCACAATGAGTTCATACAATGGGAATCACAGATTACACTTAGACAGGATGTATAAAAAACAATTATAATTTTTTGGCCAAAATACAGGCATAATACATATTACAAACTCCGGCAAAGGAAAGGTAAAATTAGTATTATGCACTCAAGGTCCAGAGAGAATGAAATTGTGCAGCCCTAGGTTGTCTGGGGCCTTTTGCCCAATAGTTCAGGTAAAGGTTCCACAGAATCTTTGAAGCCAGAAACAATGCAGGTGGGGTCTCTGGGGTCCAGAGAAGGGTTCTTATGGTTAGAGTACAAGTTAAAGAAGCTAAAAGAAGTAGCCCCAACTAAAGCCAAAAGTGTTAGAATAAAGTTTATTATAAGCCAATTGACTTATAATGGGGCTGCAGGGGTATGTAAGACACTTTTTTAGCTTGCCCCATGCTCTGATTCTTCCCCACACTTGGCAGGACAAAGCAAGAGGGTCCAAGGTTGCTTTTCCTGCCGAAAGTCACAGTACTCGATTCACAGGGGTTGCAGGTTCTAGCAGATCTCCGGTTGGTGTCTGTCACTGTTGCAAGGTCTCTCGATGGAAGAATGCAGCAAAACCTGATGCAGGACTGCTCTCAGGACTGGATTTGGGTCAGGTAAGTGATTTCAGACCGTGGTTACCGCAGCATGGACAACCTATGGGTTTACCATGGAGGAAGCTACTTCAGTTAGACTGTGCCCAGTGTTCCTAACAGTAGAGGTACTTACACCTTCTATCTGAACACTATCCTCAGAGAATACATGACTAAGGGACAGGTCTGGGAGCAGAAGCTCCAGCACTACTATATGCCATATAATCTAGTATATCTTCATATTCTTCACCTGAGAGGAACCAATCTAAAGGGACAGACACCCTTGTAAACTCTTCTTCCTCACATTGAGAGAAGACCAGATTTGCAGAGTGGACCCCCAAGGTCTTACCCTAATACTTTGGGTCCCCCTTCCTGCAGTCACTGGCTCCACAAGTGTAACAAGTCCCACTGGAACTAGACACAGAAGGAGGCTTGGAGAAACCTCTTGTATTCTTGGGAGGATTAGTCCACTACCCTGACTTGACTCTTGTGATTTCCCCTTCACAAACGTTTTGTGTGCCTTCTTGGACATAGTTCTATCAGCACCCCCACCCTCTTTCTCTTTCTTCTTCTTTCCCTCCTCCTGCTTACCTGAAGCAGGCTTGTCCTTATGGGACACTCTATGTGACACCCACAAGACAGCAGCAATGGGTAGCCTCTTTGAATTTAAAATCCCTTGAGTCAGCCAAATGATATGATATGATAGGCTATTTGTAACGTGCTTAATACCCAGAGGTTTCTAAGCGTGGACCCGGAGACCGAACCAGTGGTGCTCCGTGTTGTTTTGCTTCCAAGGCAAGCACATTGCCCCAGGGCTATTCTCCTGAGACAGAAATGCTGCTTAAGCTCCGGGGAACAAGAGGCAGAACTATGCACAAGCATGACCAAATCGACCATGCCCTTAAAGGTGGTTACTTGATAGCCCTCTACATAGCCACACAATTTTTTCAAGGAATCTGCAAGACAAGTTACTTATGTCATACATTTCATTCTTTTATAATCTCTAAACCTCCTCAAGTATTGGGCAGGAGTCTTCCCAAACTTGAGGATAAGAGTTTTCTTAAGTTTTACAAAGTCTAATCTATCAGCCATAGACATTTCCATAATGGCACTGCAGCCAGAATGAGGCAGTCTGATGATCAACCACGCAATCCTATCAGCATCACTCACTCGTTGTACCTCACATGCATACTCAAAAGTTATAAGCCAATCAATTATATAATTTCTGTCTTCATACATACTTAGAAGATCTTTTTGAAATCTAGGATGTGAAGAGAACCCAGAACCATCTCCAAATCCTCTGGAAGAACCTAGTGTAGCCTGAATATTGGCAAGCTCCAGATGGACATCCCTGTCCTTCTGTCTTTCAACACTGTCAAATTCTAATTTGGCCACATTAAACTCAAGCTCTTTTTCTTTAAGCCTGAGTGTTTCCTTTTTCAAATCAAAAAATGCCTCAGCCTCTGAGGTGGTTACAGACAAAACTCCAGTGGATGCACTTTCTTCCTCCTCATCCTCAACAGTAGCCACTGCAGTGGAAGCAATTCCTTTACTGGTGCTGGGTCCAGCCCACACTCCATTATCAGGACCATCTGCTAGGATATGCACAACCATGTGCTTTTCAAAATCAAGAATGTTTACAATTAACTCTGCTTTAGTGACACGACTGTCCAGCACCTGTTTACACATAACCTTTTCAAAGTTTAACGTTCGCAGGTGTTGTCTATAAAGTGCATCAGCCTAAAGTGTGCTTCGTGGCTGCTCAACATCTTTTCAGCGCCCCTAACGGAAGACACTGGCTTCCTCTCCCTGCCTGCATCCACTGCCTAACGCTACTGCCGTGACTGCTCTGTCAATGTACCCCTTCTGAATGTGCCTTACCACAGTTGTTATACTTGCTTACACCTAAATGTCTGAGCACTAATGCTAGATTGCAATAATTAGTAACGTATAAATTGCCACACCTGAATGTACCTAACTGTAGCTCCACCCCTGATTGTGCTTCGCTGCCAGCCTAACTCTCTAGCCTTTAATGCTAATGCCTAAGCCCCTGGCTACTCTGCACTAGTTTGATTCCATCACATGGATCTAGGATTGCTGGTCGCATCTCGCCGGTCACCCTAACCACCATAACGTGGTAAGAATTGCTGCTCACCCTAATGTTCGCCATTCTCCCGTCTGCGACTGCAATATATCATGTGCCTTCTAAGTGCTTTACATGTCCGCCCATTCTTGCGAGATGATAAACAGACCAATGTATCCCACATGCTGCATCCACTCTTAAGTTGCTGCTGTTAGGAAAAATTTCATATTTGAATGTAATTTTCCCTCCACGTGTCGACCCCCAAACCTTTTGCTGCTGTTGTAAACCCTGATCTAACATTTGCCAGAGAAGCACAACCCTACGCCGCACTCCTCTGGGCTTTCGCTCACTTCTAATGGGGAAACTGACATGCCCTTAAGACAGTCAGTACTGGGAGACTCTGTTTCCCTTAGTCCTTTTCTCATGTTGCAGCTTTTGTGCAACATGTAACAAGAGTGCAATGTAACTTACTTTACTGCACCCTTGGGTCACTAGTCATTCCAAAGGCCCCAGAAACTCTCGCTGGACCTATTATGAACTGTGCAGGTGTATCATGGACAGGACCGGTGGCAGCCATTGTTTATCTTATGTTTTGAACCCTTTTTTGCCATATTATCTGTGCTTACCGCGTTTGGCACAAATAGGTGGCCTGGCTCCAAAATGGCCATGCCATGCAGTTCTTTGTCCTGTCCTTTGGCCACTGTGCCCCTTCACCTTCCCCAGGTCGAGCCGACCCGGGTCAGTCCTTATTTGGTTATGCACTTTCCCACAAAACCCAAAGCTTATGCACTTTCCCGCAAAACCCAAAGCTTTCGCGGGCTTCTGCATGCCTTGTGTGTGTGCCTCCAGGATATGGGCTGGGATGTCTGTTCCCAATACACATCCTGGTGCCAGAGAGTCTGGAGTGTCCTGAATGCCTGGGACCACGGTGGTCCATGATTGGTCCACGTATGGAGTGAGTTTTTGTGAGCAGATCTCCCATTGGGTCCTCTCCGTTTTGGCGCAAAGGGAACTTTGGATAAGAGGAGGCTGAAAACACCACTACCATGTCGATCTCCTGAGTTCACACAAACAAAGGATAAGGAGCCAAGTATTCTGCAACAAGAAGCTGAGTCGAGGAACCTCTGGTGACCCACTGGAAGGTTTGGCACCCTGAGCCCGCTGTCATCCTGCGAGACCCCTCTGCATCTGATCATCCTAGAAGGTCTGCGAAGGTGCTTCGACCCATTGGAATAGTGGGACCAACTATTCTCGGCACCTTCATCAAACCCTGCAAGTAAGCCTCTTTGGAAGTGTCCCTGGGCCAACCAGTGGGCTGACCAGCTTACACGGGACGTTTTCTCTGTCACAGCCGCCGTTTCGAGGAAGCCCTCGAATCTTAGTATCCTGCTTGCTCTGTGTCCCAGGCACCCTCACACCGAATTTCGTACACTTGGCATTCCCAGGTCTGAAGTGAGACGAGTGCACCCGGACCGGAGTAAAAGTGGTTACCGTGTTGCCCTGCTGCGGCAACAACCTGTGTGAGTTCACTGCACTTGTGACCCCCTTGACCCTGAATCCTGCTACCGCGGAAACTACATGGCGTCGAGATGTCCTGATTGTCGCATCCGAACCTGCCAGCAAAGTGAACTGAACTGGCAAAGTCTGGGTCTGCCTGCGTTGGGGACCAGTGAGTAGTCCATACCCCAACCGGTGGCCCCTAGTGCAGGAACCCATTTCTTTTCTACCACTATTGCGAAATAGCGGCTCCATCCCGCACTCTCACCCTGCCTCTGCCCGCAAGTGGAGGTCTTGCTTGAGTAGTGGGGACTTGTTCTTCATCGCCTCATCCACCTTCCTGAACTGTCCGAGACCCTGGAAGAGACCCTATTTTGTCCATTGGCACAAGCGCATTCATGTACTATTGAGCATAAGGCTCCTCTCTTCATAGGGCTTGTACTGCCTCTTAGTTAGGTGTATTTCTGATGTAGAACTGGGTCTAATGATTACTTGCACTGCCTGTTTTTCTCCCCATCTAGGTGGTCCGCATATTTTGTGCTTTTAACTCCTTAGACCCCTCGGTCTTGTATATATATTGTATTGATTGTGATGTGTTGGTTTACTTCAGTATTATTGTGATTCTTTGCTATGGTCGATGTTATAAAGGTCTTGTTATAAATGTGTCTATATTTTTAATATAACACCTGTCTGGAGTAATTTGTAAGTGTCCTTGCTTTGTGTGCTCATTGAGGTCTTTCAGTCACCCTCACCCCTCTTGAGACTTAGTCTTGACCGCCGCCATAGCTACCCTGATTGGTCTGGCTTGTCCAGAGGTTACCCTGTTCCAAGAAACTAGGCTGGCCTTCTGAACCTCTGCCCCTCCAGGTCAGAGTTCAGAAATCCATCTTAACAGCTGCCCATAATAATTTGGAAAGGACACGTTCTCTGCCCTACACTTTATGACCTAATTGACATGCCAAATGCGTGCACCTGCCGATGCCCGATCTATAGCGCCTCTAGGCACTCACTTCCACCCTATACCTGATGGTGAACTACTCAGTCTCTGATTTGCCTGAAACCTACACTGCTACTAGTGGTAAGCTCCACTTTTGCAGAGGAATTACTGTCTAACTGTTAACCATTGACCTTACACTGTTGAAACTAAACACATCCCCTACTGTTACTGTATGGTTATCCTATACAGGGGACTATAGCATTTAGCTGAACCATCACCACTTTACCAGTAACATGCACTCATAGCCCTCACTGTGTCCGCCATATCTAGATGTACCCTCATTGTTTTAACTAATTACATGTATCTTAATCATTACTGTGATTGCCAAAACCTAGGTGAACCTGTATTGCTTTAACTAGTTACATGTATTTTAATCATTACAATGATTGCCAAACCTAGGTAAACCTGCATTGCTTTAACTAGTTACATGTATTTTAATCATTACTGTGATTGTCAAACCTAGGTGAACCTGTATTGCTTTAACTAGTTACATGTATTTTAATCATTACTGTGATTGTCAAACTTAGATGGACACCCATTTCCTTAACTAGTTACATGCATTCTTAGCCTCCATTGTGACTTTTGAACTTAGGTGAACCCTTATTATTAAACGAATGCACTCTAGCTTTTACTATGATTAACAAACTTAGGTGAACCCGTATTACCTGGACTAGCTGTCCGCCTCCTTAGCCTCAGCCTTACGGTCAAAAATTCAAGCTAACTCCATTGAATCATGCCACTGCACTGCACTGTCATCTCATACTATGATTATCTAATATAGGCACACTATGTCTCAGCCTCTGCTGAAACTGCTCCCCTGACCTGTACACTGTACTCTTAGCTCTACCAGGTCATCCTACTCCGATGAAACTGATTCCTGTCCATTTTCATACAACAGCCCTCTAGCAATACCTAATACTTGTTGCCATTACGAACAACGCCAGCCAACTGTCCACTGCTCACTACCACCCTGCCAACATGGGTAAAAATATAAATACCCCAATTCGAATGCTCACGATTGGTCTTATCATAATCATGGCCTATGTTACCTACAGCACAAGTCCACCCACAGACAGAAACCTGAGACTCAGGTCAAGACTACCCTGCATCTATGAACCCAAAAGAAACCAAACAAGCAATACCTCTGGACTCCTCTCCACCCACCATCATCCGGCCAAACAAGTCCAGGTAGCTAAAATAGTCATTCCTATCTCTATGCCAAACCACTCTCACATAGAAAAACAGTCAAACCAAAATAGAGACACGACCAAACCCTCTCACAAAACCAGCCCTAAGAGCTCCTTAATGCTAAAAGGGTCACTCATCAATACCAGATCCATGGTTGCCCACGCCACTGAAATTGCAGACATCCTAAATAGCGATAGCTTGGACCTACTCGCCATAAGAGAGACCTGGCTCCACGAGGCTGCAGGACCCACCCTGATGTTAGCCATTCCCGATAATTACCAGACCCTTAGGGTAGATAGACCCAACACCAAGGGTGGCGGCTTATTAAAACCACCTTGCCCGTTAGGCTTGCCACAGCCAAACTGCTGTTATCTAATAACCGCACACTAGCCATCCACTTGATTTACAGGCCCCCGGGTCCCTTAGGGACCTTTGAAGACGACCTGACTAACCTCAAAGCGAATAACTCTCAAAACCACTGCCAAACCTTGCTGATGGGCGATTTCAATATTGGACTTAACGACCCAAATAACAAACATTGCAATTCAATTGCAGATCTACTCAATGACCATGGGCTTACCCAAAAAGTCCTCGCCCCCCACTCACATCAAAGGTAGAACCCTTGACTGGGTTTCAGACCTTAACTGTAACATTGCCATTGCTGACATAATCCCACAAATCTGGACGGACCATTATTTAGTAAACTTTACCACCACACTTGATATTCTTAGCCCCAAAATCATCAACATGGCAGCCCCCCTCCCCACCAGAAGTAAAAAAGACATTACTGCCGAAAAACTTATCCCCCTCTTCCTCCAAGCTACGAATAGCTTGGACAATAATACCAACTCAGACATCCTAGTGGATACCTTCAACAAAGCTATGACCACGGCACTAGATACCATCGGACCAACCAAACTGTGTAGAGGCAAGCAAGAAGCACACCTGAATGCCTGGTTCACACCCCAACTTAAGAATTTAAGAAAACAAAAAAGAAAGCTCCAAGTCTTCTGGCGCAACTCACCTACTGAAAACAACAAAGTTAAACTAGCCCAATTCTCCAAGTTCTATAAGAAAGAAATTATCAATACAAAAAAAAAATGTATTTAACGACAGAATCACAAAAGCTAAATCCAATACCAAGGAACTCTTCTCCATCCTCCGGGAAATGGAATCCCCCATACAACCAGTAGGCACCACTCTTAAGGATAAGACATGGTGTTCCAACATACAAAACGCCCTATCCAATAAAATCACCACCCTCCAACACAAAATAATAAAAAAAAGACTCTCTGCCCCTCCCTGATCAAAAACCACCACTGCCTACCGAGCCAAATACTATCCCTCCCTTCAGTTTCAAAACTATCTCCACTATTGACACTGAAAAAGTCATTCTCTCCTTGAAACCGTCCAATTGTAAAGGCGACAGCTGCCCAGCACAAATAATAAAGGACGCAGCTAGAGACGTGCCTCATTACATGGATGGCGGTAAGGGTTTACCAGTACCAGTATTTTACCGGTACCGGTGAATCCTTACCGCCTTACTACGAGGTTCCTTTGCGTGTTGGGGAATTTAACGCCTGCTTTTTGCAGGCGTTAAAAACCAACCTGCAAAGGGACCAGGGAGCTAATTACGATACCGCAATTTGCGGTACCGTAATTAGCGCCTTCCCATTCCCATAGAGCCCTATGGGGCAAAAATGGGAATGGGGAAGGGCAATGGTGGAAGGGGGAATTACTGCCCCGCCAACCTTGGAATAGGGCGGTAATTCCCCTTTTACCGGCATGAACCATGGCGCTAATAGCGCCATGGTTCACCGCCATCCGTGTAATGAGGCCCTTAGCCCCTTTTATATCAAAGCTCATAAACTCCTATTTTAAATGAAACACAGTACCCACCAATTTGAAAGAATCCTGGGTCCTCCCCCTACTCAAAAAACAAACCCTTGATCCATCCATCCCAACTAACTACAGACCCATCACTACTGTGCCTCCATGGCACCGAAACAGCCCTTTTAGACCTTAAGACTAAAACTGAGGAGCTGAAGGACAGCGTAAAAATGGCATTGCTACTTCTACTGGACTTGTCTGGAGCCTTCGACCTGGTGGACCACGTAGTTCTATGCAACCACCTTAGGCTCGCCGCCAATTTCACTGGGGAAGCTATAGCATGGGTCCAATCCTTTCTAGCTAATCGAACTATGAGAGTCTTCTCAACCTCAACCTGCGCTGATCTGATCCAAATAACATGTAGAGTCCAGGGATCCTGTGTCTCTTCCACCATGTATAACATCTTCACCAAGCCACTGTTTGATAAGTTGGATAGACTGGGCGTCACCTACACAAATTATGCAGATGACACCCAGATCCTCATACTCCTTTTGGACAACTATGAAACAGACCTGGCTTTGGTGAACAAGATATACATCCTCATTCAGGCATGGATGGCGACCCACGGCCTCTGCCTGAATGATGACAAAACTTAGATACTGCTCCTTGGATCCAACACTAACCTAAATAAATTATCCCCAAACTATGCATCTTTTAACATTGATAACAATATCATTACAGTTATGCCTGTAGTAAAAACACTAGGTTTCTATCTGGACTCCGCCGTTACCCTTAAAAAGCAAACCAGCTCAATCGCCTCCACAACAGCTTACACGTGCAAGCTAATCCGGGCTGCTAGACCATTCCTCTCCAGGGCCTGTTGTATCACCTTGGCCAATGCTCTAATCATGTCCAGGTTAGATTACTGCAACGCCCTGTACTCTGGAGCCAACAAATATGTCACTGACAAACTACAAAGACTGAAAAACAATGCACTAAGAGCAGCGCTGAATATCCCAAATAGAGACCACATCACGAAATTCAGGAAAGAGACCCATTGGCTAAAAATAAAAGACAAAGGGCCTCATTACACGTTGTCCGGTAAGGGAATAACGGTACCGTTAGAGAATTACCGGTACCGGTAATTTCCCAAGCCAATCACGACCCACCGCTATTAGCGGACCCGGTAAGTATGGTGCCACTAATAGCGGCAAGGCCGTGGGCGCGTGACCCTCATACCGGAAATAGCGCCATGGTGCTAATATCACACCATCACAAGCCATGCGGACATGGCATTAGCGGCATGGAAAAGACCCCAAAATCCCTTACCGGCATGGCGCAAATAACGGCATCTAAAAGCCCCCGTTAGGAGACCTGAGCAGTGTTCCCGTCTGTCACAGATGGACACAATCAGCACAGGTGGAGGCAATGGAGACACGCAGCACAAAAGAGCACACCACACCCCTTCCCACACCAAGATGGTCCCAATACCACCAACATGACATGGGCTTCAGTACATGATTGCAGTGCAGCACCAACAACAACAGGCCGCACCAGAGGTTGCCCGTAACAGGTACTCATTCCTCACACCTTACAGGCAATGCCAGCTATCCACTGAAGAGGTGGCTCCTAACCCCTGTACGGAACCCACAGAACCAGCAGGAAGAGGACTACAATATTGCACATACCCGTACCTGCGTCGTGATAGAGCCGTCATTCAGCCTTCCAATGACTGCGCTGGTGCCTAAGCGACCTGGGAGAGGCTCTCCTGTACAGCCGTGACAAAGTGTCAAAGACAATCATGGCATGTGTAGAGCATCACAAAATCTGCATCTGTTGGAATGTGCCTATGCCACTTGACATTGACATGCAACCACCAGATGAGGATGATGTGGATGGGGCTGAGTA
Source organism: Ambystoma mexicanum (assembly GCF_040938575.1). Classification (NCBI taxonomy): domain Eukaryota; kingdom Metazoa; phylum Chordata; class Amphibia; order Caudata; family Ambystomatidae; genus Ambystoma; species Ambystoma mexicanum. The sequence goes on along the minus strand of NC_090928.1, from coordinate 880,492,286 downwards.
TGGGTGAAATGCTCCGGCAGGACATGCTAGAGGCGATGTCAAGGAGGCACACGATGTGCGTCAGCATCTGAATCAGGAATTCCATCAGGTACAAAGGTGAAATTACATGGATGGAGATGGGTATTGTTGCCCTGGTGCATGTTATGAGGCCCACAAAGGACCCTGTTCACAATAAATGACACATACACAATGATGGAGACGATGCCTGGTTTTCAACTTCAGAACAGTGTATTGTGAACATAATGTGATAAAAATGTGCATGACCCCAACTTTCCAAACGCCCCTTCCCCCTCCCCCCACAACACCCCCAAGAACATCCTCTTCCCCCTCCCCCCACAACACCCCCAAAAACACCCTCTCCCCCCTCCCCCCGCAACACCCCCATGTGAGCCTTATAGTGTTTATGTGTGGTGCTCAACATGTGCCACCCAGTCCTTGCTGGACCTAAGCCACAGGGCCTCATCCACCATTGGGTGGTTGTGACGTGGGGCGCCTCAGGTTGCACAGAGAGCGGTGCAGGGGCTTGTCTGCAGGGAACCCGAGGAGGAGGAGGTGCCCGGTTGATCCCGTGTTGGTGGTTGGTATTGCCGCTCCATGATGTCCCCAATACGGTTAATGGCCTGGCAGAGTTGGCCCATTTCCTGGCAAATCCTGTCAGTGCAGGCCTCAATGGCCTCCCTTGTTTGGCCTGCATATTTGCTGAGGTCATCCCTCAGACGGCCTGTCTTGGCCACATGCTGGGCGACCATCGCAGTAATGTCTGCCTGCCTCTGGCTGATGGTTGCAAGGTCAGGTTGGGTGGCATGTGATGTTGGGCTGGCTGCTGCATCCTGGTCCGTTCCCCCAGCATCAGGTGAGGACACCTGAGGGCTCCATGCCCCTTCAACGGTGTGGGTGTCATGTGCTCCATGGCTACCTGATCTGGACGTTGCCCTTGGACTTTCTGCAATGGAATGTGTCGGGCTGGGGGAATGGCATTGTTCTAGAATGTCCTCCTCGTCAGTGAGCAGTGCGGTGGCTGCTGCCTCACCAGTAGAACTGGTGGCAGCGGAGTGCGTGCACTCCATGTGCATTTCACCTATGATGGGGCACACTGGCGTGGGTTCAGCAATAACAGCAGCCGTGCCCTCAGGCTGTGTGGAACTGGTGCTCCGGCTGCCTTTGGGCCTCTGCTGATGGCGACTCCTCCCAGTTCCCCTAGAGGTGTTGGCGATGTCACCCTTCTCACTCATCCTGGCCTTTTTGGCTCCTGGGGGGGGGTATGTGTTGCAGTGCATGTGCCTTCAGTGTCTGTCGGTGATCCTGTTGAGGACAAAAATAGGGTATATCAACGTTAATGGTTCTAGGTGCCTTATGCAGAATGTTCACGTCATGCTGCTCTATGCATTGGGGCCTCTTTATCATTGATTCTAGTAATGGGGATGTCGGGTTGGTCATGCATGGATGGGTCTCTGTTGCACGTGCATATGGTGATGCATGTATGTATGTGTGTGGCAGGATCAATGGCCTGGCCATAGACACATATTTGGGGGACCCCTCACCCTTCACTGTGCATTGTTTGATGTATACACTCACCTCCATCGGATGAAATGACCACACCATGCTCCATATCTCCGACTCCCTCTATGGATTTGAGTCCAATTGTGGAGGCACATGTCTCCTCCCACTCCTTCAGCTTCAACGGGGAATCGGCACCACCTCCTGTGGCCATTGCCAGGTTACGGTTGGCCGTTAGTATGTTCCGCACACGGACCCGGAGGTCGTCCCACCTCTTGCGGCAGTCCTTGATACTGCGGGTTGTAGTGCCCACTGCACTGACTTTGCGGGCAACTTCGGCCCAGATGGCCTTTTTCTTATTGATGGCCTAGCGCCGCATATCACTGGCGAAAACAACTTCAGCATTAGCTGCAAGTGTCCCGGTCAACATGATCAGCTCCTCATTTGAGAATTTTTCTTTCCGCTGACAATCTGAGGATTTTATTAGCGCCTTGGGCATCTTCGGGCTTTCCTGGATGATTTCTTGTCGGAGTTCTCCAGAAGGAGGTCCTGGATGCAGAGGATGGCAATGTGTTGTGTTTTTAAAGATGGCCGCCATGCTCTTTCCCGTTCCTGTGCGATGACGCTATTTCCGGTTCCGCTTTTTTACGGTGACCGCTAATAGCGGGGACCACTATTTGCATGTAGCGTGGGGGCAGAGGCGCTATCAGCACTTTGGTCGAAGCCGGTAAGGGGCATTTTGGGGGCTTTTGTGGCATGGCGGTATGGACTTTTACGGCATGGTGCTATGCTCGTCTCCGCAAACTCATAATGGGACGCTATTAGCGGCCTCTTGCGAGGGCAGTTATGCTAATAGCGCCATGCCGTAAAATTCCGATTTTTACCAGACAACGTGTAATGAGGCCCAAAATCTTCCTAAAAACACATCCAAATGCCTAAACAAACTAGCTCCCTCGTACCTAGCAGATAATATCTCGAGGAGAACTATGACTCTACCCACCAGAACTGCCAATTCATTCATGCTTGAAACCCCTTGATTCAAGCTGACTATGGCCGGAGGAACCAGTTTCCCAGTCAAAGCGGCGCAATCCTGGAACGCCCTCCCTATTGACCTCAGACGCCCACTACCGTACGTCAAATTTAGACACAATGCCATCAAGAGGCTCCGTACCAATGACTTATAATATCTTCGTCCTGTCTCTGACACCCGACCATCACCCTATACTTAGACTATGTTCAGAGCTGATCCCCAATCTGCACCTGATCAGCCAGATCCAGTATTAGACACTGCATCTTTAGGTATGCAGACTGTATGTACACCCTGTAAGACCCAGTCTGGTCCTGATTTGCACCTTGATCAGATATATCTTGTATCATTTTGTATTACACACTGTATTATATTGTACTGTATTATACTGTATCGTTCTCGCATGTATGTACCTGCCTGTAACTATGCTTCGAGAATTCCTGTACTGCTGCGCCGTCTACCAAAGGGTTTGGTGCACATTAACAAAAAAACAAACAAACAAACAAACAAACAAGTGATCCACTTTGGAGGCACTTAAAGTGGTGAAAGTGAGTGCTTCCATGTTATCTATTACAGTAGGTGACTGTTACTACAAGGCAATCAAAAATTATAGTTTTCTGTTTCAGTATTATCTGGACACACCACCAGTGCTCCACACTGTGGTACCCAAGACAGATGCTTTTCACAAAACACCAGACGTTATGTAGAGATGGTCATCCCAACAGTTGTACACCAATTTGTTAGGACTGATTTTCTACACTTTGGACTGGTGGACAGATGTATAGAAGGCCGACCTATATTATGACAGGTACAACTCTGGGGAGCTGTAGCCAAACCAGTTCCTGTAGCAGTGACAGGCGGTCTAGGCTAAGGTCTTCAGAGGTGGTGAGCTTGTAAAGGGTCCACAATGAGTTCACACAATGGGAATCACAGATTACACTTAGAGAGGATGTATAAAAATACAGTTATTATTTATTGGCCAAAACAAACTATAGACAAATGACTAGTGACAAGTAGAGTTATCACACACTACTAGTAAAAATAGATACATATATACATTCATTTATTATAGGGCATAATACATATCACAAACACCTGCAAAACGAAGGTAAGATTAGTATTATGCACTGAAGGTCCTGGGAGAATGATCCTTAACAAATTGTCCAGCCCTAAGTTGTCGGGGGCTTTTGCCCAATAGTTCAGGTAAAAGTTCCACAGAATCTTTGAAGCAGGAAAAAATGCAGGTAGGGTCTCTGGGGTCCAGTGAAGGGTTCTTATAGTTAGAGTAAAAGATAACTAGCTAACCGAAGTAACACCAACTTTCAGAAGTCTTGCGCAAGCATGCAATGGCAGAGCCAAACGTTTTAGAATAAAGTTTATTATAAGCTCATTGACTTATAATGGGAGTATAGAGGTAGATAAGAAGCTCTGTAACTTACCCCCCATACTCCAATTCTTTTCCAGACTTGGTAGGACCGAGGAAGAGGGTCTGAGGTTGCTTTTCCCTCCAAAAGTCACAGTCCTTGATTCACTGGGGTTCCAGGTTCTAGCTGATCTCCGGTTGGTGTCTTTCATTGTTGCAAGGACTCTTGATGGAATAATGATGGACTGGACTCGGTTCAGGTCAGCAATTTCAGACTGTGGCCACTGCAGCACAGTGATGCAAAGGGACTCAATAGAGGTTAGTGTCGTAGGGCCAGCTGAGGATTCCCCAAGTTCCAGGTCAAAACTCGGAACGGTGACGCCAACAGCAAGGTAGCCCAAATTCAGAGCCGGTCAGCCAGAGGATGGTCCATTGACACTTCCGAAGGCTCTTCAATGCAGGGTACGGAGCAGACATCAGGAAGAGATGTTCCCTCCACCCACTCCAAGGGCCACAGCTCCATTGCAGGACTGCTAAGGATCTTGAGGAAGACAAGGCTTCTCCAGGACAGCAGCAGAAGTTGGTAGCCAGCCTTCCTTCTGATGTGCCTGCGGTTTCTTCGCAGGTGCATAGCTGGATAGGATTCATGGTTCCTTCAGGTTTCTCCAGGATCTCTGAGGAATGGGTGCAGGGGTCCTCTTCCTATACTAAAAGCCAGGTAAGAACTGTTGCCATCACTAGCCAACGACAGTACTAGCCCCCACACACCCCAGCAGTGGTCCAATTAGGACCACTGGTGGGAACATTCTTGCATACTACTCAGACACACTGAAACCAGTTTCTGGATTGGGACCAGACAGACCCTCATCCTGCCAGCAAACACACACAACCCTCCAGTAGCCTGCCAAAAGCTTCTGCTTTCCCTGGCACTGAAAGTCCTTATAAGGAGTTTCCTGCCCTCACAATAAGATAGCAAACGTGCAAGTGAAAAATCTTGTTGCATAGCCATGTATGACCAGTAGCCACAGTTAGTAGCCAAATGCAATAAACATGATAAAGCTGAAATGAAAAGTCCCCAAAAGTGGGAAAACATCACTGCTGCCACCAGCTTATCCTATTAGCACCCCTAGAGTAGCCAAAAATCCTCTGAGTTTAGTCTAGGGCAAAATAAAAAAATTACGCCATTGTACTGCAGTGTAAGCTGCATTGTGCAATGATAAAAAGTTACCACAAGTGATACAAAAGTAAGCAAAAGTAGTAACAAAGTAACCAGACTAACGGAAAAAACGGGCCTCATTACGAGTCCGGCGGTAACCTTACCTGTGCTAGCGGTGGGTTGCCGCCAAGCTTGTAAAGTTTTACTAGCGCCTGACTTCCCGGTACTTCCGGGAGATTACAAATCAGGTGGCCGGCGAATCAGGCGCTGGTAAAATGTAAGTCCCCATTCCCATATAGTCCTATTGGACTATATGGGAGTTGGGACTCGGAATCACCAACAACCTTGTTAACGATGATCATGCTTCTCTGAAAAGTCTGCCTACCATGGTCGCTGCGCCGGCATGGTCAGAACTGTCGGGCTCAGCAGCCATGGCAGGCAAACTCATACTTTGCCGGTCCAGAAACAAGAGTGCCAGTGACCTTACCGGCACCCTTATTTCAGACCGGCAAACTTGTAATGAGACTCAATGTTTCCCGGTACTGACAGCCTGAAGGCCATGTCAGTTTCCCATAACATATTAGAAAAAGTCAGTGTAGTGAAGCTTAAGGCTTCACTGTACTGAAAAAAGAGCAAGTCAGAATCAAAAATAAAAGCAAAATGTTAGGGGGGTCCATAAAAATGGAAGGAAAGATGCAGTCAAGCGAAATCTTTCCTAACCCACCTCAATGGGGAATGTGCACCTGGCAGGGGCCTGGTTATGGTTGGGGGGCCCCAGGGCCTGGGAACTCGTGTTAGGGAGCAGGATTTCAAGCAGAGGGTAATTATGGGGATGGCAAGGAGGACTACAATAGCAGCCATGGCCAGCTCCACCTGGGGCAGCCTGGCCTCTGGCAGCTGGTTTACCTGGGAGGGAGGACCTAACAGCACCACTCACCCATGGGAGGAGGAACAATGGTGGGGAGCCAAGTGCTGCCTCATCAGAGAAGGAGAAGGTTGGACAAATTGGGGTGCAAGTGACAGGCCAGGTCACAGGAAAACCTCTGACAAAGGCAACATGGGCAACGGCAAGTATGGGCAGAGGAGACTCGTTGGGTGGAGCAAGCAACAAAATCAGTATGGGAGTGAGAAAGTGGCACCAACCAAGGCAGCAGGGGTACATTTATCGGACAGGGCTGCTGAGATGGCTCTTACCCTAGGACATGCATTAACACCAGGTATGCTCAAATGGCATGTGTCGCTGGACACTAAGGAGAACATTTGGAAGGATAAATCCATTGAAATATTTTCATTGTTGGATTACAGGAGAGTAGAAGAGTGCAAGGGGGAAGGAAAGGATAGGACATTCTTTGTTGAGAAGGGCCTAATTAATTGGCCCACTAGTTCTGCTATATTTTCTGCTATATTGCTTGAAAAATTCACAGAGTTCAATAGTCTAGGTTATTCACCAGAACCTTTTCCCTCAAGACCGAATGTGCCCTAACCAAAGAAGTGACATCTACCTCTGTTCCTTTACCTACTATGCTCCACAGTACTCGACACTACTTGACAATACTCAACAATACTCAAAAGATACTCAACAATACTCGTTACTACCCCGCACCCACCTAGACTTTTGACTTAAGGGCACGGATGAAAGAAGTTATGTAAATATTGGATTCCCTGTGAATTGGGTGTTTTAGTTCAGTCATGGGTGATGGGTTTCCCTATGTAAAGGCTGAGCAAAGGGAGCAGGCCTAGATTGCGCATGGTGTTGATCAGGTTAAGTTTTGAGGAGGCATTTTATCTGCAAGGCAATGCTGTAGGCACAGATTGAACATGAAAAATACTGGTATCCCGTGTTAGAAGGCAGGAAGACAGCTGTGGGTTCATGTTGGGGTTGTGTAAATGTCTGTGTGACGGGACATCAACATTGTGAGTGTTGTAAATGATCTCTAGCACTCCCTTCTTTAGTGAAGTGGTGATGTCACCCATCATGCCTGTGGATAGGACCCGGAGAGCATGAGGGGTTATAGAAGTTGGTGTTGAGAAACTTAAAATTGACAGAGGAGGCTGTTTGGTGGCGATGTGCGGAAGGCACATGCGTGAGATTGGTGGGCCTGCCTGAGGAGTCGGAGAGTTGCAGAAATGAGGTGTGTGCAGCATGCCTGACAGGTATTTTTGATATTTATAAATCCGAGTGAAAATATTCTTTGTGCTTGTGTAATAATGGAGTGTTGAAAGTCTCAACTTGAAGTCAAGTCATTATGAAAGCAACATATCAAGGGAAGTGCGAGGGGCATATGCCCCTACTGCACCTATGTAAGGCCCTTCTGCGATATGAGGACAAGATTTGTAAATTCAGCATAGAATGGATGAAAAGCACAGAGCGTAAATTGATTAAGCCATGGCCACAGTGCAGAAGTTTCTCCAAAAATGTGCAGCAACCATTACAGACACACATACAAGACACCTATAAGGGGAAGAAGTTGGGCAATCATATGGCGATATTTGAGCTTTGGAAAATCTTCCAGGAGGACGAGGCAGAGTAGCGAGGTGCAAATGGATGCTGAGCTAGCAGGTGACACCAGGGACAGTGCCCTCGGCCCCCGCTCCCCCCAACTCCTCCTGATAAGGAGAAAGAACTGGCTGCAGCAGAAGTGCAGGGGTTATACCCTACATGGACGCTAAAGGCAACAAAGGGGTATACAAATTGAATATTTCAACCTCCATCATATACCAAGGAGGAGTGGCAGAAAGGGGTCGGACAGACAGACAGTTGGAAGGGAGCACACAGCGAGGCCCAGAAAAGCACCAAGGAGGGGCTAGAGGGCATAGCATCAAATGAATGGGTTAGGGCAGATGCTTCTGAAATTGGATGGGAAGAATCAGCAAGGGCAACTAAAGCAATAGAGGTTCATAAGGGGAGCAGCGAAGCGCAAGACTGGGCAGAGACAATGGAAGAGGTAGAAAGAAAGGAGAAGGAAGAAGAGGATGGACGAGAGAGAGCACATAGAGAAAAGCAAAGGGAAGAGGAGAAAGAGCGGGAGCAGCGAGAGATAAGGAGGAGGAAAGAGCTTGAGGAGTTAGAGTGGTGAAGGGAAGAAGACGAAAAGGAAAAGCAAGCTTTAGTGAGAAGTGAACAGAGAACGTGGGAAATAGAGTGACTCATAAGAGAGCGCAAACATAAGGAGAAGGAGGAGCATGCAATAAGAGACATAAGAATAAAGTGAGGAATGGGCACAGCAGACGACAAATTGGGAGGAGGTGGGTGAATGCAGCCAGACAGCAGTATCACACAGGACATGACTGCCACTCCATTGGACAGGACAGATGTGGGGTCCTCCGGGATAAGAGATAGCAGGGACTTGGTTGACTTTGAAGGGAAGCTCATCGAAGATACAACCTCTAGGAGGCTGAGCTTGGTGGACGATTTTGGTAGTGATATGGACATCGACTCAGATGGGGACTCAGGGGGAAGTGAGGCTGAGGGAAGAGGGCGACCCAAGCATCGGTCAATGGGGAAATGTGCAGCTAGAAGCATGACATAGTTATTAGGAAAAGACACAGGGAGATATAGGGATGACTAGGCCGATTGATCATAACAGTCCAGAGATACATCACACAGTATAGATAACCTGGTCCCATACATGCAGAGGCTCAGAGTTCTTCCAGGTCGAAAGAAGGGGGAACCGGCAAAGGCATGTACTGACATTAAAGACACTGAGAGACCTGATAGGCAGATCAAGCTGACACGAGTGGCGAATGGAGAGATCGGGTTCACACAGTTTCCCTTACTGGAAAAGGGAGTGGGGCAACCTCAATACATACCATGGCAGCACATAGACAAAGAAAACTTGAGGTGTAGGCTACCCTCGTTAACCGCAGGTGCGGTAAAATAGATATATGAAATGGAAAGGATGACAGTGAGACAGAAATTAGCAGTGGGGGACATAAAGGGGCAACTCATGGTGATCCTCAGGAGAGCCACTGACAATGTATGGAGAAGGGCGGGGTACCCAGGAGTAACAACCCAGGACATGGTGCACAATGGCGTACAATTTGCTAACTGCCGAGCGGCCGTATGGCAAGCGCTATGGATACAGTACCTTGACACATCAGACATTAGTGTGATTGTGGCATGCAAAATGGGGGAAGACAAAGACCCCTTACACTACATTCAGATGATTCAAGAGCTTTGGCGCCTTGAAACGTGAGAACCGTGGGACTATTCCACCACGTATTATGACAGGGGGTTGTCAGAGCAGGTGCAAAGGCAACTGAAAAAATTGGTGGGGATGGAGGCAAAGCCTTGCTCAGAAATACTAGGGGTTTTCCATAGGCAGGTGAGAGAGCCACCCCAATGCTGGGTATGTGGACAGAGGCATATCTCAAGGGTGTGCAGAAGCAGGGGAGAGGTGCAACAGAATGGTGGAATGCAATACCAACCAGCATAGCAGGGGGAACAGAATGAGTATTAAACACAGGATCAGACACCACAACAAGGACAGACACCAAACTCATACCCACAGACACACCAGACCATGACACAAGCACCACAAATGCTAGCGCCTATGCAGCAGTATTCACAGGCACCACAGATGCCACAACTGCAGGGTAACACACAACACACATACACAGCACAGCAAATTCCACAGATGCAGAACAGCACAAAACCAATTGACGGGACAGTGGAACACACATACTCCATGACAACGACTGCAATTAGGAAACTGGTGGGGTCACTGTAGAGGGGGCAACCCATTTCTGGGGAACGGGATGTCCTTATACCCTCAGTGGGACATCCCACAGATTGGCTTGATGTGTTCCATCCTATCGATTAACCCCAGCCCTGCAGAGGAACCTTGTATAGGGGTGACAATAGGTGACAAGGGGGCGACCAAATACTGTATCCGTTAAGGGAAATATAGTATGTCACGTGATGCCATGAATGCTCAAGGATTCTCTGGGGTGATGGTAGTGGTTCCTTTTACAGAAGATATTGCACTTTCTGTAGGGGAGCACAATCTATCTTGGCCCCAACTCTATTCCTGACAGACACCTGTGAATATACTGGGGAGAGACATCATGACCAGAGTTAACATGATTATTTCATTCACTGACAAGGCGATAGTGTGCTCCAGACTGGACATACACCTTCTAAATGTGATGGACATCATTCAAGCTTATTGTGGACAAAGGGTACAGAGTGGGGTCCCAGTGGATGAAGAGTTGTTCCAATATGGGGCAGAAATACTAATAGCATGGCTACAAGGGATTCAGGGAAAATGTGGTGCATTCCAAATGAGTACTGGTTCAGGCCAGAGATACCACTAGATGAGAAAGAAGGTATGATAATGCCACTAGAATTAGAGGCAGTTATCATGGGGGATGACTGAATAGCAGTGCACAGGACAGATGACACAGGGCGACCATGGCGAGCAGTGATCACAATAGGTTGACTATAGTTACAGATGAAGAACTATTCAAAGACAACAGATCAGTCCATGAGAGGGTGTGCAAAATGAGCATCACATATTGGGTGAGAATACATTATAGAGAAGTTCCACAGAGACTGGCGATGGCGCTGAAAGCACTGCAACCTTTCTCGAGGAGGATTTGGCAAAGGTCCCCAGCATCTTATAGACCACATGTTCCTATTATGTGGGGCTTCTGAAGGGGGATAAAACTAAAGGCAGGAGCCATTCTGCCACAAGTTAAACAATACCCACTTTCGGGAGAGGCAGACAAAGGTATCTATGAGAATATTGCAACAATAGTGAAGTAAGGCATCCTAGTGCCATCAGAATCACCATGAAACACGGCTGTGTACCCTGTCCAAAAGGCAACAGGATGGTCATGACATTATATAGAAGACTTTCCCCCTCTTAACCACATTGTAGAAGCAGAATACTCGGAAGCTACCTACTTCACAGTCATAGATTTGAAGAATGCATTCTTCTCCATACCATTACACCCAGACTCACAAGACTTAACTTCATTTCTATATAGAAATAAGAAGTGGAAACATGCAAGACTTCCTTCAGGATACTATGAATCACCTTCTATATTTAATAGGGTCCTCCAAATGGACCTAGACAACGTACAGATGGAAAGCACAGTTATACAGTACGTACATGACATATTGGTTTGCACTAAGACAGAAGAACAGTGTAGAAATGATTTTGTACATATGCTGACAGTATTAGCAGAAAAGGGATACAAGGTGGACAAGGCCAAACTACAATATTGCCAGACAGAAATGTTATACATTGGACAGATGATCTCTCAAAATGGCTGATGAGTGACACCAGAGAGGGCAGAGGCAATATGCAGGGCAGCAAAACCCACAACAGTTAGAGAGATGCAGCAGTTCTCGGGACTATGTAATTACTGCATGGGCATGGGTATTCGATTACAGCACCTACACTAGGCCCTTATTAAGTGCACTGAAGGAAGAACAGAGAGGGGAGAAGACAATACTATGGACAACTGATATGACTGAGGCATTTAACGAGCTGAGGGAAGCAATATGAACAGCTCCAGTGTTAGGGATCCCAGACTATCAAAAGGAATTTTTTTTCTTCTCACACTCCAATAGATAAGTGATTACTGCAGTACTGACACAAAAGACTAGATTAGGGCACAAGCCACTAGCATATTACAGCAGGAAATTAGACCCAGTAATGAGAGGACACTATCCATGCGAACATGCATTGGCTGCTGCTGCATTCACAGTGGACAAATCAGTGAGTATTACCATGAGATGCAGCACCACTCTATACATGGAGCATGCTCTCTTTGCAATATTGGAAATACCGAAGACAACACTGAGGGCCTCAGGGTATGAGGTGTTACTATCTAACCCAGCTCTCAAGATAGTGAGAATCAGACTTGTCAGCCCAGCAACCTTTCTCGACAATGCTTTACAGAAGGGTGACTATCCACACAACTGCACAGCGATCCTAGAAGATTTCAGTGACGCTCCTAAAGTACAGGAGGACACACTTGAGGGAGGAGACATGCTCTATATTGACAGGTCTTCAACAATTGACCAGATGACTGGGGAATGACATACTGGGACAGCAGTCATGAGACTGAGAGAGGACTGGACAAGCAAGGTAGTGAGAAGCACACACCTGCCATCTCATTACTCAGCACAAGCAGCAGAATGAGTGGCCTTAATATTGGCATTGGAGCGGAGCAGGGAGAAGGAAGTGATGGTTTATTCAGATTCAGCCTACGTGACAACCACAATGCATTCTGGGCTGTCAAGTTGGATGAGGAGGGGCTGCAGGCATGCTGGTGGGTCACCGCTGCAGCACACACACCTATTGGGCAGATTGGCAGACGTCATAGATCTCCCAGAGCAAATAGCAATTGTAAAATGACAAGCACACACAAAAGGGGAGGATCCTATCTCCAGGGGTAACAAAGCAGCAGACACGAAGGCCAAATGTTCTGCCTACTTTGGGACATTTTAGAAAAGAATGATTCATTACACACATACGATCATGCAAGAACCATGATATTAAAAGAGGGGTACAACATATTACCAGTGACACAAATCATGGAGCTGCAGGGTGCTGAACCCAGGGAGGAAAAAAAACTGTGGCTGAGGAGGGGGATATACAGTGTCTCCAACAGATGCTCTATGGCAGCACAACAATGCAGGGAACGTGGTCTAGCCACTTGTATTTTTGCACACAGCACTGACACAACTGCACTATACAACGCATACAGGGAAGGAGGTGCTTGCTGTTCATATTGGAGAAACATGGTTCTGGCCTAACTTGGCAGAACACGTGGCCCAAATCATAATTAATTGTTTTGTGTGTAAACAATATACTGCAAGTCATACATTAAGGGTAGAGAGGGTAGCCATACCTCACCCAGTAGGTCTATTCCAACACCTACATTTTGACTATGTTCACATGATCAAGTCTGCCAAAGGTACCACTACATGATAGTGGTTGTGTGTCAATTTTCCTGTTGGATTGAGGCCGGTCGTTGTTCCCACCCTGACACCCGTAGAGCAGCGAAATGCATTTCTGGTCCAGGAGATATTCCCACGATGGGGCGTGTGTGAGGTCCTGCCATCTGACAATGGCTGTAACTTCGCAGTGAGATATTCCAGCATATTACAACCTTGCTGGGAATCCAACACACATTCTCCTGTGCCTATGATATAACCTGGATGTGAACAGGGTGTGTGAACGCCTCAATGGCTTGCTTAAAGAAGCTATAGCCAAAACTAAAAGAGTTTGATCAAAAGCTGTCTGCATTACCTCCCCCTAGCCTTGTTCGCACTGAGCAATAAGCCAGAGTCTGACCACCATTTAACCCCACCTGAGTTGGTGACAGGATGGCGCATGCAACTTCCCTTGACTCCTGCCACTAGAGCAATAAAGGATGCTGAGAATGTGGCTAATGTATTTAGTCAGGAAATGTATGAGCATTCGACTACCTTGCCCCTTTTATTTCTTGCCAGTTGCAAAGACACCAGGAGAGGCCTGAAGCCAGAGAAGAAAGGGACAGCGTCGAAAGCCACGAGGAGTTACTTAAACAGCCACCCATATGTCCTGGAGACCACGTTCTCCTGAGGAATATTTCCCACAAGTGGAATGCACCAAGGTTCGTGGGCCCCCACACAGTAGAACTAATAAGTGATAGAGCCGTCAAACTGTTGGGAACAATGTTTGAAATCACTTTTGTGACATCAAGCCCTACAAAGCAGTGGCCTCTGCTAGCACCGACATCGACAGGGCCAACGATCCTCACCAAGAAGAGCAAAGAAACAATTCCGAAGCAGCACTACCAAGCAGAGAACGCCCAATGGTTACTCACTCAGAGGTAGCAGAGTTAGGGCAAGAACTTCCTACACATCCAGAGTGAAGGTAATCTGTCTGTTTGTTATTTTTCTTTCCACACACCTTGATTGTGAAATTGTAATTGTTTTTATTGCATTTCTTTCATGCTTCCCACTGATCCCCAACCTGGCACCTTCCGAGGCCAGTGTGTCCAATTTATTAGAAGTTCCACCAGGTCTCGAGCACGCCACTCTAATGTGTATTTCCATGTCTTCATAGCATACCTGGCCCAAGTTTACCCACAACTAGAAAGAGGGAATCCATCTGTAATTGCTGTCCTCAGAGACCCTAGAATTCAAACAGGGTGGGAGCAACCATTAATTTTTCCATGACAGACTACATGGTCTACGGGGCTTGAACTAATATAATACTAATACATCACTGCCCATTTTTGCGCATTTCAGGCAAGCAGCTGATATATCCAAGCTGCACCAGAATCCAAGCAGCACAGGTAATCAAACGGTTATTAAAAAGTGCTCAACTTGTCTTGTCACTTATTTCCATATGGTGCTTTTGCTTTTCCTTTTTGGTGAACATCCCTTGTATCTAGTGCTACCTCTGTATCCTCTACTAACATTACAGGGGACAGGGGAGCACTGTAAGCACAGTAAGGAGAGGTAAGCACAGTGCTGATACAGACATGGGAGGGGTGGACCCATATCTCACTGACACTGCTCGAGTGTCTAACAATATGTGGTGCAAGCACATGACCAAAGTAGGTATAGAAACCACTGGGGAGAGCTGCTATATCTGCTCACTAATCCCTTATGGCATGAGCGCCTCCAGAACATTTATAGCAACTGAAATACCAGCAGAAAGATGACATGATGAACAATTACTGGCAATTAGACCAAGCTATACAATACATAACTGATGGCCCACAGAAAGGAGAGACAAAAACAATAACACTGAAAGAATGACCATGCCCAAAGGGGGGGGTCAAGGAAATAGGAGGAGAACCAGACTGCTGGGAAAGACCACCAATGCTTGTGTATGGCCAAGTATACACAGCAGAAGAATCGAAAGAGGGAGTAGTAGGTAGCAAAGCACACCCTAGTACAAGCACTGGTAAACACAGTGCAAGGAGAAAACGACAACTGCCTGAAAGAATGGGATGCAAGCACCAAGTTTCCCAACTAGGTAGACAAAGAAGCTGGCCAAATACCAGTAATACCACTGAAGATAAAAGCATTATGTTACCAGAATGATGGTGCAGTAAATGTTGGAGAAAACACAGAGTACAGGTACACAGAAAAGCATCCAGCAATGAAGGTTGGTACAGCAGTATTTATGGACCAGTGTAGAGCATGTACGAGAAGCTGCCACCCAATTGGGGAGGAGTTTGCTTGTTGATGCACATCAATATACCAGCACTGGAAGTGCCATGGAAGGATGTGAAGATAGATGACTTCTCTAAAATGTATACTAAAAAGAGAAAGAAGAGATCAATAAAGTGGAAGAAAGGGGAAGAAAGAAACAGCCAGTAGAAGTGAGTAGAGTGAAAAGAGACAACTATTTCTCACCAGAATCAGAAGCATCACTAGACAATGTACCACCCGAGCATCAGTTGTTCAGCAAGACAGAGATGTTTTTTGCATCAGTGGTTCCAGCTGTCCAGACATATACAGATGAGAAATGGTTGCAGATAACAAGATGGGGGCTGATGCAGACAATAAACTCTACAGTGAATGGCTTCAATGCGATAAAAAGAAGAGCTCTGAGCAGTAAGGTTAATGGCATTCCAGAACCGATATGTTCAACACATTCTCACGGCATTGGAAGGAGGGGTTTGCACCAAGATTGGGAGTTCATGTTGCACGTTGGTGCTTGCAAATGACAGAGAGAATGGCACATTGACAGAAGCAGTGACACGATTATCGAAGATGCACCTAAGATGGAGGAGGAAGCCAAAGGGACAGGAAAGGACCAGAGCTGGTTGTCATCCATATGGTCATGGCTGGCATAATATGTTAGCAGACGGACTGAAAGTATTACCAGGAGCACTAACACTCATACTAGTGGGACTGTATGTGGTCCAGATATGCATTACACAATGGGCCTCATTACGAGGTAGGTGGTAAGGGATTACCGGCACCAGTAAGGACACTGGTGCCGGTAATCCCTTACCACCCTATTCCGAGGTCCTGCAAATTGCGGTACCGTTATTAGCTCCATCCCCATTCCCATTGAGCCCTATAGGGGCTCGAATGGGAATGGGGAATGGTTCCCTCAATGGGGACTTACCGGGTCCTCCAAGGTTGGAATGACCCGGTGAGTCCCTATTTCGGGAACCCGGACCCGGAATGCGGTAAGGGGGTAGCCATGGTGCTAATAGCACCATGGCTACCTCCTACCTCGGAATGAGGCCCAATGCCGCAAAACGACTGAGTAGACAATAGGGATGAAATTGTTCGTAGATGTGAACATGGAAGAAGAGACGGACAAGATAGAAGTAGAAAGAAATAACCTCAGAGCAAGGATAA
The DNA here is from genome assembly GCF_040938575.1 of Ambystoma mexicanum. NCBI lineage: Eukaryota > Metazoa > Chordata > Amphibia > Caudata > Ambystomatidae > Ambystoma > Ambystoma mexicanum. The sequence goes on along the minus strand of NC_090928.1, from coordinate 880,475,911 downwards.
AGAAATGCCCACTGTTTCTGACTGAGATTATAAAATTCAACAATCCCTTTGACAACAACAGACACTGGGGGAAATGGGTATGGTGCACCATAGCTATATGAGCTAGAGTTTTCAATGACCATACAAATTACTATGCACATCTCAGATGAGTAACAAAGATATATAGCGACCTAAGGCAAGAGCGATGAAGTATGGAGGTTTGGTCGACATGTCAACCAGAGGGGGAACTGAAGAGAGGGTCCCTGGATTGCCCCTCCTCACCCACATGAACATGACGGTTCAAAGTGTAAAAAATCCACAAAGTCACTCACTATTCAGACAGCCCCTAGGGGGACCAGTTACTGACACGTATGCAGAAAGATATTCTCTTAGACAGCCATTCAAACCTTATGCAGGCAATGTATTTATGGATACAGGTGCTTCAACATTGGTCATGGACCCAAATGCCTCAATGGATGACGTTGACTAATGCAGAGAAACCACTGTGCTTATGTCATTATTAACACCACGACATAGCCACCTTAGTCATTAAGTACACTCGCAGCCATGCACAATGTTACACAGACACACACTCGTATACACGAAGAACATGCTTACACAGTTCTGTAGATGAGAGGCCAGATACCTATATATACTGTTAAAAGCTTTTATTATCTTTCTCATTAGCCAAATGCAGAAACGCGGAATGCAAGGCAGCGAAGAGATGCAGATCAAGCTTGCAGATGCTTATGGCAACTAACCCTATGAACTACAGGATCACAAAAGGAGTCGGGCAAGACCAAATACGACTAACCTATAGGAGGCGTAGGGTTTATAGTGATAATGTAGAAAGACAAAATGTAAAAAGTCAAAATGTCGAAAAATAAATGTAGAAAATAAAATGTCGAATTTTATTTGATGATGTTTTTTATGATTCGAAATGGGTGGGTTCCCGTTCCCACCCCACCCAGCCCCCCTTTTTTCTTTTTTTTTTTGTTTTACCTATTTTTTTTTATTCCCGGACCCCTAAATAAATATATAATAATAAAAAAGGAAATTCGAAAAAAAAAAATTCTACCTTTATTTTCGACATTATTGTCATTCTACATTTTATTTTCTACATTTTGACTGACCACTGAGGCGTAGCACAATATAGATGTGTAGAAATCATAGTGTAAGTATGACAAGCATCACATAAGACCACAAGCCACAGGACGAGAGATGAGGGAAAGCAGAACCAGGCTGAACAGAGCAGGAAGGCCCGGGCTCACAGGCAAGGTCAGAGACAAGCAGCACATTCCAAACCTAAAAGGACAAGGGGCCATCTGCAGAAAACCAGAAGAAATCCTCCTATATTATAGCCCAGAAGAGCACAATGTTGTGGTCCTAAACCATATGATGTGACCGAGCTAGACAATGGTTATTCACCAGCGGTGGGAAGACGAACAGTTCTCAGCACCACAGACATGAAGTGAAACATGAACAAGATAACAATGTTGCAACATGGTGAGTACTCTCACAGGCAAAGTGGTACTGCTAACAGATACATGGGGAACACACAGTCATTCTCACCACCTTGAAGAGATGCACAGAGCGCTGAGAACAGAGCTGGGTCCCAGGCCTGGGGAGACCAGTTCCAGCCAATCAGGGGACAGAAATCCAGGGGTGAATGGCAGAGGGCAAGGGCCAAGGGTAATCCTGCATCCCTGCAACAATGAAATAGACATTCTCTTGGACAGGGGGCAGGCCAGTCCCCTGATGTGCGAGGGCCAATCAACCCATATCCATAGGGGCAATCTATATGGTATACCACTCTCATCACCCACCCAGAAAGTGGGATAGGTTTTTTCTGGGAAGGGCCCATGTTGTGATGATACTCTGCAACATAAAGGCTTGACACAGGTTTAGGAGCGGTGTCTAACATACTCTCTTGTGTCTACCTGCGTAAACCGGATGGTGAAGCCAGTGATGTGGGTCATGCGGGAATCATTGGTAAGTAGAATGGAGTGTAGAGTGTTAGAGTGGCCTAAATTGGGGTGAGGCGCAGCAGAGTTTGACATACACTGGATTGGTGCAGGTGGTTTGCGGGTACACCAAATTGGTCAGGTGTTGGAGGAGAATAAAAGAGAGAGAGGGTTGCCTGAGCCAGACTTGGTCATCTTGCACGTAGTGGGCAATGATCTGGTACAGCGGCAGAGAAGGGCTCTGATCATGGACGTATTGTCACTGTTTTGGACTTTCTTCCCCAAATGCATTGATCGTGTGGTCAGAAATTATTCCACAGCTGATCTGGGGGTCAGTGGTGCCCTCATGTCCTTTGAACATTGCAGCACAGAAAATGAACAGGGAGACGGCTCTGCTTGCCAGATGCAACGGGCGACTTGGGATTATTGAGAATGGACTATTAAGAGGACCAGAGAACTGTCACCCTGAGGGGGTGCACCTGTCTCAACAGGGCATCAAACATTTATTGCCGAACGTTTTGGCAGTAATGAGACCATGTATGCGTGTTGGGTGGGCATGGACCGGTGGGTCTGCACTCCTGGGGCAGGTCTAGGAGGACCACCGAGGCATTAAAATCCCCTTCTGGGGGACCTTGGAACTGGAATTAGGGGAAGGGGATGGCGCTTTACATCCCCCCTGCAGAATTAATGGACAGCTGCTGGGGGTCCCAGTAGGGGAGAGGGTGAGGGAGTGGGGCCAGGAGGTGAGTTGGGTAACAAAGGGTCAGCCTCCTGGGGTCGCCCCCTACAGGGAATAGGGTATGGTCGGGATGGGATAGGGCCTCACCACCATGCGTTGCCTTAAAAGGGCGGTGGGTGTGGTCCACCTGGACCACCTTTCAGTATTAGGAGATTTATTGTTATTTGTGATGTGTGGTTGTTGGTTATAATATGTGATGTAAGGAATGAAAATGTGTCCGAGATGGCATCCAAAGAGAGACAGTGACAAGTGTGTTTCTCATGCTCCGGCATGTCCCCCCCTTGCAGAGCCCACAAAAGGCAAAATGACCCACTCTTGTGGGGATGCCGGGGTGGGCAGGCAGGGGGTTAGCCAGGGGGGCATGGGAGGGGCTGGGCCAATTCAAAGCAGGTGGTGCTAGGTGGTACAAGTTCCACGGTAGGGGGCGGGCATGCTTTGCAGGCTTGGGCCTGCTTGGGCCTGCCAGGAATATGGGGGGAGATGCAGTGGCATAAGGTGCCCCATAAAAAGGGGGCAAGGGAGCATGGTTCTCCACCTTACCCTGGGGGATTTCGTGCAGCTGTGTTCCTGCCAACTGGGCCCGCACTGTCGACCTGCATACATCAGAGATACTTTTCCAACCAACCGACTCTGAATGTCGGACTTCGGGGGACAGGTGGGGAGAGAAGGTCACAGGTGAGGGAGGACCACAGAGACATTAGAATCCCCTTCCGGGGGACTGCGGAGCTTGAATCAGGGGAAGGGGAGGGCACAATAGGCCCCCTTACGAAATTCATGGATAGGTGCCGGGGGTCCTGCAGGGGGAGAGGGTGTGGGGGTGGGGCCAGGAAGCAAGCTGTCTAATAAAGCATTGGCCTCCTGGGGTCGCCACCAACATGGAACAGGACATGGTGGGGATGGTATAGGGCCTCACCACCATGAGCCCCCTTGAAGGGTGGAGGGCATGGTCCACCTGGACCACTGTCAATATTAGGAGATGTATTGTTATTTGTGATGTGTGGTTTTAAGTCACATTTCTTGGTTATAATATGTGATGTAAGTGAACTGGTGGACTCCAACCCTTTAAGACTAGGTAGAAATATCCTTGAAATGGGTGGGGATGCAGAAGTTACTCAAACATCAATAATCGAAATGACTCAGGTAGTTGGCAAAAAGGTAACTGTTTCAATATCAATTATCTAAAACAGGGAGTACAACGGACATCTCAACGTAAGATCTCTCAATACATCTTAAAAAAACATTCTTTTATAGCAAAAAACCATCATTGATGACGTTAACCTTCGTATTACTAACATTATACTACGTGGCAAACTACAAAAACCTAGTGGCAATTGTGATAGGTTCTTAAGAAACCTCTAAGTAAACAATCCATACTCGTCTAAGCGAGTGAAGAAAAGTGATAGGTTTCTTAACGTCAGGTGGGGCAAGTAAGCCCTCGCCTTAAACAGATCACTACGAACGTCACTAAATACACAACATCTCATCGGTTACAAACAAGCTATAGGACCTTTAATCACGCAGCCCCCTACAACTGGTTGGCACTCTAACCTCCGTCAGTACTTTTTCACCTACGTTAGCAGCATGCAGGCTGTTGTTCCATGTGCTGGTGAGCTAGTCTTAACCATAGCTTCCCACCAATTAGCATATTCATCTATCATCACCTCAGTGGTCTGCTGTCAATTAAGGCTTTGAACTTGTCCTTGGGAGTGTTCTTTTGCTTTGGAGAATTCAGGGGAGTGAAATAACACTCTGCCCTCATGCGTAGGTGTGACCATCGTGTTCATCCAACTTCATCCTTCCACATGACTGAAAACCACAAAATCGAGCTCTAGTGTATTTAAAATACTATTTTCTAATAGACCTCTGATGTCTTCCTTGTTTTTGTCCATGTCTTCTGAACAAGAGTTTCATTCTTTCACAGGATTTGTATCCAATGTCTGCTCACTCCAACCTGATAAGACCTTGGCTTCTTGGGCCTCGTCCAGCCTTGCCTTTCTGAGATCTGTTTCTGTAATTCAATTTCTTTTTTAACTGCAACACACTGGAAAAGAGGCCTTCCTTCTCTGGTCCAGCTCTGCTATAATATGTTTTGGAAACATCCCTCTTTACTCACTTCAATATATATATATGTTGGTGCATGCCATAATCTATTCACTATAAATCTAGCCTCAAGAATACGTTGTCTGCTTCCGTTTCTTTGCATCTGTACACGTGTAAAATAGATTCATATGTACATCGTTTCTGCACCATAAGTTTCTCCATCTTGATCCCAAGATGTCACTTATCTTTGATCCTTTTTTGAAGCCTTATAGAATATCTGCATTCTCTTGTCTCTGCATCTCTTTAATGTACGTCAGCTTCTTCATGTGACGTCACCATTCTTCCCTTCCATTCACTGGTCCTGCTTCTTCCGGGATTTCATTCAAATGACCATCATACTGTCTCGTATGCAGGTATGGCTTTCTCAGTGGGAACCTTGCTTCCAGGATTCTCTTTGATATTGGTATTTTCACTGGTAATGCACGTGTCTCACACTCTGGTTCCCAACATATAGGCAATATAGGCGAAGTGGTTGAGGTGGGAGTACTTGGCTCCTTCTCTACTCTCCTCCCTCTGGGTGATTCATCGACCACTCTTCCATCATCCTTCATATCTAGACATCCTTGTCTGAAGAAATGCTTCTTTGGGATCCATATCTTTATGACTCCCTTCAGGCATCCAGCTGATTTCACATGCTCATCCTTGTTCCAAATCATGGGAATGCGCTGTCCACCTGGACTGCAATAGATCCACCTTGCCACATACTTCTTACGATTCTTTGGATATAGGAACTTCGTTTCCTCATATCCATAGATGCCGGCCTTCAAAAAGTCTGATTTCTTCATCTGTCAAGTATCTGGCCTTCCATCCTGATTCAACATCAATCATGATTTTCATCCCTATGTCTTTCTTTGCTGTCTTCTTGCATTGTATACTTATTATCTTGATCACACACAATCCAAGCAATACCAACATGATCAGGGCTCCAAGGACCTTGAACATGTCTGCCATCCATGTGGAACCCAAGAAAAGAGTGATCCAAACCAGCTGTCATCAGCAATGTCTTCTACTTCGTCTATCATCTGGACGTGTAGCTTTGTTAGCATTTCTATGGCCTCTGTCAAGGTGCCATTCTCATCGCCATGAGAAGGTATGAACATGCAACATGATTCTCCAATTTTTGCACAAACACCTCCATCCATAGCTGTAACCATGTCCAGGACGTATCTATTCTGAAGAGTAATCAGTCGTATGGCTCTGATCTCTTTTCTATTAGCAGTGAATCCCTTTATGGTAGTGTTGATTGTCTGTAGCAATTGCCATCTGGTAATCTGCAGCCATTTGGTATTTGCTCTAACCTGGATTCTTGGCATGAAGATCAGTGTGAATACTGATGAAATCTGGCTGAACAGTCTGTGCTCATACGGTGGAGTCACAAGCTTCTATTGACATGGCAGATACATAGTTCTCCCTCTCCATTCAATTAATCAGCTCCACAGATCTCATCTTCCTCAGGTGAGCATCTGCTTTCGGGAAACTGTCAAGACTTAAGTCACTTCTAGGAATCACCAGCACTGGACCATGAACATTTACTAGTGAGCATCATCCTCCCCAATCCTTGGGTAGCCTCATATATGCTCTGGATCCATAAGCCCAAGATTGATCCATGATCACTGCTGTTCCAAGTTTCATTCCTGGTACATTAACGATTCAACCACATTTCTGATTCTCTCAAATTTTTTCGTGTGCCATTATTTCTGAAGCACAGCTTTGAACTCTCCAAAGGCACCATCTGCAAGGGTCCTCCTCTATCTTCGACCCAGGTCAGTAGATTAGCAAGTCTTGTCCATAGAGGTTTGCAGCCATTCTGTACTATGTCAATGGTTTGTTGATAACAACCAAGGACCACCCAGGCTCTGCAGATCACCACTCTTTCTTCCTATACATCTGGTGATAGCACTGATCCCCAGATCTGCATTTGGCCTTTGTTCTTTCATCTACAAATGTCTTCTGTAGAATTTCCTGGACTCTCCAGTCTTTTGTTTACTTCCCATCTGATTCCAGCTCCTTTCACACCAGTTTTTCATATTTGATCACATGATTCTTAGTGTGAGTCCTGTGTCTTGTATTTGTTTCTTGGATATTATCATCTCCATCTGGATCTGTCCATTCAGTTTCCCATTTGAGATAGGCATCTCAGCCCATATTCCGGCCTCTTGTAAGACAGAGTGCTATGTGTGAAAGACAATGTGCTATCTGGACGTCTACTTCATTAGCTATGAAGATCTTAGACCTCCCCATGCTATAGGGCAGGAGTGCACATACAAAGCATTCCTCCTTTGAGGTCCTCCTTCCCACTTCTTTCATATGTTGATACCATATGTTATTCCCCAGGTGTGCTGTACTATCCAGGTAATCATTCAGCTCATGATGATCCTCCTTAGCATTTCTCGTTATTTTCTTACGAGTTTCTCTAACCGTCTCATTCAATATGTCAGCTTAGTTTCTCCTTTCTGGACCAAACATAGAAACATTTCTCAGTGTACTGGGTGTTTTTACATGTACTACCTGTGTAGGAGAAAGATCTAAACGTCTTTTCCTAGCCTGAAACCTCATTTTAGAAGCAGCAAAGGCTGTCCATATGTAATCGGCCATAATCTCTGCATGTGACCTCCATCCAAAAAGTAGCCTGGGCTCATCCATCACAGGACCAATGTGCCCTTGTGTGTTTTGCTAGAGTAGGAACAATCACATAAGGTCTCAGCTGCCTTATAGTTGCCACATCAGTACCCTCCTTCTGTACAGGAAGATGCACAGGAGTCTTTGCTCCATTTACGTCTGTATAGTAAGCAATACGTACTGTAAGTGAAAGCAGCATCACTATGAATAGATTACAAGTATAAATTACATACAGATAAGTCCATTTACAACAATAGCTTCTTGTATATCGTGGACATCTCTCAGGATCTGCCATAATAATATTACTATTAATACTGCCAATTTTTACTCTTTTTTTTTTAAGGAAGGATAAAATAAACTTTAATCGGGCAACATTTATGTAATACAATGGAAGCTGCTGAGTCTGCTCACAAGTTCCCTCGATCAGCTTTGGCTGGCTGACTATGCAATGATGAACAAAAGGTCCCAGTGAAGACCACAAATTGGCCTTTTATCAGACAACATGAAGATTTTCCTTCAACATGAAACAAAGTACTTTAATCCACAGCCTCTTGGATCTCTCCCCTAGAAAGTCTCATTCAGTTCTCAGTGTTCCCTCAGAGTAAAAGTTCACCTGCCCGATGATGTCTCTTAGTATCTCATTAAGTGCAGCATTATTCCTCGGATCCCTCAGGAATGTTCGGACATCAGTTTGTCTCCCAACGAGAGGCGGGCATTCCTCAATCAGAAAATAGAATACCAAACTGACCAGTCTATGTGCACTATCTGCTGATAGGGGCATTTGCGTTTTCCCCACTGTACTCAGGAAGCTGAAGGATTTGCTCAATGATAGCTGTAAGCAACCAACTCATGATTGGATCATTATTAGGATCTTGCAGGAACAGATGAACACTAGTAGTTTCCCCACAAGCACAGGGTATGTGCGCAAAATAAACAGGAAAACTGCAAGAGCGATCTGTGAAACGTTGTCATGGGGCACCACCATGGGCATCTCTGAAAAGAAATTCTGTGAGAAAGGAATCTGGGAACTGTTCCCTTTTCCAGTCTTCGAAAAGGAACTCCAAATCTGGCATGCTCTCCTTTATGGTCAAGACTTAAACATTTCTCAGTCCAATGTCAACAAACTCCTGTGGCTCTAGAACAAATAGCTTCCCTTAACTCCTTTTTTAGTGACTGAAAAAAGTGTCTCGAAATAAGCCACAGTGCAAAATACTCTTTATCTGTATTCAACAGCTTCTGCGTCCTTCTTCCTCCCTAGTCCTAGACTGCACGTGCTGTGGTTCTTCCCTGATGCTTGCTTCCAACAGGGGTCAGGGTGAAGGGGGTTCTCCAGCATAGATTTTCACGTCTCCGAGAAATATGTAGGCGCATATGTCCTGCACTTTGACTGCAGACAGTGTCAAGTCTTCCACTATGATGGGATTGTTTTGAAACGTGGCTCGTGCCACCTCCTTGTAAAATTTCAGATTAGGACTGAATCACGGGGGAAAAGGTTGGGAAGACATAATTTTTCAACTCCAGTTGTTGTAGCATCTCTTTCTGTGTTCTGAGCTGTTCCACACCCCTTCCGCTTGAGCTGACCTGAAATGACAGAGATACTTGAGGTCATGCATGTTAAGTAATCACATAACTCCTTTCCTAACAATTCTGCTGTTGTCTGTGCATCACTTCTAGTTCTAGACGGAGGTGTGAGAGGTGTCCTCATTCACCTCCGTGTCATTATTTCATAGGTCGTAAGATGGTGGTCTGAACCTGGTTGATTACTCAACATGTACAATGCCAGTGGTAGACAATGCAACCATCCTTTCTTCAAGGTAAGCTTCAATTTAGCTATTCTCTCCTTATGCAAGGCGTTCAGTCTCTAACAGATCCTGTTTGCTTGTGGCTCACAGATCCTGTTTGCTTGTGGGTGATACGCTGATGAAAACCTGTGCTTTATGGAAAGCAACAAGCTTATTTGTTCAAAGACTTCATTAACAAAATGAGGGCCATTATCTGATCTTAATACTTTAGATATTCCCCATCTAGGAAATATTTCTCACACCAAAAATGTTGCTGCACAGGTACAGTCTGGGTATGTACAACATCCAGCTTCAATCCACCTCGAGAAGGGAAATACCACTACATATATCTGTATCCATTACATAATTGCAGCACGTCGACATAGTCGATATGCAAATGCTGAAATGGTCCATTAGGTCTTAGAATAACTCCTCTAATTGTGCGAAGTGTGTGCCCAGAAGTAAACATTTGACATATGATACAATTTACTACATAAAATGCAACGTGTTCTGCTATATTTGTAACAAACCAATCCTCCGCTATAGCTGCGGCAATGCTCTCGCTAGTTACGTTTGCAGGGTAGTGTAGCTGTTCCAGCACCACCCTGTCCACAATTCATTCCCATCTGGAGGTGCTATCCCGTGAATCTCTGTCAATTGAGTCCTAGACAAGTTATTATAGCACTCAGACACACTCATCATCACCACCATACTTTCATTTACATTGGGTGTATCTAACAACCTAATAATATCTCTACATGCAACTCGCTTTGCTTCTTCATCTGCTTTTGGATTTCCACATGTGAAAAAGTCTGCTCTCTTAGTGTGTGCTGCGCATTTCACTACTGGGATGTCTACTGGGAGTTGTAGTGCTCCAATGAGCATGTCCAAGGTAGCCCCTCCTTTTCCAACATGCTAGCCCTGCGTGCACTGTTGGCGTCATATACTCAAAATCGGCCCTTCAATGGCATCAGCCCTTTCCCCAAGGATGGCAATCAGGAGACCTTTAATGTCGCCTGTAGCTAACGTGCTTCCTCCTGTCATTTTCTCCAACTCATGTGTCTATTTCCCAGTGCCAGAGTTAAACTCGGGAGTTTACACCTTAAATTATCCTTATCTATTCGTGGCCAAAGTATATACTGTGACCTAGCTCCTCCCTTTTCTAACAAAGGAAACTGCAAGATCTCAAACTCACATTCATCTCCCATTGTCTGTCTATCCATAGCAGGGACAATGGTTCTGCTCCGCCTTCTACCTGGCAGCGACCTTAACCTGCTCACATAAGGTGGCGAGTCCCCTCTCTCACCATGGGACTGCCCCCTACATGGATAAAGCTGCATCAATGATTCTGACGCCCGAGATTTGGGTAGGTCTAGTTCCGACCATTTTACTTCCTTATCCATTGGAAAGCACCCTTCCACATGAATTGCCTTCCTCCTCCCCATGGAAGGTCTCCCTGTCCTCATCTGACATAGCCTGACATATCCTGTCCCCAACTTGTGTGACTTCTCTCCTCTTCATCTCTATTCAGAGTCAGTCTATCTAAAGACAGCTCCTTTGGCTCAAAACTGCATGAGGCTCCTTCTTTGTCATACAACTGCATTCTCTCGAGTTGATCATTTCTATAGTTCCCCTGTAGCACTTTCTCAGTCCTCATATCATGATAGACTTTATCAATAGCATCCCCAATACATCTAGAGTCAAACTCATCCTCTAGATTTGCTCTAGACAGATCTTCAGTTGGCTCATGTGCTGGGAAGAACTCTTCTATGTCTTCCCATGCCACTATTGGATTAGAATGTATTGATTATTCTTTCTCACGTTCAAGGTAGTGTGTTCTCTGCCTCCTCTTTCTTTCTAGTTTGACATCAAACTCTCCTTTTTTCCTTGTTTCTTCGTTACTCTTGTTTCCTCTTTTCTTTTCATATCTCTCCTTTCATTTGCCCTTTGTATCTCCTCTTCTTTTTGTATTTGTATTCTTTTATCCCTTAATTTCTGTTCCTCCTCTTCCTCTCTCTTTCTTTCTGTTCTTTCTCATTCTTCGATTGCCCTGTCTTTTGTCATACTTTCTGTGTTACTCTGCTCTTTCCTGTTTTCTCATTTGCTCCTCTTGATACAACTGTTCCCATCTTTGTCTATCCTTCGTTTCCGCTACGTCTTCTTTCAATCTCCTCTATCTTTCTCTATCCTTTTGTCCTGTTCGTCTTGATCTTCCCTTTGCCTTACGTCCTCGATGCTCTTACCATCGAGTTTGAGCAAAATCTGACCACCCATCGATTCATTTTGTAAAAGTGCTAACTCATCAGTCTTATCTTTTTCTCCTTTCCATCTCTTTATTTCACGTCCTATCTCTAAGAATGTACTTGGTCTATCACTTCTTTCCTTATTGCGTCTCTCCTTGTCCCTCGGGAATCTTAGAGATTGCATCTCTATCGGGTATTTTCTCTGGGGCCTCATCACTGCTTTGCGCATGCGACTCATATGGTGGATTATTGTACCCCGTTGCTGCCTTAAACTTGCTTAATGGGTATAACCCATTATCTCTCTTACTATCGCTGTCTGCTTCAGGCGCGGCGAGTGGAGCAGAAGGCTCCTCACCCCCTCTTTGCATATATTCAATATCCAGTCTTCGGGAGGTGGCTCTTCTCTCTCCTCCTCGTACATTTTCCAGAGCTCTAAGCTTGCTAATCGTTTATCTAACATTTTTCCCATATATGCTGCATGCAAATACGTCGTCATATGCTGCAAAACTGCCTTCGATTGAGATCCCTCTTGTTGCCATGTCATGAACATTTTGTCTGCCTTCCCTTTAACCAATTTCATACTGTACTGTCTAAGCGTGGGTGCGTGGTTCGGCAACTGTTTGCAAAGGTGCATAAGTGGAGTAATATCCTCCATTCTGACTCATCACACTTTACTGTCAATACTCACCTTTACAGTTTGCAAATTTTAAAAATACGTTTCAGAAAAACAACACAATATGAGCGTGCACCAATCGTTGCAGGCTCCAAACCCTCTATATATAAGGTTTTAATTTAATCTACATTTCCCCTAAACACCATCAATTCAATTTCCACTAAATAAATAATAAATTCTCAAATCTCGTGTTTTCTTTTCACATCTATCAAATCCTCTATAGTTTTCCACATATTCAGTCACATAAAACAAACAGACATACTCAACCAGCCACATATATTTCAGTCCTCTATCAAGACCAACCTTTATCTAACTGAGTTCGTAGTGTATGGCACCTTTCAATAGGGCTCTAGGAACGATTCCTTCTGTTAGGTTCTTTAAAACGCAGGAAACTGGGCGTACTCTTTACCGTGGCAACTTCCCTCACAATACCTTTTAATTGCTTGGCCTCTCCTCAAGTCAATTACCTATTATTCCAATGCTCAAGTTAATTTACTCCAACCTCCCTTCATTGTTTTTCCCTCCCTTACTCGTTTTTCCCTTATCACTTTCATCACACACTGCCCATTCACAATTTTGCCACCTCACTCAGTTTTACTCTCCATTCGTTTTTTCAACCGCCAACACTCGGGATCGTGCACCTCTTTAAAAGCCATTTCAACTTTCCATTCATTAAGCTTCATGTAGATGCTGGGAGGGGTTTCTGCCTGAAAACAAGGGATCCACCTGACCTAGCTTGCAAGACTTGCTTTAAAGTAATATACTCTATCCATAAGTAACTTCACGTCCTTTCAGCCGAATGGCAGAGGTTGTGCAATATTTCTGGGACACAAAAACCTACTATCTCGATGGATTTTAAACCATCCTCTGCTACCACGTGAATTGGTGGACTTCAGCCCTTTAAGACGAATTAGCAATACCCTTGAGATGGATGGGGATGCAGAAGTTACTCAAACCTTAATAATCAAAACGACTCAGGTAGTTGGCAAAAAGGTAACTGTTTTAATATCAGATATCTGAAACAGGGAGTACAACAGACATCAATGGACGTCTCAGCGTAAGATCTCTCAATGCATCTTAAAAAAAGCATTCTTTTATAGCAAAAAAAATCATCATTGATGACGCTAAACTACGTATTACTAACGTCATCCTACATGGCAAACTACAAAAATCTGTTGGCAATTGTGATAGGTTCTTAAGGAACCTCTAATTATACGATCCATACTCTTCTAAGAGAGTGAAGAAAAGTGATAGGTTTCTTAACAACAGGTGGGGCAACTAAGCCCTCCCCTTAAACAGGTCACTATGAATGTCTCTAAATACACAACATCCCATTGGTTACACAAACTATAGGACCCTTAATCACACTCCCCCCTACAATTGGTTGGCACTCTAACCTCCATCAGTACTTGCTATGCTATGCTAGCACCACGCAGGCTGGACTTCCAGGTGCTGGTGAGCTAGTCTTAACCATAGCTTCTCACCAATTAGCATAGTCACCTGTCATCGCCTCAGTGATCTGCTGTCAATTAAGGCTTTGAATGTGTCCTTGGAAGTGTTCTTTTGCTTTGGAGAATTCAGGGAATGAAGGCACGCTCTGCCCTCATGCGTAGGTGTGACCATCGTGTTCATCCAACTTCATTCTTCCACGTGACTGAAGACCACAAAATCGAGCTCTAGCATACTTAAAATACTATTTTCTAATAGACCTCTGACGTCTTCCTTGTTTTTGTCCATGTCTTCTGAACAAGAGTTTCACTCTTTCACACGATTTGTATCTGCTCACCCCAACCTGATAAAACCTTGGCTTCTTGGGACTCGTCCAGCCTTGCCTTTCTGAGATCTGTTTCTATAATTCAATTGCTTTTTTAACTGTGACACACTGGAAAAGAGGCCTTCCTTCTCTGGTCCAGCCTCTGCTATAATACTTAGTGGAAACATCCATTCTTTACTCATATATATATATATATATGTATATATATATATATATATATTACATGGACGCGGTAGCGTCCATGTAGTTAAGGTTAAGTTGGTGGTTCCATAGGAAGAGCATTTTTTGGGTGGCTTATAACTTCGCTCCCTCTGGACGAATCCTCACCAAACTTTGCAAAAAAAAAGTATATGGCCCACTCTGAATTATTGTGGAGAGGTTTGGTCCAGGGGGGGCAAAGTTGTAGGGGGGGGTCCCAAAACTTTTGTTTTTTCCCATGGACATAATGGGGAAAAAATTTGCGCACGCCTACAGCCCAAACCGCTGGACGGATTTACACCAAATTTGCGGCAGGAGCGGGGGCTTCGTCCCGAAAGCGTGCTTTTGCAAATTTGGTGTAAATCCGTCCAGTATTTTTTTTTAAATGACCAAAATGTAAGGCAAAATAATTTGTGATAGCTCCGTTCGCTCCACGGATGGACTTCCCGGTTTGCTCCGCGGACAGTGCCCTGATTGGCCGAGCGGCTTGCGCGATGACCACGGACATGCAATGTGTGGTGCGTGAAGCGCGTCAGATTTTCTGTGGCGCCCGCCATCTTGCATTCGCCGACGACCGCAGACAGCGCGGTGAAACTTGGATTAAAAATTATATATAGTGGAGTGTGTTGGTGTGTAAGAGTGTTTGGGGACGGTGGGGGGGTATGAGATAGGTTCAATGTTCTGTTTTTCTTATGTGCTAGACACTTTTGTTGTGTTCGATTTGTCAGCGGACAACACGGCTGTTCTGAAATTTTCTATATAAACTAAATGGTGGGGTGTTTTGAGGACAGAGTATGTGTCCGTTTCGTTCGCAAGCAAGCTAAAATTGAGCTAAGAACACTCGCGGTGTCCTTTAATGTTCGTGCATAAACAAAATGGGGGTGTCCTGAGGACGCTGTCCGTATTGTACTCTGGCAAGTTGAATGTGTTCTAAGAACACTCACGGTGTCCTGAAATGCTCTGATTACTTACCAGTAATCTTCATTACTCCTAGTCCTACTCTTCCTCGTCACAGTACTGACGACGCTCCTCACCCTCCCTGCGGGGAAGGTCCCATGCTCCGGCTTGGTAATATGAAACTGAGTGATGTGGATGTGGGGGAGGAGTTATAGGAATTTAAAGAAATAGAAGAAGGTCCTGTGTCGGAGGCAGGGGCCTCATGAAGTAAGTACTGGGATGAGGAAGAGTGGACGTGGAGGTAATGTTTGCAATTAAACAAAATGGGGGTGTTCTGAGAACGCTGTTCGTATTGTTCGTTGTCAGGTTGAAAGTGTTCTAAGAACCCTCCTTATGTCCATTGACATTACAATTTCCTATGGGCCTTACCCGACTTTTTGTCCACTAAACAAACGATAAATCAGGCTGCTGTGCGCCGACATTATGTGATAATCCTATCACTTGCCCCATCGACCTGGCTGACCTGCTTTTGCGACACTAAATCATATCTCCCGCCCCCTAAGCCTGACATTATCAAAGCATTCATATTCCCCGTCTCTCTCCGTGACGTTACAGGGTGCGTAGCCAAACGCGCCCAGTCGTCTCCAGTCCTACGCGGCTTTACACAGAACCCGGAAAACAACACAGATCATCTCACAACACAGCGCGCCACAATTCAGAATATGAAACTGTGATTTAAAAGCAAACAGCAAGGTTGTACATTTCGTAAAGTACTTTTATTTGACATCAAATGTTTAGAGAATATTCAGCTATTTGCATTTGTCTTTGCTGTCGATCCGCAAAAGTTCATCTTGAGTCACGCGCTGTTCCTTTGCGGTACACAGGCTGTTGGTTTATGATAAAAGAAGCACTATGGTCGCACTGATAATCGGAAGGCTGTTCCAACAACGAGGCATTAGACCACCATAATGGTTGGTATGTTGCTTCTAGCCGCTAGTACCGCGTAAGGGCATATTGGTCCTTGGCGATTGTCCCATAAAATGGTGAGGGTCATGAAGTTGTTTATAAGTAGCTGCACCTGGCAGTTAAAAAATCCGTCAGTGGGGTCTGAAAATCGTGGCATTGACAGTAGGGAAGGATGTACCTGTTTTAAAAACATAAATTAGTCTCACGAGCCGATCTTCATTAAAAATATTCATTTTATTTATTAGGGCGTGAAACTATTTGCTAGCGAGGATAGTGCAACGGAGTATGTTAACTTATTCCCACTAACCCACCCTCCCTCCTCTGCCTTTTTCAGAGCCGTCTGAGCGCCAGGGGACCACTTCGGCGGTGATAGTGCGCGGTACAAAACAATATGCCACATTGAACGAACAAGTACAACTTAACCGGGCTTTAACGCCATGCTATTGTTATTATATTCCAGTATAAAATAATCTAAAGGGTTACTTACATTATATTGGCATTTTCCATTGTCTACGCGTAATGCAGTCGCTAAATATGACTCCGTCTGTGCCAACGATCTTTCTCATAGTGATATAATATATAAAAGCGGTTTAGTTTCAGAAATTTCATTCTTATTGTCTCTTACGTTTTTGCACCCCTCCTTCAAAAGAAGTCTTTTGGCACGATCCCTATCTGTCAAGGTCAAAAAACAATAGAACCTTATAGTGCGAGTCGTGGGCCACTCCAGCCCGCGAGCAAAAAATGGAAGCAGCTGACCTTCACTGTGAACGAGCATACATTCTTACTCTGCAACATTCTGTGTAAAGCCATCCCTGAGAAATTGCTTTTTACACTACATCTTTGTATATTGTCTGCGTGCTAATGAAAAAAGTTTGTTAATGGAAGTTTATGGTTAACTTGCGCTACTAAAAACATATGAAATTCAGTAAAAAAACTTTGTTAACGGGACGTTATGGTTCCAAGTATAACCGACAAACCCTTGAAATTCGGCAGTTATGGTAAGCTAAGCAACCATAACTCACGTCACCACCGTTCACTGCTAAGACTAACACACAGGACATCAAAGATGACATCACAAATGTCATTGATGACATCACTGATGACATCACGTGTGCATTTTCTATTCATGAAAAGTCTGTACAAGGGATTCTTATAGTAATGTTGATAAAAAAAAGTGTGAAGGATTTTTGGAATAAATATCATGAGGTACGTAGTGCATTAAGAAATGCATTGATACTAATACCATTCTATTATCAGGTTCTTTCAGTATACTAAGCTACTCATGTAGAAACATAGGCATTGTGTGCAACATACATGCTGGATGTGAATTACTGTAAGAACATATTTGAAGTATAAGTCTACAAATATAGTAATTTTGAATTTTTAGTTCTTGACTGTTACTAGCCTAGATATGTCAGTAAAGGAAAAAAGAGGGAGCCTAGCATGTGATGTCATCAGTGATGTCATAAATATCACGTGTGATGTCATCTTTGATGTCCTGGGTGTTAGTCTTAGCAGTGCATGGTGGTGGTGCGAGTTATGGTTGCTTAGCTTACCATAACTGGTGAATTTCAAGGGTTTTTCAGTTTTACTTGTAACCATAACGTCCCTTTAACAAAGCTTTTTTTACTGAATTTCATGGGTTTTTAGTAGTGCAACTTAACCATAACGTCCTTTTAACAATGTTTTTTCACTGAATTTCATAGCTTTTTAGTAGCGCAACTTAACCATAACATTCCTTTAACAACGTTTTATTCACTGAATTACATAGGTTTTTAGTAGCGCAACTTAACCATAACGTCCCTTTAACTACGTTTTTTTCACTATTCACTGAATATAAATACAGATAATGTAAATGTGATATATGTTTACTAAGATTTGCTTACCTTACATTTCTATAACATAGAATATACTAAACCCCCTGTCCCGCTACTGATTTTGATGTCCGCGGACCGTGCGCATGACCGCGGGTGGACGCTGTCACCATCAGCACTATCGAAAACTCAGGAGGTATCTTATATTATTGTATCATACAATAAAAACACCAAACATGTTCAAAAGCGCCACATAAACACATTACATTTAATAATAAATAAGAAGTGGAAACTGTATATGTATATGTCAGACACCAACCATCCACTGAAGTAGCATTTCCAATATAATGGAATATACAAATACAAAATAAATATGCCTCCAACAGAATTACCGCACAGAAACTTCACAGCAAGAAGCAAGAGCATACTTATACAGCAGCAAATGTTTCTAAAAAAGTAGTAAGTACACTAAATTTATTTCATATACTTATACATTTTCTGTATTATGTACACTAAAACTAATATTTATTTTTATTAACACAGAAATGTCCAGTACTTTGAAATGGCTGGAAGAAAATTTCCCACGAGAGGAAATGAGTGAAGGCACTGATAATAATGGTAAACACAACATTTCTCTATATAAGCCAATTAATAACCATTACTTTAAGTGTACTTAACACATTTTTGATTAACAGACCAGACAACCAATAAAAATAGTGTACCAAAAGAGATATTAGAAGATCCTCTGAAACAAATGGAACTAAACATGGATTTGTTAATGCAACACTTCAATCAACTAAAAGGCTGTATTATGGACCACATTAAAGAAAACATTAACTGGGTAATTCATAGAATTTAGCGCACAAGTGGCGCACACGGCTGGCGCACAGTGTGCGCGTGCGAATCTCCGTGCACAGCGTATTCATGGATTTTAGCTACCGAAACCAGCCGTGGCGCACAGTGGCACAGCGACCCTGCAGCAGCGGCAGTTACGCCCCCAAGAACGCCCCTCGCGCAAGGAAAAGCCATCAAAATCCCCAATCCAGCGCAAAGGGCTGTGCTAACCCTGTACCAGCACGGCAAGTGGGGTACGTGTATTACTGGGGTTTGCGGGAAGTTTCACATGCGATTGGCCCTGTGCGAGTGGGGTACGTGTATTTCAGGGATGCGCGGGAAGTTTTACACGCGATTTGAGCAGGGTACGTGTATTTCAGGGGTGCGCAGGAAGTTTTACACGCAATTTCAGCAGGGTACGTGTATTTCAGGGGTGCGCGGGAAGTTTTACATGCGATTGGCCTGGGTACGTGTATTTCAGGGGTGCGCGGGAAGTTTCACAGGCGATTTCAGCAGGGTACGTGTATTTCAGGCGTGCGCGGGATGTTTTACACGTGATTTCAGCAGGGCATGTGTATTTCAGGGGTGCGCGGGAAGTTTTACACGCGATTGGCCTGGGTATGTGTATTTCAGGGGTGGGCGGGAAGTTTCACATGCGATTTCAGCAGGGTATGTGTACTCCTGGGGTTCGCGGGAAGTTTTACACGTGAAAGGGCAACGCCCGTGCGCGATACGTCACAGACGCGCTTACGCGCTAAGGGCCTTTGGTCCAATGAAATCGCGTACGTGTGCTGATGCGCTTACGCGCTAAGGGCCTTTCCTCGAATTACACGCTGAGGCACAATTTTTTCACATGCCAAATCACTCCGTATCAAGCTGGCCACGAGAAAACACACGGAATACCACGCTCCTGACCTGAAGGCCATTTTCCTGCCCCCCAGAGCCCCGAGCACGCTCCCACCTGCCATCTGATGCTGCCTGACTGCCTACTGCCCACGTGCCCTGCTATTTGGTGCCTGCACATCAGCCATCTGTAGGGGTCCAGTTGCTGTGTCCACCCCTGCTGGAACAGAAGACTCCCAGCTGGGATACCATCGCTCCACAGCCCAGCCCCAGGACCCAGTTGCCCACCCACGTCTGCCTTGGGGGTCGCCATGTCGGGGTAAACACCATCTGAGAACACTGGCGACCCCCAGCCAGAGGGGCAGAGGGCCACCAGCTTGAGTCAGAAGGAAGTTGGTGTCCTGGTGGAGCATGTCCTGGGGTATTATGATGCCCTCTTCGGAACATCACGCACCAACAAGGAAGGACGGGATAGGATCTTGGACGACTTTGTGTTTGCCATCAACGCGGAGGGGGTGGCAACCCGCAACATCAAGCAAGTCAAGAAGCGCTGGGAGGACTTGCGGTCTAATTGACACATAGCCCCAATATACTGATTGATGGAAGGGTGGCAGGGTGAAACTTGGGACACCAGGCACCTGGGTGTCCATTCTGCATGCTGCTAATTAAAAGTGGAAATGTATGTCTAGGGATCACAATGGACCAAGTCATCTAGGGTCCTATATATCGTAGAACCAATGAGACGTCGTACTTGTAGTGACGTCTATCACGTGTGATGTAGAGGGAGGGGCGTAGACGCCCACCCGATAAGAATTATCCAATCCGCATGCTCTATTATCATATACAGATATAGCACCTATACTTAAGTTACCTTTCCTAACCAATTATATTGCATGTCGAGTTTTTTGTAGAATTAGATGTCAATGATGATGTGTTTTATGCATAAAGGTTGCTGTTCAACTGAAGTTCGAGGAAGTCGGAGCGAGACGGGTGGTCGCAACAATGCTGATTCCTAACTGCTTCCCTGTTTGATGTACTTGTCATTAAACAGACTTCCCTTTGCCAAACTACTGAGTCCTCATTATTGAGTCGTGCTGGAGTAAGTGAATCCTGCACCCCATCCCTCACGTAGTGCAGCTATCTTGTCTTACAAGTACTAGAGGGTGAGCACCGACCAATGGGCCTGTTGGTGGTCATCTCGCCCTCCTGTACACTTGGTAGCAGATGATGGTTTCGGCCATCGATTATGGATTATTGATTAATATAGTTATAAGACACCTATAGACCGATGGCACGAAGTATCTCTAGGCCTTCGGCAATATCACGAGTCCTTTCGCTATTCCGGCTGAGTAGGCTGAGAAGCTTCCCGTGGACGATGATAGAGTAAGTCCAAAAAAACCTGCAGTGGGTCTGAAGGAACCCACATTTCCAAGCATAACCCTTCTCATTCCAACAATCAGCCAATCAGATGACAAACCGCAAGAGGCTGAAGAGGAAGGGGCAGTGATTCCGAAGCTCCAGAGAGGAAAAGATGCGGTCGGTAAGTGAAACAACAAACTCGTTACTTTGGCAAATGTCTTGTAGGCATTAGAACAAGCAAGGGAAAGGTAACAGAGGGTGGCAGAGAAAAATAAAATAGTCAAAAGTGGAGAAGACTGTATATATATAAGGGGTTAATAATTTGTGTATAATAGAGAAAAACGTAAGGTTACCGGGCGGGCACTCGAGAGAAAAACTTAAAGATATCGGGGGGGAAGGGGCACCCGAGAGAAAAACGTAAGGTTACCGGGGGGCACCCGAGAGAAAAACGTAAAGATACTGGGGGGGCACCCGAGAGAAAAACATAAGGTTACTGGGGGGGGGGGGCACCTGAGAATAAAATGTAAGGTTACCGGGGGGGCACCCGAGAGAAAAACGTAAAGATACTGGGGGGGCACCCGAGAGAAAAACGTAAAGATACCGGGGGTGCACCCGAGAGAAAAACGTAAGGATACCGGGAGGACACCCGAGAGAAAAACATAAGGTTACCGGGGGGGGGACACCCCAGAGAAAAACGTAAGGATTCGCCTTGTTCCTGCGCTTTAATACAGCGGTCAGAAGAAAAGTGAACTCATAGCCCATGTAATAAGGGACAATTAGACTACGATGACGTTTAAAGACACACTAAAGGAGTTTGTTTAAACCCCATGATGGGGTACTGCTTAGAGGACAGGTATATGTATGACCAGCTGGTGCTCGTCTAGTCTGTCAAGTGTCTGTCCCATGTGTTCTGTTGCATGTGGAATGTAAGAGAACTGTATCGTTGCTTGTGTGAGATGAAATTTGATTTAACGTGATTCTGTGAAGAAGAGGGAATCGCCAATGAATTGATGGTTTTTAGTTAATTGATAGTATAAATTTTGGCGAGAAAGGATTGTATTGGAGCTTGCGTATCTGGTGCTCGCTCATACTAGTAGAAGGATAACAAACTGTGTAACTATTGTTGGTAACGGAATTAAAATGGAGGAGGTCACTCCACTTACGCATCTATGCAAGCAACTACCTAAGCATGCACCTAAATTAAAAAAAGTATAGCACAGAGTGGGTTAAGGGTACTGCCCACAAGATGTTTATGCCTTGGCCACAGAATGGATTCCTATCAAAAGCCGTTTTACAGCACTTGACGACTTATCTACATGCCACATATACAGGCAAGAAGCTAGAGAAACGTCTTGCTGTTCTAGAGCTATGGAAGATGTTTGAGCAGGCGAAGGAGGAAGAGCCTCCTGAAGATTGGATATTAAACGTATGCACGGAGGGGGGTGAGACGCCTACCGCGCCACCGGCCCCGCCTAAGCCAGCCATCGAGGGTAGTAAGACTGAGGGGCTCTACCCGCTAAGAGAACTAAAGGCAGCCACAGGGTATAGCAACCCCGCATATGAGTCGCCTACGTATAGTAGCAACGACAATAAAGAAAAGGACCAGGAAACTAATCTTGCCTCCGCAGTCCCGAGGGACAAGGAGAGACGCAATGACGAAGGAAAGGATCAGGCACAGAGTTGTGCATCTCTCGTTAGGGAGGGAGAGGGAAAGAAATGAAAGGAAAATGAAGGTAGAACTGATGTGATATCATTCGCAAAAGACAAATGGATGGGAGGTCAGATATTGCTGAAATTAAATGGAAAAGGAAGTGATGATGAAAGGCAAAGAGAGAGGTCTGATAAGATGCCGAGGAGATAGAGAGAAAAGGAAAAGGAATGAAGGGATGAAAGGACAAGAAGGAAGGATAGGCTGAAGCGAGAATAACTATATCGCGAAGAGCAAGAGAAACAGATCGATCTCAAACAGAAGGAAGCCTACGACCAGTACAAACAGGATAAGCAAAGGTTGAAAGAAGAGCAAAGGGTACGTGAGAGGAGAGAGAAGAGAAGATGAGGAAATGAGAAGGGTAAACGAACGAAGAAATGAAAGGATGAGGGAAGTAGAAAAGGCTAGAGAAGAAGCAAGGAAACGCAAGGGAATAGATGAGGAAGCAGAACGTAATCACAGACAGAGGGCACGAGATCTTGAATATTTGGAGCGGGAAGTTAAAAAACCCAATCCTGTTGTAGAATGGGAAGAAATAGAAGATTCTTTCATGCACATGACTCGGTGCTAGGTACGAGTCAGACACATATTGAGGATAACTTCGACACCAGAAGCATCGGGGAAACGATAGATAAGATATACGATGAGATGGGGCTAGAACAGAGATCCCATGGGGGAAGGGAAGACGAGCGCCTGGAGAGCCTCAACTATATGACACAGAGGATGTCACCCGAAGTAGTGGGAACAGGGGACTGTCCCTAGACAGACTAGAGATTGGGTAGGACAAAGAAGATGCAAGGAGTTGTGTAAACTGGGAGTATTCAGAATCTGACTACGGTGGGGAAATGGAGGATGAGGCACACGAGGAAGGGAGACGGTGTGAAAAACAGCTGTCAGGGGACCGAGGGGTAAGATGGTCAGACGCTAGCGAGTCCGCAAGTAGGACACCGAAGTCTGCCACGCTGTCTGGCGGGCATGAAGGAACACCCTACGGTCAGAGGGGGGCGTCAGCATCTGCCTATGCATATAGATTAAGGGCATTGCCAGGGAGATGGCATGGCAGAAATGCCACCGCAGCGGTAGACAGGAGAGCTATGGGGAAAGAAAAGGAAGACTGCGCATTCCAATTCCTGCTGTTAGAAAAGGGGGGAGCAAGACCACAATATATTACATGGCCACACATGGACCGAGAGAACCTAAAAAATAAGCTTCCAATGCTGACATCGGGAGCCTCATTACACGGACGGCGGTGGACCAAGGTAAAATACTGGCACCGCTTTGGTGGAAAGGGGAATTACCACCCTATTCCAAGGTTGGTGGGGCGGTAATTCCTCCTTCCCCCATTGCCCTTCCCCATTCCCATTTTTTCCCCATAGGGCATAATGGGAATGGGGAAGGTGCTAATTACGGCACCGCAAATTGCGGTACCGTAATTAGCTCCCTGGTCCCTTTGCGGGTTGGTTTTTAATGCCTGCAAAAAGTAAGGCGGTAAGGGTTTACCGGTAAACCCTTACTGCCTACCGTGTAATGAGGCCCAATATATGGAAACAGGCAGGCTACCCCAGGGTAACCCTAATTCACACCTCCCATGACGGAGCGCCATTTAATAATTGTAGAGCAGCAGTGTGGAAAGCACTGCGAACGCTATATCCAGACACTTCTGATATGGGGGCTATAATGAAAATGAAAGAGTCAGAGGATCCGTTGATGTAAATCCAGAATTTTCAAAACGCGTGGGTGCTCGAAACGCATGAGTCTTGGACGAAATCTATCCCTGTATTCTACCATATATTATGCCAGGGGTTGCCCGAGCCAGTGCAAAAACAACTTAAGAAATTGGTAGGAATAGAAGCCAAACCATGGGCTCAATTACAGTTGACAATTGCACATTACTGTAGATTGTTGCAAGATAAGAATCGGAAAAAGGAGGCAACTCGTAAGGGTGAGGAGGCGAAGCTGGTGCAAAAGAAACTCTCAAAGTATGCTCTCCAGGGAGCCATGCTGACAAGCCCAGCTGGACCACACGCATAGCAAGTGACTAACCCATCACTGAATAATCAGGGTAGTGTAGGATTATACCCGAGGGAACGGGGTTTTGGAGGAAGAGGATGGCAGAGTAATCGGGGTGGGTTTCGAGGCAACCAAGGAGGCTTTCAGAATAGTCAGGGTGGCTTTCAGAACGCACAGATGGGCAGTCCAGCTATGCCAGATGGACAGATGGCCCGACCACCGCAAGTGTGTTGGCTGTGTGGAATGACAGGACATGTGGCGTGCATGTGCGGAAGCCAAGGCATGTGGCAAAACGGCCAAGGAATGGGAACAGGCATGGTGAATCAGCCTGCTGTCCCACCCCAGGGCAGTGCCCAAAATCAACCAGTGCAGCAGGAGGTGTCAGGCTCACAGCAAGGGGCGCAGCAAGTGGTTCAACCCTCGCACATGGGGAACGTACCGCAAGGACAATCCCAGCAGGCACCACTGCAAATGTCGCAGGGCACAAGCTCGGGCGGGGGAGTCAACCCTGGAAATGGGGGAAATCAGCACGTATACAGTGGGCCGAACTTATATATGAAATAGGACAGCTCACGGGGGACTCAGATGTGTTCTATCCTATCAGTGACACCAGACCCTAATAGGGAACCTAGGGTGAATGTCGTCATAGGGGGTAAAGAATATTCCTTCTTAGTTGACACAGGTGCAATGCGCTCGTGCATACGAGAAGGCACGTTTTCCTTGTCTGGCAAGGCCAGAGATACTCAGAGTTTCACGGGAGCTCACAGTAGAGTTCCCTTTACAGACGCGCTCCCAGTCTCTGTGGGAGAGCGCGAGATTAGTGTACCCTTATTATATTCACGTCAGACCCCAGTAAACATCTGGGTCTGGACTTAATGACTAAGTTGAATATGACAATCTTGTTTACCGAGAATGGTATAGTGTACTCCACTCCAGGAATGCATTATTCAAATGTGTGCGAAATGATCAGAGCATACTCCGGACATATAGCCATGAGAGCTATACCATTAGAGCCAGAAGTCTGCGCATATGGCGTGTGGGTGCTCATGGCGGGTTTGCCAGACCTCGCTGATAGAACTATGAAGACACCTGATGTGTTCCTATTCAAACCAAGAATACCTATGCATGAAGAAGATGGACAAGTATTTCCCTTAATGATACAATCTACCGCAGTGCGAGGGAAAGTGGTGTTGGTCGAAGGATATGACGACGAAGGCAATCAATGGTGTGCGATTATCGCCATCGAAGAAGGATATCGAGTGACTGACGTCACAGATGACGATCTGTTCGAAGAACACCCTGACCTAGAAGAGGCAAGGGTGGAAGTGAGTCTCATATTTTGGGTCAAAATGATCAAACGGGAGGTGCCACAGAGAACGATGCTGGCACTGATACGTCCAGAATACTTCGAAGATGACATGGCCCAAGTGCCTGTCACAGTATAGAATACAGGGCCCTATGACGTAGGCCTCCTGAAGGGGGCAGGTGAAGTGAAAATTAAACTGAAACCAGGAGCAATTTTACCAAGAGCACGACAATATCTTATGTCCAGAGAGGCAGATGAAGGGATCGCGAAGACAATTTCCGCCATGATGGAGCAGGGCATCCTAGTGACATCAGAATCACCTTGCAACACAGTGATTTACCCTGTCAAGAAATCAAAAGGAGGGTCTTGGCCATTAATCCAAGATTTAAGAGCATTAAACAATATAGTTGAAGCCGAGTACCCTCTAGTCCTGAATCCATCCACAATTCTATGCAAGATACCCACTGAGGCAAAATATTTCATGGTGATTCACTTGAAAAATGCGTTTTTTCAATCCCGTTGAACCGTGACTCACAAGACCTGATGTCATTCACTTTCAGCAAATGCTGCCACAAGGATACTGTTAGTCTCCATCCATTTTCAACAGAGTCCTGCAGATGGACCTAAGCAATATTGCAGTAGACAGTGTTGTTTTGCAGTATGTGGATGACATTCTGATCTGCAGTGTCATTGAGGAACAATGCAGTCGCGATTCTGATCAGCTGTTGACTATCCTGGATGAGTAAGGATATAAAGCTGACAAGGAAAAGCTACAATACTGTCAGCGAGAGGTGCTGTACATAGGACAGCTAATCTCACATGAAGGGAAAAAGGTAACCCCAGAAAGGGCTGAAGCTATCATGAACACGGCTAAAGCGCTCACGATAAAACAAATGCAAAGCTTCTTAGGCCTGTGCAATTATGTCAGAGCATGGGTCTTCGACTATCGCTCGTATACCAAGCCCTTACTTCAAGCCCTAACGAAGGCCCAGGAGACAAGGGAAAAAATCGAATGGACTGCGGCAAGGGAAAAGGGGTTTGCAGAACTCAAGGGGTGATTTGTACAGCCCCAGTTCTCGGGATTTCTAATTATGCAGAGGAATTCTACCTGTTCTCACACACCGATGGTAATTCTATGACGGCAGTACTTGCACAGCAAACCTCACTGGGGTACAAGCCCCTAGCATATTACAGCGGGCGTCTGGACCCGGACATGAAGCGCCACTTCCCATGCAAACAAAATATAGCTGCTGCCGCGTTCGCCATTGAAAAGGCAACATCCATTGTGATGGGGTGCTCCATGACATTGTATGTCGAGCACTCGTTGTTCGCCATACTAGAGAAGCCAAAGGGCACGCTGACATCTCAGAGAGCATCCGCATATGAAGTGATTATTTCTAACCCATCGATCAAAATAGTGCGATGTAAAACTGTGAATCCAGCTGCGTTCATAGCTGAGCTGGTCACAGAGGGAGAACCCGT
Organism: Ambystoma mexicanum; assembly: GCF_040938575.1. Taxonomy (NCBI): domain Eukaryota; kingdom Metazoa; phylum Chordata; class Amphibia; order Caudata; family Ambystomatidae; genus Ambystoma; species Ambystoma mexicanum. Next base: position 880,448,622 of record NC_090928.1, on the reverse strand, counting down.
ACATGACTGCGCGAATTATGAGAAATTCTATGATGAAATCCCCAGGGTAAAGGAAAACGCCCTGGCAGGTGGTGAGATCGTGTTTATTGACGGCTTATCAAGAATCGACCAAGAAGATGGACAAAGATACACAGGCGTGGCCGTGATAAAACACCTAGTGAATGGAGAGTTCCAGGTACTTGTCAGTGCACGAATACCATCTCACTATTCTGCACAAGCTGCAGAACTATTGGCGCTGATACTCGCCATTGAGAATCATGCAGACCAGGAAGTAACGCTGTACAGTGACTCTGCCTATGTGACATCTACCGTGCATGCAGGCTTAGCACGCTGGAAAAGGAGGGGATACCTCCGAGCGGATGGCACGCCCGTGCAACATGCAGCCTTATTGGACTGGCTGATAAAAGCACTACAGCTCCCAGTGGGCATAGCAGTCGTGAAATGCGCCGCCCACACCAAAGGGACAGATTTCGTGTCACGTAGAAATCATGAAGCGGACATGGAAGCCAAGCGCATGGCATCCAATAATGAAACAATCATGGACGTGGTGGTGGCATGTACCCATGAGCGTATGATGGTAGCGTGAGCCGCACCCAAAGCCTATAGCAACATGGGGCAGACTCAGCTAATGGAAATACAAGGGGAGGCACCTCAGGAGGAGAAAAATATGTGGAAGCGTCAAGGGTGTTCCTTAAACCCCTCTGACGGGTTGTGGAGGCAAGACAGCACTGGTAAACCAGTAATGCCTGTCGCCCTACTGAAAGTAGCATTGGAGTAATTACACTACCCTATACACATGTCAAAAGAAAGTCTCACTTCAACGCTCGCAGAAGACTGGTTTACACCGAATTTACCAGCGCATGTTGCATTCTTTATGGTGAACTGCATAATCTGCTAGCAATTCACTGCTGGGCACACACTAAAAGTAGTAAGAGGAGTTATCCCCCAGCTAAATGGGCAATTCCAGCAATTGCATATCAACTACGTCAACATAATTCAAGTGTGCAATGGGCACATGTATTTAATTGTGGTGGTGTGTCCATTCTCTAGATGGATAGAAGAAGGTCCCTGTGCACACCCAGACTCTACCTGTGCTGCCAAATTTCTAGTGAGGGAAGTGTTCCCTAGATGGGGGGTGTGCAAGGTAATGAGATCAGACAAAGGGGCTCACCATGTTAATGCATTTTTCAAACAGATCAGCTTGTTGCTTGGTATAAAGCACAAGTTCTCATCGGTGTACCATCGGGAGAGGAATGGTATGTGTGAGCGGCAGAACGGCCTGTTAAAGGAGAGGATAGCCAAGTTGAAGCTCACATTAAAAAAGGGAAGATTGCACTGTCTCCCACTGGCATTGTATGCACTTCGGAACCAACTAGGCTCTGACCATCATCTCACGCCGCACAAGATAGTCACAGGCAGAAGGATGAGGACCCTCTTACCCCCCCCGAGATAGAGCTAGATGTGATGCCCAGCCAACCAGTGAGGTCCTGGGGACAGAGATGCAGGAGTACTTGAATTGTATGACATCCAGCGTCTCTGTCATTTCAGGCCAGCTGCAGCGACAAAGAAAAGGGTGCAGCACAGCACAAAACACAACAGGAAGTGCTGGAACAGACTCCGTGCAAAGTCTATGTACACCACCTGTCTTCCCTGGTGACGCTGTCCTCATAAGGAACTTTACAAGGAAGAAGTGGGATGAGTCACGATTCAATGGTCCTTTCATCGTGGAGGACTGCACTCCTTCAGCCGTCAAAGTCCAGGGCAGAAGGGCATGGCTCTTCCTGAATGACATTAAACCATATATAGGAGAAAGCCCTCCAGCTGCATCCAACCACAAAGAAACCACATAAAACAGGGTAGAACCTCAGCATGTGCAGACATGATCCATGGTGAGGAAGAAGGACGCATGAGCAGCAAAACAATGAGAAAAGAACTCTGTTTCAATTTGTGACTTTTTCAATAAGAACATTTCCCCAAACCAGAGAAAGGTGATAAGGAACAATAATACAGACACTCTGTGCACCACAGTTGCAGGATAAAGAAGAGAACTGCATACACAAAGCCACACCAACGCTGACAAATAGAACTTTTGAAATAATGTCATGCTCAAGTAATATAAAAAATCAAGACTAGATAGACTGGAAGAAAAAAAAGGAAATACATTTCTTGAGAGCATAACACAGCATCCTGAAAGCAACCAGTGTCAAGACTTTGTTCACAGAACTTATGGTATCTCCCAGCAGAAACCTCAAGAGGGTTGTGTTAACCTACTCTCAACTGGTGGTAATACCATACCCGTCACTCATAGGGAGGGAAACCAGTGTCACAGACTTTATTCAAGTTCAAGACCCTGCGAACAAGAAAATAATCTGGCAACTACTGACTGTCATCGCGGAAGCCTTCGCGAGCTGCCTGAGCACAGTGAAAAAGACACAAATGCTTCCACCGCCAGTAGACATTGACAAACTCACATTTACTTTGCTCTTTCAAATAATTGAGAAATGCCCAGGACTCATCGGGAGAACAACTGACACACGTACTTTCATCAGAGACCCAAGAAACCTAACTCAGTTGAACCAACTGTGGACTAAGCTAAATCACCTTGTGGTAGTCCATTCAACAGCAAGGTGCAGAGACTGGGCGAATCAAAAGAAAAGCTCATGACAAGGACCCTGCCAAACAGGACAAATGTCCCCATCACCCGAGGACACCCAGCTGGTGCACAACGTCCTGCTTAGACTAGTCACAGACTATCCGGAAATGCTGGGGAGGCCTGCAGATGTTGACGTCACCACCTTCCTTAGAGATCCAGCCAACACCCCACACATGGGCACACTCCTCCACGGCATAATGCTCCAGGTGGAGCTATCTAACTTCCAGCGAGAATACCTTAGGAGGTTTCAGTGAGACTTTCCGCCGTGGGACAGATCGTAGAGACAGAGAGACAGTGCTTTATCTTTTCGTCGTGGAACAAATCGAGGACAGAGACACAGTTCTTCAATTTTCTGCCACAAGACAGATCGAGGAGAGCAGAGACAAGAACTACACCATCCTATTTTTCATTTTGCCTTTTCCTCTATTTTTTCTTATTTTTATTTTTTATTTTTTCATGTTCACTTTTATTTTTATTTTTATTTTTATTTTTACAATGTTTTATTTTTGTGTGATTTTTTAGCAGTTCCATCTTTTCATTCCTTCGCATTGAACAGGTTCTAGCATGTCCTCAGGACCAGGGCAAATTCGAGGAATGCACTGGGTCTTTACCTACAGTGAATATGCATTATGAATGTGATGTATCAAAGTTGTTAGTCTAACCCTTTTCCATAGTCTAACACAGGAACTGTACTACATACCCAGAGATTACTGACAGCACCCGCAAGAGGGGGGAACACACAAAAGCACTCGTCACTTTAGTAGTAATAAACACTTGAGCTACGAGATAAGAGCAAAAAGAAGAATAAAAACTGACTATGGACTTGTTTGAAATGGGGGCACAGAACAGTAACCTGGTTTTACCACCAGCACAGGGGCGCCCCAGCTTCCCTGGAAGGAAATCCTGCCAGATGTCCTACAAGTCTATTATGTGTATATGCATAGTAATTATCATTGTCTTTCTATCGTTGACTATCAGTACTGCTTTCTTTATTGGTGCGCGAAGTGTCCAAATCTCAGTGCACCCACCATATTATGAACTCCTGGGGCCTACGAAAGCACCCAGACCATATATAGTCATCCCAGTCCCAAGAAAACCAGATGGTAAAGTTAAAGAACTAAAATTAAATATAATTAGCAGTGATTCAGATAGACTCGAGGTAACGAATGACGAGAAAAGCTGGAGACAGGGTCAGCACGGAATGAATGAAAACACAGCACTGACCACAGCATGCACCTACACAGAGAATGCACACATACAATGGCAAGTGTCTATGGCTACAGGGCCTCCAACGAAGGCAGCAGAGGAGGGGAGACTGCCTGCCGAATAATCAGTTCCAGAAAATAGCAGAAGCGACCGAGGAGAACCAAGTGAGAAACCAATGAAAGAGGGCATAGCAAAATCCCATGAAGAACAGAAGTAGCCACAAAGGAACTCACAGAGAAAACACAAACACTGATAGACTATTTGTTCCCATTCATAGTCAAAGCAAGGAAACTGCACGAGGAGCTATAAAATAGAACTACAAAGACTAGAACAGTAAGCACGCCAGTTCAGATGCAAGGAACAAGCCCCAGACGTACGGCACAGCCAAGCATTGGGGAGTTGGTGAGCCAACGGCGGTTAGAGAACATCGGCGAAAAATTACAAAAGGAAAGGAAAAGATACTCAAAACCTTCTCCTACCACAGCGATACAGGTAATGAAACCTGCTCCGCTAACAAGCATGCCCAAGAATACTCCAACAAGAAAGAGTCATATAGACACATTTAGAGACGTGGTTATAGCTAACTACAAAAGGACACTGAGGATAAAGAGAAACCCACATGAAGACAACAATGATCTCAATGATTACCTGGACAGCACAGCCCACCTCGGAAACAACATATGGTACCAGCACATGAAGGAAGTAGGACGAGGTAAGTCTGAAGGAGAATGCTTCGTCTGAGCACTCCTACCATATAGCATGGGAAAAACCAAGATCTTCGTGGCAGTAGAAATTGATGTACCCAAAGCACACTGTATACCACATGTAGCAATGTGCAACACCAGAGGACAATTCATGGGAAGATACGCCTCGTTGGTATGGGCCAACGAAAAGGATTACCCGGATGAAGATGGCTACGTCCAGGACATTGCGACAAGAAACAGGGCGCACACAAGGAATCACGTGATCAGATACGAGAATCCAGGTGTCAAAGGATCAGGAACACGTTGGGTAATAATCCCAAGATTGAACGTTCAAGGAAAAACTGCAGAAGAGGTGCAGACCTGGAAGAACAGAGGCCAAATGCAGATTTGGGGAACAGTGGTCTCCCCAGATGGATGGGAAGAAGGAGTAGTAATCTGCCAAGCTTGGATGGTCTTTGGAGCCTGCCGAGAAGCAATAGAGAATTTGCAGAGTTTGTGCAAACCTTTATGGCCAAAACTGGTAAAGCTGCTAACATGGGTCGAAGACAGAGGAGGACCCCTGTAGATAGTACCACTGGAAAGCCCAAAACTATGCTTCTGAAATAATGGCACAAGAAATATGGGAGAGAATGTAAACTGCAGACAAATCTTTGAAGCCCCAGGAATGACAAAAGGAACCACAGTTATCATGGACCATTACTGGACGTGTAGATTCAAGGCATACATAAGGCTGCCGAAAATCTGGGGAGGCATATGCACACTGGTGAACGTCCACGTTCCCGCGCTAGTGATCCCTAAGAATGACCTGAAGTTGGACAGTTTCCCGAAAGCAGATGCTAATCTAAGAAGAAGGAGATCTGTGGAATTGGTATCCAGAATGAAGAGAGAAAATTACTTTTCTACCAATTCAGAAGAGGTATTCCATGCCATCCCATACCAACACAGGCTGTTCAGCCTCACCTCAACAGTATTCACCACGATGCTCTTTTCACACATCCAAATTGGAGTGAATGCTAAATGGTTGCAGATAACCAGATCGGAGTTATTGCAGAACATCAATACCACTATGAAAGGATTTAACGTGATCAAAGAAGAGCTAAGAACAATCAGACTGATGACCCTCCAGAACAGATATGTGCTTGACATGATCACAGCAATGGATGGAGGTATTGGTGCAAAAATCAGAGAATCATTTTGCACATTTGTACCATCACACGATGAAGAAAACGGAACCCTAACAGAGGCCATAAGTATGTTGGCAAACTTGAAAAACCAGATGATCAATGAAAGTGATAAAGTGGACGATGACAGCTAGTTTGGAGCCCTGTTCTCATGGGTCCCACAATGGATGGCAGATATATTCAAGTTTCTGGGAGCTTTACTAGCAATGGTACTGCTAGGATTCTGTGTTATCAAGATAATCATTACAAAGTGCCAGAAAACTGCGACCAAAGCCATAGGGATGAAAATAATGGTTGATGTCGAACCAGATGGAAACCCCAGAGTCCTGACTGATGAAGAAATAAGAGACTTTGTGAAGGCCAGCAAATTTGAACCAGAAGGAACGAAGTTCACATATCCTAAGAAACAAAGAATGCATCAAGGAAAATTGATCTACTGCGCCCCAAATGGACAATGTCAGCTAATGACCTGGAACAAAAATGAGTATGTGAAAGCAGCAGGGAGTTTGAAAGGGGTGATAAAAATATGGACTCCAAAGACTCACACATTCACACCATCATGTACAAACCCTGAAGACGATGAACATAACACCGAACAATCAAAGGAAGGAGATTGCAGAAGTGGTTGATGAACCGACCAGAGGGGGGAGTGTTAGAGGAGGTCCCAGACATGGTCTGCACCCCTGCCCCTCATTTTGAGGTACCAGGAGAGTACTCACCAATGTATGTGACGTATGAGGAACAAATGAACCAACAAAGAACTGCACTGGGGCTCTGCCCAGTATACATCAGAAGATCCATACCTGTTGAAGCGCCCATAACCAGACAACCCTGGTCAGCACAGTACCCTATCAGACAGCCTTACCAGACGCTGATCCGAAACGAAGAGTACCTACAGACGGTCCATGAAGAGATCCAAAGAGCCTTAATGGAAGGCCAGTGGAAATAACACAAGGGCCTGGACAGACTCGCAAATGAATGAATACTGCCATTGAAGATAGCATGCCAGTGCGAGTAGCTATGAAACTAAATGTAATGGACACAGAGAAGAGATGATGTTATAACGTGAGGAAACGTTGCTACGAGACAAGATAGAAGCAACCGACCAGTTAAACATGTGTAAATAGGCTTGCACCAAGAAGCTAAAGAAAACGATACTGCTTGCAATGCTTAGTAGAAGAATAGAGCGGCAAGCACCAACTATATCTACCTCAATAAGGCGCGCTATACAAGTGCAACTCCATTTTGTAAAGCAGAAATGTACCCAGGCTGCCAGAGGCCTAACAGGCCAAGTTTCATTAACCCAGCCAGAGAAGGAGCGGAATCGAAACTCAACAAAGAGCGGCTCATGCCTAGGAACTCGAGGTCATTCCGAGAAAGGGAGGAGAGCATCAGCTAACAAGACTCAAACTTCAGAGCATACCAGACTGCCCTGTAAAGGTCAAGATAAGGGAGGCCCATGCAGGTGGCGAGGCCGAAAACAGAATGAAATACACTAAAAGCTGGAAACTGAAGCAGATTCACGGTGAACGGACATGTGACCAAGACAGGCGCAAAGAATTAAAAACGTATGATGTCACCCAGATCCAAGGGTGCACTTACTTCTCCAGATAAGAGGCTGCAGTTTCTAAACCATACTCAGCCAACTAATTGACACATAGCCCCAAGATACTGATTGATGGAAGGGAGGCAGGGTGAAACCTGGGACACCAGGCACCTGAGTGTCCATTCTGCATGCTGCTAATTAAAAATAGAAATTTATGTCTGGGGGTGTAACCTGCCCAATCACAATGGACCAAGTTATCTAGGGTCCTATATATTGTAGAACCAATGAGATGTCGTACTTGTAGTGACATCTATCACGTGTGATGTAGAGGGACGGGCGTAGACGCCCACCCGATAACAATTATCCCATCCAAATGCTCTACTATCATATACAGATATATCACCTATACTTAAGTTACCTTTCCTAACCAATTATATTGCATGTCGAGTTTTTTGTAGAATTAGACGTCAATGATGACGTGTTTTATGCATAAAGGTTGCTGTTCAACTGAAGTTCGAGGAAGTCGAAGCGAGACGGGTGGTCGCAACAATGCTGATTCCTAACTGCTTCCATGTTTGATGTACTTGTCATTAAACGGACTTCCCTTTGCCACACTACTGAGTCCTAATTATTGAGTCGTGTTGGAGTAAGTGAATCCTGCACCCCCATCCCTCACGTGGTGCAGCTATCTTGTCTTGCAAGTACTAGAGGGTGAGCACCGACCTATGGGCCCATTGGTGGTCATCTCGCCCTCCTGTACACTATGTATCCCGTCTGCCTGTCCACAACATCCTTCTTTGCGGACACTGTCCGGGCTCCCAAACATTTAAAAACTGTTTTTTTTAGCAATCCAAGGTATTTTGCAGTAAAGGTTCACCATTGCACATGTCCCAGACAATGTCCCTGCTGATCTACATACTTTATGGAACTTTTTGAGCCTGTTCTTGGTGTTCGAAGTGTTCAGGGACAGCGCGGGTGTCTGCGAAGCATGCCCCAGCACCCCTATAAAAGGCCACACCCCAGAGCTGATTCTCATTCTGCTTTTGGATTTTCAAGGTTTACAACAGGACAATTGTGCAGGTTGCTATTCTTGGTTCCTTGTTCCTAGTTCTTGGTTGTTAACGTTCCAGATGGCATCCCAAATTGCTTCTGCTGGTACTGCCTCAGCATCAGCACCCCAAACCCCTCCACCACCACCACGTCCCGAAGGGACTGCAGAGGGGAACAGGCGTGCAGATGCAGAGGAGATGGAAGAAGAGGATGAAGAGGATAAGGTAGTGGAAATCCCTACTACTAGCACTCATCGTGAGTCTTGGGTGTGGCAGTTATTTACCAACCTTGATGCAAAGTCAAAAGCTCAAGCGAACAAGGTGATCTGCACCCAGTGCCACATGGTGATGAGTCATGGCAAGGATGGTTCGTATAGCTTTGGTACTACATCAATGAGGCTACACCTAAAGTCATTCCACCGTGGGGCTATTCGTAAGGTTGTACCTTGCGATAAACGTAGTAGGTTGAGTTCCTCTGCAGCATCCTCTGATTCCACTCCTGTCACCACAAAAGACACTCCTGTGGGACAGTGCATCCCTCCAGCTGCCTCAAAGGCTATTCATGATGCTGTTGACCCTTATCTTTCAAGGGTCACAATATTGTGCATGTACTGCGACGCAGTACTCTACAGTGGGGAGAACCTTCGGACTGCTTTCGAGACTGCAGTCAAGGAGCATCAGAAGGTATGTGACCTACCTGAATAAGGCCCACCCTACATCTTCCTCTCTCCACCTGCCCTTTCTTATCTCTGTGGTTGGTGTCCCTTCCTTACCCTCCTTTCCCCTCCTTTCCTTGTGTGTCGTGTTTAAAAACCCCAAAAAAAATATTTAAAAAAAAACAAAGGCTCTTTTCAGAGCCGCCTTTCACAGTTTAAAAACAGAAGTGACACAAATAAATAGTGCAGGTCTCTGTGCATTTTTTAGACGTCCGCGGCCATCTAAAAACTGTGCAGTGCTGCCCTGTCACAACCATTGCACTTTTCTCTGGGAGGAAGTGGTGGCTCTGAAAAGAGAGTTTTGTGGTGTTTATTTGTGTTTCAAAAACTTCAAATGGTCAACACCTACTGCAAAATGGATTGCTGTAATTCCAAAAAAGGTCGCAATGCATTTTGTATATTTCGCAGAAATATCTGATTGCCAGCATAAGTAAGATGTACTCCATCTCTGCGAAACATGTGTGGGCTATACAACACAATATTTTCATACTGAAAAGAGGACATATCAACATCTCTCAAAAAGGCACAAACAACCTTGTTAACATTGCGCTTTGCTTTCTCCATTTGTGGACCAAATGAAAAAGAACACAGTCACATGCAATAGGGGAAAAATGTACTCTGGAGTTTGGATACATGTCCATGGCTTTCCCAAGTCCTTCTTTCATTGCAAATTACAAAGAGATTCCAGACACATTTCCTAAACTGTTTCCTCCACAATGAATAATAATAATGTCTGGATGACGCTGTGTCACCAAAGAAGCACAGAGAGGTACCAAATCCACCCACTACATTCCACACACTTCATGCCAGTGCACTTCCACATGAGAGAATCCAAGATGTGCAGCCACTCCACAGTGCTCTGCATGCACCTCCAACCAATATAGCCACAAATGTCCCAAAATCTAAACAATCTGCTTTCTGAAACTCACAGCCATAGCTATCTGCTCTTCTCTCAGGAAAAACACCTACTGACAAACTCTCTCCTTACGCAACACACCTAGTAAACCTTATTGACCAATTCCTTCTCTGCTCAGTCTCATTTGCATGCCTCGCAATCCCAAAATCCCTGTATGTAATAGGCACAGCCCACGAACAACCGTGCTGTCCGCGGATAAATCGAAATATCTGAGCGTGGGGATGAACATTTAAATAGTGTGCCCCATTTCCCCTTTGAGGTTGGCGCTGAAAAGAACCTTTTTATTTTGCAAATGCTTCAGAAACACCTTTTATTTTGTATTTTTTCTTTTTTTTTCTTATTTTCCTCCAAAAATCTTCACATTAGGGTCTCCAAAGCAACCTTTATGTTCCAAAACAGCATGGTATTACCAGAATCAATGTTCTCATTAGTACAAAAGAAAATACCAGCTCTAACCATGAAAGCAAACATGACTCGGTTGATTGCAGACCTAGCAATATTTAGCTGAGGACAAATAACACAACTATTCTCTGAAACTGCTCGAGGTTACAAAGCAGACAAAACAACCTCGGCATTTGGAAGGACTTTCATGATTGCCTGAACCAAGTTTTGCAGATCTTGCAACAAAGTAGGGGTACTGGCATAGCCCAAAAGCACAGAACCACAGTGTAGGACAACTACATGTGGACTATTCAAATCAGGCACAGTGCTCCACACCACATCCACTCATTTTGTGTCAAAATGGTTAGCCAGTTTCCTAGATTTAGCATACTGCTCCAAACCATTCACAAACATATCTCCAACCACCAACACCCTGACTTTCTGCACCTCTGCCATCTTCACTACACATAGTCCCTATCAATACGAAGCAGAACCTCAACACCTGATTGGCTAATCCTCCAAATATACTCCCACTTCATGCTCGAAAACCCCGGATGTGGCATGTCCTGTCTGCGAACAACCACGCTGTCTGCGGAGCGTGTAAGTAACACTGGGGCAGCCCTTCTACCCTTTCCACTACACTCTCTGCACCACGTCCTCATTGGCTACTGTTAAGCAGTCACACAATCATCCACCAATCACATCCAAGAACTCTACATCTAACTCTGTCATCACGGATCAGCACTTTAGATGTACTATTGATCACTCTCAGTACAATTTGTCTGTGACTGCAAAGGACCTACAGCAACAACTACTATAAAACTCCCCAAGATTTCTACTTGCAGATTCATGCACATCCACATGCATGAACACAGACTACAGATATGAATATTTCCTGCTCAGTACATGTACACCTCTTCTAGTAATACAATACATCCCGAGAGCATAGCTCAGCGGCAATGTGCGCACTGTTGGGGGGAAATTCTGCCGGGGTCGGCCGGGCCGTCCGCAGACCTCCGGGCAGGGAGGCCCCAACTCCTCCCGTATATCCCAAAAGAGATAGAGTATGAGACACACGCAAGAAGCAACGTGACTCTGCTGTTTATTAGACAAACGGCAGGGATGGGTCAAGGAGCGTACGCGTCCGTCCTGACACACACACAATCTTGGGGCTCGCAGGCCCTTTTTACCTTAGTATGATGCGCTACTTGCGTCACTTGGAAAGTTTAGCAAAAAACCTATCTCCACTCTGGATTGGTTACTCGAGTGGTAGTGTTAGTATAGCGCACATATAGAGAACGGTGTTAGTGGTTGAGGGTTAGTCAGGTGGTATACCTGGGCTGTCCCTTCAATTTGATACATGAAAATTGTTACATGAAGACCTCTGAGGATTGGTCAATGTTAATGGCGTCAGTGATAAGAGCCCCATGTTCTAATTGGTCCGCTCGCGAGCCTCCCAGTCTGGGACTATCGCTGTTCCCAGCTCGCGGTGCACCTGTAATTTGCAACAATGTTTTAATATGGGTAGGTGTAAACAATGTGAGGATTTATTCATATGTTGGGAGGTCGACTACTCCCACTCCTGCAGATGTCCAATGAGTCTTTTAATTGTATCTGCCTGTGTCTTGAAACGTGGGATTCAGGCGTCTCCTTCCTCCTGGGCTTGGCATCTTGTCAGGTTTGGCTCTGTCACGTGAGGTGGGACCGTGTTTGAGGCAAAATTCAACATAATTAATATTGTTTTTCCTACTGTGTGCCTGGTTTATCTTGCAGGTGCGACCTTGGCGTTGGCTTGCAGCGTGCGAGATTGCAACATCGTGCCCTTGGCGGTGTGCTTTCGCCGGGCTCATTCTGCAGGGTCAGCAACCCAATTCTTGCTCATTCAATGTTCATGGAAGCTTTTGCTTGCGGCCTACTTGGGCCTGGTGCATAGGTGGAACCGTTTGATGCAGAGCGCTTTAGGTTACGATATCATATTGCTCTATCCTCAGTATCGTGTCTCCGTTATATTCTTCACTATGGTACATGGTTCTTAGAAGAAGCGTGAGCAAGCCTTTTTAGATAAGTTCATGATGCGTCTTGCGTTTCTGCATTTTGAGAGCCTATGTGGAAAATAATAAAGATGCACGTTCATGAGTATGTCTGTCGCCTACGTCATAGCACTGAGTATATTCTTCATGTGGATTGGTGTGGGAGTGTCCGGTGTGTATATTTGCACAGGTGTGCTGACTGTTGGCTAGGTCGTCATGGCATCTCTAACGACGTGTAGATGGGTACGTACTTGATCCAAGTCATCCAACATCTATGGTTATGTCCATCAATAGTTGAAATATTTTCTTTTGTTACCATGTTGCTGCCAACCACTCCTATGTCCCATTTGTTGTCCATGTACACCTTCCCTGTTATTATCATCAGTGGTCTTTCCCAACATCCGTTTTTACCATGGACTTCAGTGGCGTACCAATCACATGGTAGGTACTGCAGTGTTACTTTCTTTGTTTCTCCTTTTTCAGGACCACTTGTTATGTATTTGAATCCTTCAGCATGTAAACTGCTCTTGTGGTAACTCAAATAAGTCTTGAGGAAGTTATTTTCATATGGATATGTATCTCGTGTTTTCCACACCAGATGCACCACTGTCCCTTGAAATCTTCCTTTCGTCTGGAACAGTGCCAGGTATATTATACATCGTGCTATTTTTCCATCTATCTCCGTGGCAACAAATGTTCGAGAAGCTCTCATGGTGTATGGGATCAATGAGCAAACGTAGCAGCTGTCTTCTGTTGTCTGCTTACCTATGTGGGTCATGTGTTGATACCATATGTTGTTTGAGATGTGTGCTGAATCTTGTACGTAGTTGTCAATGCCTTTATTATCTGAGTATGTGCTGCGTTTAACTCTATTTTCCTTGTGTGGGATTATACTAGTACCACCTGACATAACACCTGTTGCAGCTGGGGGTGGGGGTGTATTAGGTTTGGGTACAGCAATAATATTGATAGCATAGCTGTACTGCCATCCAAGAACCCGGTGATCATTAAAATCCCTATCAATTTTATTACAAATGCTAATTTCACCGGCATTTTGCTCTTACCTTGCTGCAGTCCGGCAGCTTATTCTTGCGACGTTACAGTTGCCCGCCTGAAAATTCTTAATATGCTTGTTATTGGTGTTGGTTGTCGTTTTTTTTTTTTCTTTTAAGCTCTCCCTATCAGGTAGTCATTCAGTGCCCAGGCGAAGAGCTGTTCCCACGCCAATCTAAGCGATCTATCTCTTAGGACAGGCAAGTATGTTGGAGGTGGGGCATTGAATGTTCTATGGCGAAGAGGAATGCCGTGTAGTAGACACGTACCCTCCTTCTTTTCAGGTACGTTGGCCTTTTTACTTCATATACAAATTGGTGTGACAATTCTTCCAGGTGATTATCGTCTGAGGGTACCATCTACTCCTGGGCAGTGAATTGGTTAGTTATCTATTTTCTTAACAGTACAATAATACGCTGTACCTGCATGTGCGAGAGAAAAGAAAGAGAACATTCAGGTGTTTACATGTGTATATGTGCAAAACAATGTCCTTCAGTTCAGTTGTTACTACAGTGGGTAGGGGGTCAATGGGCAGAGGGTTTGGGTCTCAACTGGCGGAAGTCTCTTTACCCTTTGATCGTGTAACCATGGGGTGAGCGGTATGGGGATCACCCCTTTCTTTTCTAATAGTTGTCTCTGGGCAATCTGGGGGGTGGCAGGGTATAGGGACACTTAGGCCGTTAGTTGTGGTAGAAGTCTCTTCCTCCGTTGGTGACGCTGTCGTTGTTCTTCCAGTGGCCCTGTCGGTGGCGCTGGGGCGGGTCTGGAATTTGTAAATCTTTACGTCGTGTAGGTGGTTCCAGGCACGTTTGTCCTGTAGCTTTACTGCTCTCGTTGATACCTCCTCTACCAGATGGGGGCCAGTGAATCGTGGACTGTTCCACTTTCTGTTGAAATTGCGAAGTAGTACGTGGTCACCTTTAGCAACTTTGCACAGTCTTTCCTTTTCCAATTCTTTATCCACGTCTTCTTGTTGATCGCTGTTAGACCCGCCCCGCGTGGCTCGAGCTGTTGAGACACAAACACTACACTAGTAATCAAAGAAGACACATATTGGTACATTTCATCACCAAGGACACTCGCAGTACTCTCGTGGTGGGTAAATCCTCTTGATGTTGGCGTTAGGGGAAGGCGCATTTGACGTCCGGTAACCACCTCGTGAGGGGTGAGGTGGTGGTCGGAACCTGGTCTATTCCTTAGCTCAAATAGGGCTAATGGAAGGCAATAAAACCAACTCTTCTTTGTTGTTTGCTGTATTTTTGCAATTGCCTCCTTTAATAGGCCATTCAGGCGTTCACATATACCGCTGGCCTGTGGGTGGTATGCACATGCAAATTTATGCTTGATGTTCAGCAAGGATGTGATGTGCTGGAACATTTCGTTTGCGAAATGTGGGCCATTGTCTGACCTCAGTACCTCGCACACTCCCCACCTGGGGAAGACCTCCCTCACTAGGAATTTAGCTGCTCTAAATACATCTGGGTGTGAACAGGGCCCTGCTTCAATCCACCTCGAAAATTGGCATACTACTACAATCATATACCTATTTCCTTGACATACGTTGATCATATCAACATAGTCAATATGGAGATGCCGGAAAGGTCCCTCTGGCCGGGGTATAGTACCTCTTATCATCTTCAGAGTGTGGCCGGCCGTAAACTGTTGACATGTGAGACAATTGCTGATAAAATTTGACACATGAGAATTTAACTCGGGGCAGAACCAGTCTTCCCTAATTCGTGCTGCAATTACTTCCTTGCCTGTGTGGGCTGGGTAATGTAGTTGGCTCAGGGCGGTGTTCAATAGTGCCAGTGGTATTACAATCTTTCCAGTGTCACCCTGGCGCCATAGTGCGTCGGTTGGTGACATTGTGCATCCTCTTTTGACCCATATTTCTTTTTCGGCCATTGGTGCAGCCGCTTGTAGCTCCATAATCTGTGTGGCTGGGAGATGGGTGTACCCATCTCTTATCAACATCTCCTTAGCCATTCCCCTCCCTCTCCCTCTCTGTGACTCTGGGGGTTCCATATCTCACCAAAGTATGCAGCATACTTCGCATGTGCGTCTGCTGCTGCATTCCCTTTTGAGATGTGGTCTTCACCATTGGTGTGTGCGGTGCATTTGACCAAAGCTAATTCTTGGGGGTCATTTATTGCTTCAATTAGTTCAGCCAATAGGAGGGCATGTTGCACTGGAGTGCCATCAGCTCTCCTAAACCCTCTTCTTCTCCATTTCGACAGCCCTGAGTGGACAGTGGATGTAACATATGCGCTGTCGGAATATATGGTCACTCGTTTGTCAAAGCTTTCCTTCAACGCCAAGATCAGTGCAACTAATTCCGCTGCTTGAGCGGAATAATGCTGTGGTAGTTGTACACATCTCATTGCCACACACACCGGTACCTCCATCATTTTTACCACTGCTGCCCCAGTCCTCCTTATACCATCCCTTTGGTCGATAGTTGATGACCCATCAATGAACAGGAGCTCACCTCCCTCTAGTGCGTTTTCTTCAACCTTTCTAGTACATGAGTACATTTCAGTTATTTGCGTACAGTCGTGGGCATAATCTCCCTCCTCAATTACTTCTGCTAGGAACCTTGCAGGGTTGACCGTGCTACATCTAAAAATTGATAGTTCAGCTCTGGATAAAATGATCTCATAACCTGATGCTCTTTGCGTGGTTAGGGTGGACTTAGGTTTATTCAATATCGCAAATAGTGCATGTTCCACAAACAGTGTAGTTGGGCACCCCATGGTGATTGCTGATGCTTTCTCTACCGCAAAAGCAGCTGCGGCGAGACCTTGTTCGCAAGGGAAGTGACCTAACATCACAGGATCTAAGTGGCCGCTGTAAAATGCTACTGGTTTGTAGCCCATGCTTGTTTTTTGAGCCAACACTGCTTTCATTACTGCTGAGTCGCAATGTGAAAATATAAAAAATTGTCGCTCATAGTCTGGGGATGCCAGTACCGGAGCAGTTGATATTGCATCTTTCAATTCATCAAAAGCCTCTTTCATTTCCATTGTCCACCCCAACTTTTTCTCCCCTTTATTAGCTTCCTTTAACGCCTCAAGCAGGGGTCCTCTGTATGAACTGTAATCAAATACCCATGCTCTACAGTAGTTGCACAGACCCAGGAACTGCTGCAGTTCCCTCGCTGTTTGTGGCACTGGTGTGTTTGAAATGGCCTGTGCTCTATGTGGTGCAATCTTTCTTCCATGTTGGGATATGAGCTGACCAATGAAAAGTACCTGTTCTTGACAGTACTGTAACTTTTCCATGTCTACCTTGTAACCTTTCTCTGCCAATATTGTCAACATCTTTAATGAGTCCTCTCTGCATGTTCTTTCGTTTGTACTACAAATTATTATGTCATCGACATACTGCAACACTGTGCTTTCCACTTCAATGTTACCCAAATCCATCTGTATTACTCTGTTGAAAATTGAGGGTGATTCGCAATACCCTTGTGGCAATCTAGTGTGTTTCCACTTTGTGTTTCTGTAAGTGAAGCTTGTCAGATCTTGTGAGTCTGGGTGCAATGGTATTGAGAATAATGCATTTTTAAGGTCGATCACTGTAAATCGTGATGCTTCTGCTGGAATGCCACACAATATTGTGGCCGGGTTTGCGGCTAAGGGGTATTCTGCTTCTACTATGTTGTTCAAGGGCCTGAGATCCTGTATGAAGCGCCAAGACCCCCCTTTAGCCTTGCGCACTGGGTATACAGCCGTGTTACATGGTGATTCTGAGGGGACCAATATGCCATTATTTATAAGAGCCGTTATGGTTTCATATATGCCCTCATCTGCCTCTTTTGATAGTGGGTACTGTTTCACTCTGGGGAGTATTGCACCTTTTTTCAATTTTATCCTTACTCCCCCTATACTTTTTATGCACCCCACGTCATAGGGGCTAGTAGTCCACAATGATGTGGGTACCTTTGTCATATCCTCCTTAAAGAAGGGAACTGGGGTGGATGTGGGTGCCTCAAGTGCCATTGCAATTTTCTGTGCTACTTGTTTGTACGCCACTCTTAGCCATATTTCCACACTCATCATAAACACCATTTCACCTTCCTCCTTTTCTTCTGAGAACAGCTCCTCATCTGGCACCTGGGTGAGTCTACATCCTTCTGCTAGTGCTATCACTGCCCTCCATGCTCTTCCTTCTCTGTCTTGGGCATGTACAGCAATGTAATCAGCTGTTGCTATAATGCTCTCAATGTCCACTGGAACCACCTTTCCTTCTGGTTCATTGACTGGTGTTTCTGGTCTGAACAAATAGGCTGCTGGCCTCCTCCAGATCTTTCCCTCTATTCCTGGCATCCATGCAAACGCCATGTCTGTCCCGTACTGGAAGAGTTCGCCATCTACTGGCTCCGCCCTAATCGCTGTCTGTCCTCAGTATGCTTGCATAATCTGTCGTGCTGTGAGCAAGTTAATCCCTGGAGTAGAGCAAATTATGCCGTCCTCAGTAAAGGAGATCGTCATATTCAACCTGTTCATTATGTCTCTCCCCAGTATATTTACTGGTGAGGCACTATAATATAAAAGTGGAACTGACATGTCATAATCTCCTATAGATAAGGGAATGTTATCAGTAAAAGGAACCAACCCTCTAGCCCCAGAAAATCCTTCGGTGTTCATGACTTCGCCTGACATCTTAAATTTACCCTCCCTTATGCAAGACCGGGACTTTTTGTCACCTATCGTTACCTCTATGCATGGTTCCTCCGCACTATTAGGTGTTACTGACAGGATGGGACACACCAAGGCCGTCTGTGGGCTGTCCTATTGAGGGTACAACGATTGACCATTTCCTGTGTAAGGGTTGTGTCCCAGGACCGTCACCCTACCCAGTTGTGTTTGTTGTACTTGGGGTTGTTGTGTTATCGCTACCTGTTGTTGTGTCAGTGAATGTGTCTGTGGCTGTTGTTGTGTTATTAGTTGTTGCTGTTCATTTCCCTGTTGCAACATCTGCTGTTGCTGTGTGCCCTGCTGTTCCTGTGTGGGCCTTGGTTGTCCCTGTTCACTCCATGATGGTGTTCCTGGTCTTACTCTACACATGCGTGACATGTGCCCTAATAATCCACAACTCCAACACACCGGTGGTTCCCTACTCTGCCATGGAAAGCTCCCTGTGTTGTCCTGGTATACTGGTTGCCCTGTGGGGTAGGAATTTCTAAGTCCACCCACCTGTTGATGTGTGTTATATCCGTATCCTCTCCCTCTCATAATTCCTCCTCTTCCCCTGTTGTAAGTATAATACCCAGCTCCTGGCATTGAGTATCCTCCTCCCATGTTGGTCGTGTATGGTTGGAGTGGCGGCACCTGTTGTGTTATAGTCTGTGAGGGTGGTATTTGGGAGGGATCTTGTGCAGCCACTACTTGTATGGGGCTTTGGGTCATTGTTGTAGGCGTAGTTATTAGTGCCCCTTCCATTGTGTATTTAGTAAGTTTTTTCTGTACTAGTTTGGCCTCTTCCGTTTTCCTGTCCTCTTCCTTTTGTTTCATTTTTCCTTGCCATGTCCTGAAATGATGCACTATTGTCAGTTGTATTTCTGGCCATGCTTTTGCTTCCATTCCCACTACTTTCTTCAGTTTTTTCTGAACTCCTTCTGGGAGCCCTTGTACTAGTATATGATAAAATATTGCTGGTGTTTTGTCCCATTGTTCTCTAGTTTCCATGCGCCACTTCTCTTGGATTTCCTGGATATAATCAACAGGATCTTCGTTCTCACGCATCTTGCGTGAGGTAATTGCTCCTATGTCTGATGTGTCTGGGTACTGTACCCTCAGTGCCTGCCACAGTGCATGTCTGCAGTTTGCGAATGGTGCCCCATCGTGCGATGTGTTTACTATTGTTACCCCAGGGAATCCCGCTCTCTTCCAAATGTCATCCACTGCATCCCCTAATATCGATATTAGAAGGCCCTTTACATCTCCCACTGCCAGTTTCTGTCCTGCGGTGTGTTTTTCCATTTCATATATCCCCTTACCCACACCTCCACTTAATGATGGGAGCCTGCACTTTATATTTTCTTTGTCTGTATGCTTCCAAGGGACATACTGTGGTCTAACCCCTCCCCTCTCCAGAAGTGGCATTAAGTTATGCTCGTTTTACCCTTTGTGTTCCATAACATCGAGTCCTCACACCCTTCCTCTTCTTCCCTCTCTTCTACATCGTCAATTTCATCCGTATTTCCCCTGCTCGTAACTCTTTCTTCTCCATCTTTTCCCCTTCTTCCATCATTTCCTGTATTTAATGTGGGCATGTGTATTCGTCCTTCCTGCCTGCGTCTAGGGAGGTCCCTAAGCCGACATGCATAGGGTGTCAGTTCGTCTGTGAAGGGCGCAATATTTATTGTACGTAACGAGCGTGAGGTGGTTGAGCATGTAGGGTGGGATGGGAGAGGGCGTGATGGGGACGGTGCGGCCTCATGTGTCTGTCTTTCCGCTATTCCTTGCTCTTCCTCCTCACTTCTCTCCAGTTCATCCTTTCTCCTACGGATCCATGGTGAGTCTGTGTTGGTCCGGGTGATGTATAGTTTATCTAGGCTTTCCCTTTCACTGTTTCTTCCTTCCTTCTCCACTCCTTCTTCTTCCTCACTACAAAACTCAGTCATAAACGGCACCCCCCACTCGGTCTTTTTCCCCTTGATTGTTACTGTTTTTAAGTCTATTAGGTCCAGTTCTCCTTTTTCTCCTTTATCAACCGCTCCCCTTTGCGCTGATGTTGTTGCTACTTCTGTGTCTCTATATACATCCCCCCATACTTCACTCTCCCTTCTCCTATCTTCTCTTTCTCCTTCATTTCTCTCCTCCATCTCCCTACCATTTTCCTCCCTTTTCCTTTTTAATTCCTCCATTACTTCACTACTCACCTTTTCCAATATCCTTTCATCCTCTTTCTTCCTTTCCCATCTCACCCTCTCCCTTTCTAATATACTCTCTATCACCCTCCCTTCTTCGTATTTCTTAGTCGTTTCTGATAGTAATCTCCTCTTCCACATTGCCATTTCTCTTTCTTTCTCTTCTTCTTCCCTTTTCTTTTCTCGCAACACTGCTCTTGTTACCCTTTCTGCTGCTGCTCTTACCCTTTCAGCTTCTCTCCTTTGCTCCTCAGTTCGTTCCCTTATTTTTTCCAATTCGTTCTTACCTTCTTTCCTTTTCCTCGCTCTCTCTCTTTCCTCCCTCTCGAGCTGTTTGATCAGTTCATTCTGTTCATCCCTTAACTCTGCTAGTCGTTCCTCCAAAATCTCTTCCTTTTGTCGTAACAGCTCTTCCCCTCTCATTCCATTCTCCCTGGTATTATCCTCATCTGTTTTCCTTATTACCTCCTTCTCTTCTCCTGTTAATGAACCTCGGAATTTTAATAGTATCTGTGCAGCTACCCACTCATCATTTCCTATTTCCACAGTTTGTTCTTCTCCAGTCCTCCCCTCCCCTGCTGGCATCTTCCTATGAGCCACATATGGTGGAGGGCTGTATGCCGGGTTCGAGTACCCCTCAGCTGCCCTTAACTGACCTCTTTCTATTTCTCCTAATTCTCTTAAAGGGTACAACCCCCCTCCCTCTGTTTTCACTCCCTTTGCTAGGGGTATATCGTTGCTCGGTTCCTTTTTTATTTCATTTGATTTATTATTCTTTTCTCCTCCCTCTTGTCCGTTCCCCGTGTTCTTTGGGTCTTCACTCCCCTTTTTCCCATCCTCTCCTTCCTCCTTAATCTCTTTTTCTTCCGGTATTTCCCCCACAGTGAACATTCCATTTGGTCCTGGTCGGGACCCTTGGAACATCCTCCATAAGTTAAACACCTCCACGTGGTTTGCCAACTTCTTCCCTTTGTATGTATTATGCAGATGGTTTAATAGTGAATGTTGGGCATATGGATCGAAGCTACCATTAGGTGGCCATGGTGTTATCATTTTGTTGTCCGTCCCCTGTGTCCATTCTATACTATACTTAATCAGTTTCTCCCTATGGGGTGACAGTGTGGTACATATGTGTTGTAGTGGGGTAGTGAGGGTGTTCCCCCACCCTCCCGATCCTGTCCCGTGTGACATAGTAGCGCTCCACTTGTTACCCTTCCCCTATTTGGAAGCGGTTATCTCACTAGCAGTTTACAATATACAGCCTTATATCGTTACCTGGCCCCGTAAGTTTGGGGACTTGCGATAGTCCGCTAAGGAAAATTATTAAAAATATAGTATTTACATTTGTATATTTTCTTCCTTCTTTCTTCCTTTACACGACACCCTTACGGCCCCCTGCGGCCGAGGCGCACGTAGCCCCCTGCGGCTGCGTACCCCTTATGACGTTCTTATACAGTCGTCCTATTTTCACTTGCTCCTCCTCCTTCTTCTACACTTGCCTTGGCCGGCGTTCTCCGTGCGCCGCCACGTCCCCCGTTTCGCATTTCCTTGATCAATTCATTACCGTTTATCTCCGTTTCCACTCCCTTACCACAGTTCTCTTCCCCACCACCCTCAGAAGGAAAGATGCCTTGTGCTCGGGATATCCTATGAAAGCCCTATTGGTGACGTCACCGATCTCTTCGAGCTACTGGTAAGTTCTTCATATATTCTTTAAGTTCAAAATACACTTGCAATCTACCCCCGTTAACCTCACAGCTGTCTTCCTGTCACTGCTGGAACAAGGTAATCAATAATATAATCGGACTGCGCACGCTGCGTCGCCTCGCGTGTGATACGCCCCTCGACAGGAGGGCTTAACCAGCCAATTATCTTCCGTATTGGGCAACTGATTAGCTACCGCCTACAGGGAAACGTCATCTACCTATCAAGTTTCTTGCTCGAACAATAGGGATCCTCATCTACTCATTGATCAATAAATGCCAAATCGTAGGAAACCACACACACACACACACTTACACGTAGTCGCGACCTAGGCCAATCAGTTTCTACGAGCGGCCGCACGTGATGTTTTCGTGCTCCGCCCCCCTCTCTCGCGTAACGTAACCGACTGCTCTCGCACTCGTTCGGCTACCATTCATTTCATTGCCAACACTAAATTGTCAAAACCTTCGCCGCGCACCTGTGCAACACCTCCCACCTCCCGTATTTAATTTCTCCCCCCTCCCTCACAATTTCACATTGCTTGTTGTGCGTGGCATGCTCACCAAGTTCTCCTGATGTGGGGCCGCTCGACTGCGTGTACCTCTCCAAGCGCATCGCCACCTCCCCTCGTCTGGACCACGTCTGGACACGCGCCAACCGCGGGCGGGATACTTCTCAAGCGGCTCCCGAAGGCCAATATCCGGATTGCGCTGTCCGGTCTTCTCGCAGTTCCGCGATGGTCCTGTAGTCCTCAGAAGGGGGCAACGGCAGAGGGGGCCGCGCTGCCGGGCCTCCTCGCAACGGTAGTACTGGGAAAAAAGTAAAAATAAAAAAGCAGATCTTAAACAGATCTCAGCAGTGCCTCCAACTTGTCGGGGGGAAATTCTGCCGGGGTCGGCCGGGCCGTCCGCAGACCTCCGGGCAGGAAGGCCCCAACTCCTCCCGTATATCCCAAAAGAGATAGAGTATGAGACACACGCAAGAAGCAAGGTGACTCTGCTGTTTATTAGACAAACGGCAGGGATGGGTCAAGGAGCGTACGCGTCCGTCCTGACACACACACAATCGTGGGGCTCGCAGGCCCTTTTTACCTTAGTATGATGCGCTACTTGCGTCACTTGGAAAGTTTAGCAAAAAACCTATCTCCACTCTGGATTGGTTACTCGAGTGGTAGGGTTAGTATAGCGCACATATAGAGAACGGTGTTAGTGGTTGAGGGTTAGTCAGGTGGTATACCTGGGCTGTCCCTTCAATTTGATACATGAAAATTGTTACATGAAGACCTCTGAGGATTGGTCAATGTTAATGGCGTCAGTGATAAGAGCCCCATGTTCTAATTGGTCCGCTCGCGAGCCTCCCAGTCTGGGACTATCGCTGTTCCCAGCTCGCGGTGCACCTGTAATTTGCAACAATGTTTTAATATGGGTAGGTGTAAACAATGTGAGGATTTATTCATATGTTGGGAGGTCGACTACTCCCACTGCTGCAGATGTCCAATGAGTCTTTTAATTGTATCTGCCTGTGTCTTGAAACGTGGGATTCAGGCGTCTCCTTCCTCCTGGGCTTGGCAACTTGTCAGGTTTGGCTCTGTCACGTGAGGTGGGACCGTGTTTGAGGCAAAATTCAACATAATTAATATTGTTTTTCCTACTGTGTGCCTGGTTTATCTTGCAGGTGCGACCTTGGCGTTGGCTTGCAGCGCGCGAGATTGCAACATTGTGCCCTTGGTGGTGTGCTTTCGCCGGGCTCATTCTGCAGGGTCAGCAACCCAGTTCTTGCTCATTCAATGTTCATGGAAGCTTTTGCTTGCGGCCTACTTGGGCCTGGTGCATAGGTGGAACCGTTTGATGCAGAGCGCTTTAGGTTACGATATCATATTGCTCTATCCTCAGTATCGTGTCTCCGTTATATTCTTCATTATGGTACATGGTTCTTAGAAGAAGCGTGAGCAAGCCTTTTTAGATAAGTTCATGATGCGTCTTGCGTTTCTGCATTTTGAGAGCCTATGTGGAAAATAATAAAGATGCACGTTCATGAGTATGTCTGTCACCTACGTCATAGCATTGAGTATATTCTTAGTGTGGATTGGTGTGGGAGTGTCCGGTGTGTATATTTGCACAGGTGTGCTGACCGTTGGCTAGGTCGTCATGGCATCTCTAACGACGTGTAGGTTTAGTCGAGTTGATCCGTGCCGCAGGTGTCGGCATGGACAGGGCGGGCTGCTGGGCAGGTAGATGGGCACATCCGTATGTTCCTGTACCAGGGTGTTTGGTCGTCTGGTAGATAGGCAAACTCCTCTCGTGGTGGGTGTCTAGGCCGTGATCCTCTAGGCCAAGCGCGAGAGGGGAAGGGCGGGAGCCTGGTCTTCCATTCTCCCACCTCAGCACCTTGAAAGCAAAACGACACGAAGCAACACAAATTCGATCCCTGGGTCCTCGCTTAGAAACCTCTCAATTTTTAAGCGCGTTATAAATATGCAAAGACTTAGAAGAAACCTACTCCTTCCATACAAAAAGGTAAGTACAAAACTAACATAATGCTCTAACTTTTACTCAAACACACTAGCATTTTTATTGTAGAAAAAACAAATATATTAACCCTTTACTATTAGATGTAGTATCGGTGCTTCCCCTTAACAGTTGCATACTTTATATTGTCAACTGAAGCACAGTATAGTAACACACAAATACAAGAATACCCTTCCCAACTTGATGTAGCTGCCGCTTGCACAATCACTCACCTCCACAATCATACTTACCATCATACTCAGACACTCATGAACAAAGCATGCATACACTGCACAACAGCCCAAACCACACTTAGTTTTTTTCTCCAACAGACCTCAAAGCATGCCTACCAAAAAGCAACTCCGTAGAAAGCAACGCAGAAGTAGAGCAAATCAAAATAAAAGTGTCCAAAATAGGCATCCATCTCTAGCAGATTTTGTACAAAAAGTTCAACCAAAAAGCTAATACAGTCATTAAGCAAAACAAAACAAGCTTCCAGTACAGAAACTTTCCCTCCTCTATCAAAATGTAATACCAAACAGAAAGTGATTAACAAGACTTCAGCTACCACTACTGCTAACGCTGCACCTATAAATCTTGATGTTGTGGCAAATAAGCATACCAAAAAAAATGTTTTACAAAAAATGTTCCGGCACAGAGTCCTCCAGAACCTTTTAAAAACAGGAGAGGTATCATGCACAACCCTACCCTTGAAACCTACCATAGAAAACGAATCCTAGAAGCTCTCGTAGACAGTGCAATCCTTCTCAAAAGGAAGGTATTTATTTTAGTTTTAAACAGGATAAAACCACTAACTACTAAACTACAAAGAAGACTTCTCAATAAACAGAATATCAACAAAAATAACTTCTTAAACATCTGTGGAGGTGAATGGAGTCACACCAAGACCACAGAACCATATTTTAATGAAGAAGCATATAAACAAAAGCAAACAAACCCAAATGTCATACATAGCAGCAGACAAGGGTATGAAAACACCATTATGGAACAAGAAGCTCTGCTAACAAAAATATCCCCAGAAAGCTCAGAATCAGCTCCCCATTCTACTCAACCAAAACGTCCAGTCTACAAATGGCCGTGCACATCAATGTGTAACATTGCCAAAAAATCTTTCAAATCTTTATGGCAGTTCCTCAATCAATATGTAAAAAGCAAAGACAAAAACAAAATGAAACTACTACAAAATATGGATGCCTGTCCAGTGTGCAAATACACAGGACTACAAGGACATTCATTAGCTTGCATTTCAGGACCTAATTGCAAAAGCACCTTCCATCATATCAAAATGATATCAACACATCATTCAACTATAAGAAATCTAGTCCAAAAATTCTGCTACGCTAAAAGTCCTGCTTTAGCACTAGCCAATTTAAATACCAATCTTCTACATGGCACAGTCAAGCAACTACTCGAAGAAATAGAGCGTATCCAAAGAAAATATTTTGGAATTGAAAGCCATACTTACAAAATGAAATAGATGTACAACAAACTAGCAACTATTGTACAAAAAGCAACCTTCTATTAAACACATACAAAAAAGAAATACTAAAGTTTAAAAGTACCTCTGCTGAAGTACCAAACCATGTGTGTATGTGTTGCCACAGGACTTCTTATAAAAGTACCACAAAAAATCTATAGAAATAACGTACAAAATAGAAGACAATGAAGATTTGAAATGGTTCCAATTATCTCTCTACCTTATAGCAGAAAACAAATACGACATTACTGACTCCTTAATACTTTGCAATTACTGCACTGCAAAACTTGACAACAACCAAACACCTTCTGTGCTATCACAAATAACTTGGAATTATTCCCACTACCAAAACCCATGCAACAACTAAATGTATATGAGAGCATCATAATTCAAACAGTGCACCCATTTCAAGCAATAATACGCCTCCAACCAAAAACAGCAAAATTATCTCACTCTGAATTAGTCAAAAGCATTCGTGGCAAAGTAGTTTATTTACCATTAGATCTGAAAGAAAATTTACACACTCTAGGAGTGCAACGGCCAATAGATCAATCTTTAATTGTCTTTGTAAATGGCGTACCTACAAAAGGCAAAAACATTTGGCAACAACTCGTGGGCATACATAAAGTTAGACAAGCTCAGCAATATCTAAAAAACAACTATGAATACTAAAAAGAAGTTAATATTTTAAAAAAACCTGAGAGAAACCATTGAAATAATTCAAGAGTCACCAGAAACTGGTCAATTTAAACTTCTAAATCCTGATACAGAATCCAATATTTTAGACCATTATACAATTCATCCTTTACACTCTAAAGACGCTATAGATGATGCACTGGAAACATACCAAATGCGACAAGCCAAAGGATCTCCAATCAGCATATGGGAAAAAAAGTATAGAAGCCTTTCCTCTACTCTTTCCTACTGGAAAAGGAGGAAGGTACGAAGATAGACCCACTCAGATAACAGCATCAGAATATCGCTCTCTACAAATGTATTCTGACAACCCCAGATTCAGACAAAACGTGGAATACATATTTCACCTCCTC
This sequence comes from Ambystoma mexicanum, assembly GCF_040938575.1. Taxonomy (NCBI): domain Eukaryota; kingdom Metazoa; phylum Chordata; class Amphibia; order Caudata; family Ambystomatidae; genus Ambystoma; species Ambystoma mexicanum. The sequence continues at coordinate 880,421,552 of NC_090928.1, read as the reverse complement.
TTTGAAAGTGAACTAGCAACTCTATGCTACGGAGTTGCACACATATTAAAATCAGGTACCCATATTAAAAATATGTCAGCTATGCAATTATTACAAAAAGTTCAAGAAAAAGGTGAGGTTTTACAGTCAAGTATTACAAATCTTTTAGCAAACTTGCGTGGTACAAAAGAATACTGGTTCCAACGTCATGGAGATGCAAACCTTATGATAAGAAACCTTGACCCACCCACTTAGTTTGTTACATTAAGTTGTGCAGAATATGCATGGGAAGATTTACACGATTTCCTATGCATAGCAAACACAAACAAAAATAAAACAAACATTGATATAAAACACCAGGAGAACTCTGCTCTCTAGAGCCTGTAAACGTATCAAGATATTTCCATCTTCGCTTCATTGCTATGCTACACTTTATTTGTAATACGACTGTTCCTCCCCTTGAAGAAGTTCAATGCTTCTTTTGGAGAAAAGAATACCAAGCCAGAGGAGCACCACACATCCACATGCTATTTACCAAGCCAGAGGAGCACCACACATCCACATGCTATTATGGATTAGATGCTGCTAAATTTGGTCAGGACAGTGATGCCATTGTTTTGCAGTTCATCCAAAATATGTCACTTGTGAAATCCCTTCACAAACAACACATAGTGACCTTCATGCACACATTTTATAATTTCAACGACACAAATGTGGCAAATATTGCAGTTGCAAATAATTTAAAAAAAGGGAAATACTACACCAAATGCCGCTTTGGTTTCCCTAGACCAGTTTCAGCAACAGGTCAAGTAAACAACTTCATATCAGACATAGTGCCAAAGGTAAATCATCTAAGAACACATATTACATAATAAGAACAGAACAATCAAAATACATCAATGATTACAGTGCAATCATTGCCCTCCCATGAAATGCAAACATAGATGTGCAGTACATTGCAGACAATGCAACTGCAGTTGCATGAAATGTCACAACCTACTTAACCAAAGCAGTGAAAACAGAGCTTCAGGACCTCTGGGATGACATATCATCTGACAAAACACTATCACAGAAATGACATATCATCTGACAAAACACTATCACAGAAATTGTACAGTTTAGGCATATAAATGCTCTCTCATAGAGAATGTGGCTGCTATGAAGCTGCAGACTGTTTAATGGGTACTGCCTTGTATGGCAAGTCTGACAATATAGTATGGCTAAGTCTTGGTCCTGCTAAATCTAGAAAAAGAGTTCTCAAATCATATGAGGACATACAAACAATAGCCGAAAATTATCCCAGCCAAGACATTTTGAAAAACAATTTACTGGACACATACTACCCAAACAGGAGTACCACTTTGGAAACCATGCGTCGCTACCATGTAGCCCAAAACTTCACATACAAAAATAATGTTAAACCAGATGAAAAGAAAGGTAGATACAGAGTGGTAAATTGTGAAGGCAGCTTAGTGAAAAACATACCAAACACAGCTTAATTAATCATATCAAATTGTCATTAAAAACTCCTCAACATAAAGAACTGTATCACATGTCCCTGCTACAACGTTTTAAACCATGGAGAAAAGATGAAGAGTTAATGGATACATATGACTCCTATGAAGACGCTTTCAAAGCAAATGAAAGCACTATAACAGACGTAAACGTTACACAGTACCAAACAATGTTGCAACATGAACAGCAACATGAAGAAGAACTCCAAGCCCAACTACAAGTGGACACGCCCGACAGTAGTCAACCTTCTTTAACAGGAAACCAAGAACCACTTGGACAGCCACTAATAGCAAATGAGGCAGAATTAGCCATGATAGAAGTAGAAAACACCATGTGTCAGTTTGAACACGCTCCAGAAGACTTCGCTGTACTAAAATCACAACTGAAAAATGAGCAGCGTAGCATTTTCCAAGAAATAACAAAACAAATTGAACATGGTGTGGAACATGAACATAACTGTACCTGCCAAAATTATAAACCTATACTGCTATACGTGAATGGTGAAGCTGGTTCAGGTAAAACATTATTAATCAAAATCATCAGCAAGTTCCTTCAACAATTGACAAACAACAAACTGTTAGCTGTTGTAACTGCCCTCACAGGTACAAACTGTGCCGTAAAACTCTTGGCAGCATAGAAAATGTCAACCTTTGGCAACATTTCCAATACAGAGAATTAACAGGAAACATGCGCCATCTGCAGACCTCACATACGCCAACATTTTAAAAAGTATTAGAGTTTGTGTACTATTTCAAGAAGCACAAGCAATATTACCAGGCACATCCATGCACTCTATGGCCATAACTCATGTGCTACTTATGTCATGGAACAATTAGCACACACAAATGTCAATTGTATGTCCTTGATGCCAACTCTTGCAAGCTGTTCAAAATTCAATGAAACAATGTTGAATAAAGAAATGCAACCAATAATTGAAATTTGCTCCACAGAAAAACTGGACCTACATGGTATGACAATACCCATGTGTCAACAAGCCATGACAAGACTAAATACCCTAGAAAACTCTATCTCCAACACAGCTGGTTTGGAGAAAATATTAAAATTATCTTTAAACTGTAGACTAATGCTTAAACGTAACCTTGACGTGGAACAAGGACTAGTTGATGGAGCACGTGGTACAGTTGTTGGCTTTCAAACATACCCACGTGACAACAACATTCAATTTGTCAATATTCTCTTTGATAAACTATCAGAAGTTAAAAGGATAGGTAGCTCAACAGTCCGCTTCCTTCTTTTCAAAGACATGTATGTACGCACAGAACAATTTTCACTAACTGTAGTATATGCAGTTACCATTCACAAATCACAAGGTCTTACCCTAGATAAAGCATTAATAGATATTGGTAGCACAGTCTTTAAAGAAGGCATGAGCTATGTAGCACTATCATGCTTAGGTACACTTGAAGGGATATTTCTAATCAACTTTTATGCAAGTAAAGTAAATGCAGATATTTCTTGCATTCTAGAATGCAATAGGCTGCGTTCACTCCACACCCCCATCTAAAAACCTATCCTGTTCCACAAAAAGCAAAACCTTGTAAATGAAAACTGCTTCAACCTGAAACGATATAGGATACCACTACAATTCCTCCCAAGAAAAAAAAAAGAAACTAATACTTCATCAAGTACCACAACGAAAGATGAATCTACTTGTCAAAGTAACTCAACTACTTCTTCAAAGAAGCAACACACACTCTGAACAAATGACTTAGACACAGAAGTGTCAGGTCCATTCAAATTTTCAAATATAACTGCTGTAAATTGCTGCGCAAATGTAGCAATAAATGTTCTATTCCAATTGCCACCAATTATTGAGAACATTTCCTTACACAGTATAGACCAGTTGTGTTTAGAAAAAGTCCTTCATAGAAATGCAACCAACAATCCTGACAACACGTACAGTGTTCATGGATTAAGATAATAATTGGACTACTGTCCTGGAATTGTCAAATTCACTAAAAGCTCACTAGAAGATCCACAAGAATTTCTAATGTACTTACTACAAGTACTGGAAAACAAAAACATACCTATAAATTAAATCTTTCAGATTGTATACATGTGGAAACATACATGCACTCTCTGCAACAATGTGGCACAGGAAGAGGTCCGTAATGAACGCTTCATGTATGTATCCATACCTAACTGTGAATCCATTCCATTTCAGTAACTTGCACAAAATTGAAACCATGCCAGATTATGTATTACCTGCAATTCAGATAATCGCTCCACCTTCCAAATACAGACACATAGCAAATATATAATAGTAATGCTTTTGCGTTACAATGCAGATGGTACCAAAAACAACTGTAAGTTGACTGGATTCACACATGGTCAAGTATCACTGGGTAAGAAAACTTTCACAACAGTAGGTATAATCTACCACGCAGGAGCCACAACCAATGCAGGTCACTACACTGTATATATAAAAAAGAATTTTGGATGGTTCAAAAATAATGATAGTACCATTACTCTAAAGTAGATATTGCCAGCAAATCTTGTAAACGCTTACTTAATATTCTTAAAACCAAAATTTAATATGCAATCTGTGTATGAACATAACTGAAACTTCAACTTCAAAACTGTGCACAGTTAGAGTACGCCAACAGGTATCTAACTGCCCCAAGATTCTGCAACAAGCAAACATATTCATAAATACCACTAAAATCAAACAAGGAATATAAAGTTAAAATACGCCAACAGGTATCTAACTGCCTCAAAAAATCTACAAAAAGCCAACAGATAGATGAATAGCATAAAAGTTGAAATAAACAATTAGAATATGCCAACAGGTATCTAATTGTCCCAAAAATCTGCAACAAGCCAAAGATAGATTAGCATGAAACAAGAAATAAACAGTAAAACAATGAAATAAATACATTGTACCACAACATAGAATGTTTTTTTTAATCCAGCATGGATTTTTTCACAGACCCAATGATCTAGAGAACAAACACAGAAACTGAGCAAATTGCACAGTACACTGGTTTGAACTATAGTACATGTAAAATACTAAATATGAGAGTCAAAAAAATACAGACATGTCTATTATGCAATACAATAACTCATTATGAACTACCTGCTCTAACATATGATCTTTTCTTTTATCACAGAGATCGAAAAGGTATGCCTGGTCCAGTTACCCATGTCATGAAAAATCTGCATACAACCACAAAAAACTCAACCAGTAAATATACAATAAATAAACTCACAAACACTGCACTCCTTGTTACAAACTCCACAATCGTAACTGCATAGCCTAGCCAAAACTTAACATACAAGCTCTACAAATGAAACAGTACACAAACTTTAGGGTTATGAATATTTGATGGGTGTTTCATTATATGAGTGTGTTATGCTGCAGTGGTTGTGCCAGGGCCTACAGTCTTGGGTGCATGGCCTATGGCCTACGGCCTTCGGCCATGCACCCAAGAGTGTAGTCCCTGGCCACAACCACTGCAGCATAACACACCTATAATACCAAACATTTTGACTGTGTTATGTAACCTGCTTCTATGGGATATTAATTACAACCAATCCTCTACTAACAAGCCAAAACCAAAATCATAATAAAGTTAAATAGGCAGTAGTGCATTTATTATGTCCACGGACAACCACGACAACCCATCTCTTACTCCCCAACCCTCCCCAAGCACTTCTGCACACCAACACACTCCTCAAAATTGCATTTTGCCTTTGTTCGCCTCTACGCTGTCAGCGGATCCAATATGGCGGGCACATCGAAACAATGTGACGCACCTCATGCCTCATCCCAGTCAATTGGAGAACACGTTGTGTGTCTGTGGGCATGACACAAGCCGGTTAGCCAATCGGTGTCCTGTCTGCGGAATGAACAGAGAAGTGTGTCCGCAGAGCGGACATAGATATCACACATTTTTTAGATATCACTAATTTTTTTGCCTTACGTTTTGGCCATTTAACAAAAACTACTGCATGGATTTACACCAAATTAACAAAAGCACGCTTTTGGGTCTAACCCCCACTCCTGCAGCAAATTTGCTGGAAATCCGTCTACCCCTACAACTTTGCCTCCCCAGGACCAAACTCTCAAAAATTTTCAAGGTCGTTTGGTGAGGATTCGTCCAGGGGGAGCGAAGTTATAAGCCACCCAAAAAGTGCTCTTTCAATGGGAATAGCAACTTAACCATAACAACACAGCCACTACGGTGGGCTCTGTAATACAAATATACATATTTTAGCGCATGCCGCAATCTATTCACTATGAAGCTAGCCTCAAGAATTCTTAGTCTTAGTTTCTTTGCATCTGTACACATGCAAAATAGCTTGATATCTTCATTGTTCTGCAGCATACGTTTCTCCATCTTGATCTCAAGATGTCACTTATCTTTGATCCTTTCTTGATACCTCATAGAATATCTGCATTCTCTTGTCTCTGCATCTCTTCATGTACGTCAACTTCTTCATGTGATGTCATCATTCTTCTCTTCCACTCACTGGTCCTGCTTTTTCCGGGATTTCATTCAAATGACCATCATACGGTCTCGTATGCAGGTATGGCTTTCTCAATGGGAACCTTACTTCCAGGATTCTCTTCGATATCAGTATTTTCACTGGTACCACACGTGTATCACACTCTGGTTCCCAACATATAGGCAATGTAGGCAAAGTGGTTGAGGTGGGGGTACATGGCTCATTCTATACATAAGGAATAAAAATGTAGCTGAAATGGTATACAAAGAGAAAAGGTTTCAAGTGTGTTTCTCATGCCCTGGTGTGCCCCCCACCTGCAAAGCCCATGCAAGAATACAGAGAACTGCCGAGATATTTTCTGTTATATTATTGCTTCACACAGATGTGACATGCCAATCTCACACTCCCATCCACACAGTCCCACCAACACAATTCTGGGTAAGAGTCAGTCTCCAGCTTTACCTCAGAGATTATTCCAATATACATGTATCCAAAACAATCATCAATAGAATCAATATTTTACCTGCTGATATGTACCTCACAATGGATAATCATGCAAGCATTCATTCTATTTTCCAATGCCCTGTACTCAAAATGCTAATAGACAAGCTAAACGTTTATATTCTTTTTCATCAGTCTAAACAGACAGAGCTACACGTTTATGCATTTCTCTCTGCAAACAATATCCTGATCATGGCTTTTTTACAGCATCAACACAAGTATGATACTAGAGGAAAGTCACTTAATATCCACATTTGCTAACAATGCTTCCATGGATCTGAGGATTGTATGCTGAACCAACATGCATATTTTGTTCTACAAAAGACATGGGTGCAGCTTTCACTTATCACAAATCTGTGACTTTAACTAAACATTTGTATGTAATTTGCAGTCTACACATATATGTGTGCATAGGCACTTAATATCCACATTTGCTAACAATGCTTCCATGGATCTGAGGATTGTATGCTGAACCAACATGCATATTGTGTTCTACAAAAGACATGGGTGCAGCTTTCACTTATCACAAATCTGTGACTTTCACTAAACATTTGTATGTAATTTGCAGTCTACACATATATGTGTGCATAGGCATGCTTGTATGTCGTCAAGATAATTGTGTTAAGGTGCACCCATGATCGCACAATTAGTTAGAATAATGCTCAATGATGGAGGACTCAGGTGCACATCAAAACCCAGCTTTATTCAAATAACTAAACCAAGCCGGAATAGCATACATGCATTTTCTTCTTAATGCTCTCATATTTTCAATGATTGCAAGCAGGGATTGTACAAAAATGACACCAGCAATGACATCACATTACCCTACCAGTATACAAAACCTACAGAGAAGTGCAGTTGGTTAATGGTTCATGTTACATATAGGATGTATAGCGGTTAGTCACTGTATTGGTTGATTGGTTGATATATATCTCATGGCTCCTCCTGGACCCATCCAACTATTGGTACTACTTCTAATACATCATTACAGGGACAGTTAATTGATTGGTGCTATCCATTATAGGCAGTGTGGTAAGGGGACTTCTCATTGGATGGCAACTAGCTTACCAACCTTGGACACCTTGACAAGGCATCAAGATATAAGCGAGAAATGAGAGGGAGAAGATACTGAAGGCATGCCCATGTACACTCACACCAGAAAAAATACAACCCGCTAGGGAAAAGAGGCCAAGAGATTTCTTGCAGGATAACAAGTTTTAATGATGTGATATGATATGGCATTTGTAACGCGCCTATGCATAAGTATTTCATGGCGCGACAAGGCAAGGTAGGGGGAACAGAGGAAAGACAGAGACAACGATCTTACTAGGCCAGGTGACATTGATATCGCACAAGTGCAGGGGAAGGGGCAAGGGGAAAAGTACAGGGGAAGTGGGAGGGGACAGTGCAGTACATGGGATTGACAATAAAAAAAAATAGAATAAATAACAGCAATAAATAAAAGTGCAGCCAAACTGGTGGCAAGTGCAAGTGTAAGTGCAGACATCAGGTGTCAAGTGCTGGTAGGGGACTGTAGGGATACAGAGAAACAGTCCCCAAGTGCGGGGTATGGCAGGGAGGCAGTGCAGGTATGCACCTCGTGGGAAGGGGACCTGTGCCCGAGATCAGAGGGTGACCAGGAACCAGTGCAGTTTCAGTTTCAGGCAGGAGTTCAGCAGGGGAGAGGAGGAGAGAAGGCAGAAGCAAAGAGGAAGGCTCTGAAGTGCTTCCAGAACCGGAGGTCTTTCTCCTCAAGTTTCAGGGAGGCCAGGAGGCTGTTCCAGAGGGAGGCCCCAGCCGAAGAAAGAGATCTACGGTCAACTCATTGCTTGGAGAAGTGACTGACCAAGAGCGAGTTGGAGGTGGATGTGCGAAGAGCTCAAGAAGGAAGATATTTAGTAAGAGAGAGTTGAAGCTAATGAGGTTTGAACTTAATCATCACAGCCACTGGGAGTATGAAAATAAGGATGCAAGCAAAGAACTATGCTGCTCGAGAACGTTCTGCTGAAAATTAGTACAAGCAGAAGGTAATAAGGCAACACATTGTGATCACATACAGTAAAAACCTGCATGGCTGGTTGGTGAGACCCTATACATGGGCCTGCTACATAGGGGATGACAGTCTGTGATTGGCCCCAGCCCCATTCGTCCATCTTCCATCAGGTGGGGACAGCTGGGCTCATCTCCCGAGGGAATGAAGGTCATCTTCCTCATAAGTTACTTTTGCAACACAATACTACTCTATCATTATGGCGGGCAGCTGGGAAACTCGGGGAGTGGCACAGGAGGAGGATCACAATCACGCCGACCCACACATTCTGCGCACAGTTCATAATGCACTCTCCACACCCAGGGTTTCTACCCTCACTTTGGACTATTATTTATATTACAAAGTGTGTCATTATGAAATAAGTTGAAATGGCCACGTTCTTTCAGATCTTTTATGGCCATTGGGTTTATGGTTGGTGGTCTGATGTCACCTGCTACCGCAGAATTCAGGGGTCTTGGACTGGGTCAGTTGTGGGTGTCATAACTCCTGATGGGCTAGGTGGAGGTTGGAGGTCTACGTTTGGCATGGGTGTGATGAATGTGCACAGTGAGGCGCCTGATACTGTCTCATGGCCTTGCAGGGCACACTCCTTTTCGGGATAACAAGTAATTGCAACAGTTAAGGAACAAGGGGAAGTTTCTAAGGGAATTAGCACCTTGGGCCCTTCTTCCATGACTGCTCAGGCTTGTTCAGGTTTCTTCATCGGGCCTGTGTTTACCGTGAGACCATGCAGAATTGAATGTATATACCATAACTTAAAAAATGGTGTCTCTTTATATGTATCTATGCATCTGTATTTCATGCAATATTGTCTTCGTGCAGGGTTTCTTAGCACAGCCCTCTCCCCCGGTACATCACATGTCTATCTATGGAACTCGCCTCACTCTAAAGCATATAGGTGGGTGGGAAAGGTTAATTCCCTTCCCAACATTCCTCCCTTTCCTCCCTTTCATTACTTCTACAGTAAAAAATCCTCTGCATACTTGTGTTCATTCTCCCTCATTGCCGCAGTTTCATATGGTGGTGTTTTATTGGCATCCATGCCCTACATAGATGCTGTAGGATTTCTCCTGCTGTCACATATTCTTCGGAAGTGAATGTAATGTAGATACATCCCTCATCTAGCCACACTTCTTTATAATGTTCAGGGTGAGAGTGGGAGCAATAATCGTGTGGTACAATCTACTCCATCTCCATAGGGTATGGGGACCATGCAGGGGATAGGGTGGTCAGTTTGTATTTCTATTTCTTTTGTATTATAATGTACTTTTGAAACGCCAATTGCAACCATCATCATTGCGCTACTAGGCACTACTTTGGCACAACAGCGGAGTCCCATTTGGAATATGCAGAAAAGAGCCAGGATGAGCATGACAGGAACCAGCATCTTCAGAAGGGCTCCTAGCCAGGATGGTGTCTAGTCAAAAGCGATTTCAAACCAATAACCTCCTTGAGTACCAGCTTATTATTTCATGCACACCCTCAGGTCATGCACTGGCGCTACTATGTGAGCCAAAGACCCATTTTCTGTGTCTTCGGTAGGACCAAATGTGCAACATGAATCTTTTTGCACACACCTCCTTCCATTGCCGTTAGCATATCTAGGACGTATCTGTTCTGCATCGTCATTAGCCCTAGGGCACACAGCTCGACCTTTAAGATGTTCAACCCCTGCTCGGCGTTGTTTGCCAACTGGACCAGTTCCCATCATACGATCTGCAGCCATTTAGCATTAGTTCTTGTCTGCACGCCGGGTAACAAGAGCGATGCAAAAAATGTTTCAGCAGAGTTGAACAACCAGTATTCTTTGGGTATCTCCTCAAGCAGTGCTGTCAAGTCTTTTGATAGATAGTTTGATGCTCTCTTCTTCCTCCGCAACTTATCATATTGGTTCTTGCTGGGAGAGACACGAAATTCTGGTGGTGGCAGTCGGTTCTGTTTTCGACTGCTGAGGAAACTGTTGGTGTTGTATCAGGTATTGGCCTCCCCTTTCAAATGGTCTTCTGGGACTGCCAGTAGTGCTGAGTGTAGCGTGGTCAGCAAACAGTAGCCCCTCCATGATGGTGGGAGGTGCAAGTACGCTTGTTGGGCCTACATCGAGCAATCCATGTCTGTTTTTTAGCATGCTATGTCCATATTTTTTGTTCTTCCCACGAACGCCTCAGTTTTCTCTTTGTATACCAGGAGGCCTTCCGTTCGGCAACTGTACATAGTTTCCTGCCACTTGTTGTTTACATATTTCGCACCATCAATCACTAAATATGGCTGTTGTAAGCAGTTGAGGTTCTTCGGGTTGTTTTTTGCATTTCAGGGCATCTGGATTGACTAGCTCTAGTCACACACTTTGTGCCTGGAAGGTGCATTTTAGTCTACCTAGATCAAGATGAACCATATCTATGATTGGAACTTCCTGTGGTACTAAATCCTTGGGGGACCCCGATGCGTGCGGTATCAACGAGCATGCATAACAGCTAGTATTTGTTGTTTGTCTTCCTACCGCACTTATGTCTGCATACTGGGTATTCGAATGCTCGGGATGTCTAATATCTCCAATAGCATCCAGGCCTAGGCCATGGTATGCATCATATTTGGGCCGACAGGCTTGCCTTTTCATTCAGTCATGTTGTGATACATACCTTCTTGTTAATGTACTACTGCTAACATTTTTGCTACGAGCGTTATTTGTGCTACAAAAAAAGGTTTTTTAGATGGCCTTCCCAGATAAAAGATGTACCCCAATAAAGTCCTAGCACAATCATTAGATAGGGTATATAGGATGGTATTAAAGTGTAGGCCACAATTGTAAGAATATAACCTTTTAGAATTAACAGTATATCAATCAAAATTTTGAACATGCAATGAACCATTTGACGTTGATCACTCCTTTAAGGGTAAAAAAACGGGTGGGGGAGAGAGATTAGGTAGAGAGAGGGAGAGAAAGAAAGAGTGTTATACAGAGATATAGAGACTTTCTTTTACTTTAAAGTGCTTATGCTTTTAGCAGCAATGCATGTTTTATTTTATTTTCCAGGACATGCAGTTACATTATTAATTCTGAGGTAGCCATAGTGAGGTATATGTATTTATTTATTTATTTGCATTTGTTAAGCGCACTTGCAGCCCATAAGGCATCGAGGCGCTGTTAAAGAGGATACACAGATTCAAGATTACATACAGGTGCCAGATGGCTCTTAGTTACAGTTTGGCAGGCATATACGCAGTGGAGGAAACAGATTTAGTTTACACAAAAAGTCTGGTTTTGATAGCCTTACAAAAGACTAGGTGGGACTCAATGAGTTTAGGTGAGGAGGCAGGGCGTTCGAGTGCATGGATGCTAGGGTGGGGAAACTGGAGCCACCCGCGCGCACTTTCCGTGAGATAGGTCTAACAGTGGTGTTGGCATAGATGGATCTGAGCGGTCTTGTGGTGGAGTGCCTAGTAATTCTGTTGGTCAGTTAAGGGGGGGCATGTTCGTTGAGGCATTTGTGGGTGAGGGCAAGAGTTTTAAAGACAATTCTCTCTTTGACAGGGAGCCTGTGTACTTGTCTTCTAATTTCAGAGATATGGGTTCTCCTTGCTATGCCAGTGGCTGCCCTTTGTGCATTGTTTTGGGCTAGCTGAAGTTTGGGCAGGTTTTTGTTGGAAGTCCCCATGAGAAGGGCATTACAGTAGTCAAGTCTTGGCCCAATGATTGCCCTGGCAATCGTGAGGCAACTTTGACGGGCCAGGAAGGGCCTGGCTGCATTGAGGACTTTGGAGTAGTAAGCTGAGGAGGCATTGATGGCATTGACCTGTCTGTCCATCGACAGGTTGGATCCAAGGTAGACTCTGAGTGTCTTAACATGGTTAGAGACCCTAATTGGAATGTTATCAATAGTGAAGGAGTCCTACTGATCGCCAAGGTTACCGAGGGTGAACGGTGAGCCAATAAGGAGGAGTTCGGTTATTTCACTATTGAGGCAGAGCCAATTCTCAACCATCCAGGATTGGATGGTAGAGTAGATATAGGTGAGGGTGTTGGAGTCTGCTAGGTAGTCGCCCGTGAGTGGGATGAGTACCTGTGCAGGGAGTCAAGGATGCTAAACAGAGGTCTAGTGAAGAGGTTGTAAAGTGTATGTGCGATACAGGATCCCTGAGGGACACCGCAGGTGAGGAGGCTGGGGGTGGCGGCGGCAACTTCAGAAAAGACTTTCATGGCCGTTTCTTGGAGAAAGGAGGTGATCCACTGGCAGGCTTTAGGGGAGAAGTTGGCTTGGTTGGCTAGGTGGTGACACAAGGTATTGTGGTCAACCAAATCGAATGCTGCAGAAAGGTCAAGGAGCAATAGGAGGGCAGGTTTGCCTGCATCTCTGAGATCATCCATTTGGTTTTTCAGGTTTAGGAGGGCTGTTTCAGTGCCATGTTGGGGCGGAACCCAGATTGCCGTAGGCCGAGGAGACGGTTGCCCTCTAGGAACATTTGGACTTGCAGGTAGGCTGCTTTGTCAAAGATTTTGAGCAGGAAAAGTATAGTTGTGATGGCCCTGTAATTCCCTGGGACAGAAGGGTCCAGTGAAGGTTTTTTGAGGAGTAGGCGTACCCAGGCTTCCTTGAGTCCTGATGGGACATGGCCTGATTGGAAGGATGAGTTGATAAAGGCTGTAAGGAAGGGGGCTGGGCTGGGTGCGGAGTCTTTGATGAGGCTGGCAGGGCAGGCATCACCTTTGCAGTTGGAGGGTTTAATAGAATGGAGCAGGGTGATGACCTCTTGCTTGGTAATATTTTTGAATTCGAACAGCGGGGAGGATATGGTCTTAGTAGGTGGCTTGGCATGCATGTTTGCTATAATGTCGGAGAGGGCTTTTTGGTGGCCATGAATTTTAGTTTGGAAGGTGTTGAGCTTCTGTAGCACGGCAGATTGAATGCTGTTACACCATTTCTCATCTTTGATGACTGAGGAGGGGGGGCAGATGGTTTTTCGAGTTCCCTGAAGATGGTGAATAGTTCCTTGGAACCTGACTTGGCGTCAGCGATCCTGGTGTTAAAGGAAGCAGCCTTTGCCAGAGTGATGTTGGTCTTGTATGATTTGGAGATGGCTTTGAACTTCTGTTTAGTGGCTTCTGAGGGGTTTGCTTTCCATGTGGATAGTGCAATCCTCTTCTGCGCACGTTGGTTGAGGAGTTCTTTGGAGAACCATGAGTTGGCATGTTTGGCTTTTTTAGCTTTTTTGAGAGTCAGGGGAGCAATGGCATCCACAGCTGATGTGATGACTTCCTTGAAGGTGTTGGCTAAGGTATCAGGGTTGTTCGAGGCGGGGACTTGAAGGGCTGGGTTGAGGAGGTAGGGTGCCAAGTTTCTCGACTGTGAGAAGGCGTGAGCTCCTGGCATAGGTGGCAGGGCATGATGGTGGCGGAGAGAGAAGGGAGCAGTTGTGATGGCTGACCCAGTCAACAGTGCGTCCTTTGATGTGTGTGGGCTGTGAAATGGAGTGTGTGAAGCCTGGGTTGGAGAGTGCCTTCTTGAGGTGTTTCGCAGGGGAGTCTTTGGGGTCATTCAACCCTAGGTTGGGGTCACCAAGGAGTAGAATCTGTGAGGTCTTTTTGATGTTGTGAGACAGTGCAGTGATAAGGCTGTCATGGAAGTCGGTGCATGGTCCTGGGGGTCTGTAGACAATGTGCATGGATATGGTGCAGTTGGGTGAGACATTAATTTTTAAAGGGAGGTAGTCGCTGTTACTGTCAATGATGCCTTCAGCTTCTCTGATGGAAAGGGTGTCTCTGACGATGAGGGCAACGCCTCCACCTCTCTGAGAGGTGCGGTATTTCCTAAGGATTGCATAGCCAGGTGGGATGGCCAGTGATAGGGCTGAGCCTGAGCTTTTATTAAGCCAGTTTTCAGTAAGGATGAGGAGCTTGAGCTCGTCTTTTATAAGCAGGTCGTTGATGACGAGGGCGTGGCCTGGTGCGGAGCAGGCATTGAGCAGGGTGCACCTAAGCATGTGGGTAGAGGAGGGCAATGGGAGGGGTGGGCTGGTAGGTGGTGGAGGGTCAGAAGAGCTAAGTGGTGTGGTCACGGGAGTGTCAACGATAGGATCAAGGGGCATAGGAGCATCAGTAAATTGCACATGTTGAATGTGGGTGCCAGCAGTAGGGCAAATAGGAAAAGGAGTATCAGTAAATTGCACACCTTCAATGGGGGCGCCAACAGTAGGCCCAATAGGCAAATGAGCATCAGTAAATTGCACACATTCAATGGGGGCGCCAGCAGTAGGCCCAATAGGCATAGGAGCATCAGTAAATTGCACACCTTCAATGGGGGTGCCAGCAGTAGGCCCAAGAGGCAAAGGAGCATCAGTAAATTGCACACCTTCAATGGGGGCGCCAGCAGTAGGCCCAATGGGCAAAGGAGCATCAGTAAATTGCACACATTCAATGGGGGCGTCAGCGGTAGGACCGATAGGCATGGGAGCATCGGAGAGCTGCGCACAATCCAGTGTGTCAGTGGGGCGCTAGCAGTGGGTACAGTGGAGCAGCGGGGCGGAGGTAGAGATACAAAGTCAATGTTATTAGAGGGGTGGTGTATGTTGTTATGACCCTTGCAGTCATGGCGTGGCGTGGCAGAGGACTGCGGGGCAATCCTGGGGCCCAGGGCGCATTTGGTGGCAGCACACCTGAGTAGTGGTGGCTGGCTTCTTGTGGCCAACCTGGCGTTGCAGTAACCCACGGTAGGGGTACAGCTGATGGGCTTGGTGGGCAAAGTGTGGGACCGTAGTCGCACATTCCTGATGTTGTACAGCGAAGGGTCTGCAGATTCTGGCAAGGTGGGCACACATGCGGGGTGAGTCAAGGGGGCATCGAGGCTGTTGGCCTTACCTTGAACTGGTTCAGCAAGGCGTTGGGGTGCCATCTGCACCCTCGAGCAGCGGAGAGCTGCAGAGAGGGGTTGAGGCCTTGTCTCCTGGCCTTTCCTCTGCGGTTTTGCCTCTCGGCTCCACTCCCTTCCATTTAAAGCAGGAGGGGAGGGCCGAGGAGGGCGCGGGAGCGAATCACGGTGCTGGCTGCGAGTTGTATTGCCGGTTTCCAAGACAACATTGGCGGCAGCCATTTTAAGGCTGGTGCAGTCCTCGTGGAGGGCCGTGGGGGCACAAAGTGTGCGGGGGCACAACGGTGCCTCTGTGGAGAATGCTTTTTCATTCAGGGGGTGACGGTGGATACTCCCTTGCAGCAGAGCTGCAGAGAGGGGTTGAGGCCTTGTCTCCTGGCCTTTCCTCCGCGGCTTCGCCTCCCGGCTCCGCTCCCCTCTTTTTAAAGCAGGAGGGGAGGGCCGAGGAGGGCGCAGGAGCGAATCACGGTGCTGGCTGCGAGTTGTGTTGCCGGTTTCCAAGGCAACAGTGGCGGCGGCCATTTTAAGGCTGGTGCAGTCCTTGTGGAGGGCCGTGGGGGCACAGAGTGTGCGGGGGGACAACGGTACCTCTGTGGAGGATGCTTCTTTATTCAGGGGGTGACGGTGGATACTCCCTCGCAGCGGAGCTGCAGAGAGGGGTTGAGGCCTTGACTCCTGGCCTTTCCGCCTTGGCTTGGTAGTTTATTATAGCATATTGGTGAAGAATTTGGGGGTGCCCTATGAACATCCAAGAGGTGTATCCAATATCAAGGACTCCCACTTTTACTGCGAGAGGGGTTGAAAACATCACTTCATGAGGGTCACGGGACCTAGGGTTGTTCGATCTGTGCACAAAGCTCTTTAAATATTTCATGTGACCTGGCAGCAGTGGTTGGGCCGGTGTGGTATCTATGGTAGGTTGCTCTGCAGGGTCCTGTGGACTTTCTGGGTGAGGTGATGCAATTTGTCGAGAGACATATTTGATTGCACATGTCCAGTTTGTTAAGTATTGTTTGAATTCTTTCCCCAGAACCGCTGTAGCTCTATGGGCATCTGACACCCTGCTTATCGGGTAGAGGGATGTGTTTATGCGCTTGCCAGTTGAGCGAGAGGTGATGGTATTTACTTGGCTGAATGCAAAAACTGAACAAGGCTAGGGGCAAACAATGCACCCAGTTCTTTTTCAAGGTGGTGCATAGTTTGGAGGGCTTGCTTTTGAGGAGGCCGTTGATTCATTCCACAATTCTTTTTGCTTGGGTTGGTAAATTGATGTCAAGTAGTGCTGTAATCTCTTTGAAGAGCTCATTGAAAAAATGGGTGCCATTGTCAGATTTTAGCGTGTCGCATACGTGCCATCATGAGAACGCCTCGCGCACTAGAAATTTAGCAGCTCATTTGGCATCCAGGTGTACACAAGGACCAGCCTCCACCCATCCACCCACCCATCGTGAAAAATGGCACACTACAACTATTAGGTACTGTGAAGTATTGCATATTTCTTCCATGTCTGCGTAATCAATGTGTAACTCACGGAACGGCCCAAT
Organism: Ambystoma mexicanum; assembly: GCF_040938575.1. NCBI lineage: Eukaryota > Metazoa > Chordata > Amphibia > Caudata > Ambystomatidae > Ambystoma > Ambystoma mexicanum. The sequence goes on along the minus strand of NC_090928.1, from coordinate 880,404,633 downwards.
AAAGCAAGGCATTGTGCCTCATATTGTCCAGAGCATCATGTCAGTGCTAAACGTTTGGTAGGTGGTGCGGTGTACAATGAAATTAATCAGATGCTCCTGAAGATATGGTATGAACCAATCCTTCTGAATGTCTACAGCAATGTGTTGTTTGGAGCTGTGGGATGAGTGATGTAATGGGTTGAATGCTATTACCAAGAGCTCTACCAGCATTTTTGCTTTGCTAGTGCATTCTTGTCTTCAGAGCAAGTCCGTTGGGGACTGTTTAAACCCTCTCTAGGACTATAGTTCTTTTTTCATTTGATGCTTTTCCCTGCAGCTCAATTAGTTGCGCTATGGGTAGCACTGTCTATGCTGATGGTTGCGGGTCATGTGGTTGCGCAGTTATGACATATTCGGAAATTACCAGGACAGGAAGGTAGTCACCATTTTGGAAGCAGCATCCACCTTGGCATTTCCTAATGCTATTTTGTCAGTGCCACTAGTGTGTGCAGCGTACTTGATGACTGCTACTACAGAAGCGTGTGATAGTGGAGAAATGAGTGTGTCTAGAAGTGCAGTGTGTTGTATTGGGGAACCGTCTGCTCTGCGGAACCCCCGCCTTTTCCATCGTGAAAGCCTGGCATGCACTGTTGTAGTGATGTATGCTGAGTCTGAATAAATGGTCACTTGGCACCCTTGTGAGGAACGTAGAGCCTCGATGAGTGCTCTGAGCTCCACTGCTTGTGCCGAATAGTGCATGGGTAATCTCTTCATTATTAATGTTTCATAGTCTCCTCCTTCGAGGAGCACTACTCCTTCATCTGTATGTCTTTGACCTGTGTCTTGGTCAATTGTCATAGACCCATCAACAAAAAGTACTTGACCCACCTTTAGTGGACTGTCTTTTGCTTTGGGGATGTCATCTTCTTCACCTTCATATGTGGGGCAGACGTGTCGTTGCAAGTCTTGGTCAGTGCACACTTCCATTAGAAATGTGGCAGGATTTATTGTCTTGCATTACACTACATGAATGTTTTTGGCTTGAGATGATAATCTCGTAGGCCGATCCTCTCTGGGTGGTCAGGGTGGACTTCGATCTTTCAAAGATCGCAAATACTGAGTGCTCCACATACAATGTAACTGAGCATCCCATCACGATTGCGGAGCTTTTCTCAATGGTGAAGGCAGCAGCAGCAAGAGCTTGTTTGCATACGAAATTCCCTTGCATAACTGAATCCAGTGTACTGCTGTAGTAGGCCAATGGCTTGTGGCCCATTGTATTTTCCTGTGTTAGCACGACAGTCATGACTGTTCCATTTGAATGTGAAAAGATATCGAATTCTTGTGTGTAATATGGGGTGGCGAGAACTGGGGCTGTGCAAATCATTCCTTTTAAATCATATAAATTCTAGACTATGTATGCTGTCCTTTCTAAATTATGGTTGTCATTTTGTGCCTCTTTGAGACCCTGCAAGAGCAGTTTCATGTATGCTGCATACTCCAGAATCCATGCCATACAGTAATGACATAACCCCAGGGATTTCTGCATGTCTTTTACTGTTACAGGTTTGGGAGTGGAGTGCACACTGGCTGCTCTGTCTGGTATTATTCTTTTGCTGTCTTCTGCGATGATCTGTTCTAAGTAAAGCAACTCAAGTTGGCAATGCTGGAGTTTGGCCTTGTTGACCTTGTAGCCCTTGCGGGCCAATAATTGTAGTAGGGTAATGGAATCCTTACAACAGTTCTGCTCACTATCACTGCAAACTAATAAGTCATCTACATACTGGATGACCCTGAAAAGCACATGGATGTTGCCTAAGTTTTTGTGTAATATTCTGTTGAATATGCTTGGGCTCTTGCAATACCCTTAGGACAAACGAGTGTGCTTATAGTGCTTTCCACCATGTGTGAATGCTGTGAGGTATTGACAGTCAGAGTGCAATGGTATTGAAAAGAAGGCATTCTTTAAGACAATCAATGTGAGGCATGTTGCTTCTTTGGGGATGCTACACAAAATGATGGCCGGGTTCATAAGTAAAGATAATTCTTTATGCACTATGTCATTATGTGGGTGGAGATCCTGGATCATTCTCCAATTAGCTCCCATTGTTTTTTTGACAGGGTATATGGCCGTATTACAAGGTAAGGTAGAGGGCACCATGATAACATGGTGGAGTAGAGCCTGTATTGTGTCTTTTATCCCCTCTTCTGCCTCCCTTGATAAGGGGTACTGTTTCACTCTGGATAATATAGCTCCAGGTTTTATTGTGATCTGTACTGGGTTCACTTCCTTAAGTAGCCCTATGTCATGTGGGTTGGTTGTCCATAATTGCACCGGCACAGGCTGTAAGTAGGCTTGGATATAGGGAGTCAGTGTGACAATGGCCATTGGGGTCTTTGCACTCTTCTGTACTGCACCATGATATCGCACGGGATGCACATTTCAAATATTATCTCCACATCTTTGTCATTGTTTTCAAAACTTTCTGCATCTGTCAGTTCTTTGAGGGGTACGGTGGGATCAATGCACAATACAGTATGCCACTGGCACCTGTGGCTGTCTGCGCCTAGAATAACTACTCATTTAGCAGATACCAACAACCCTTTTAGGTCTAGGGACAGTATGGTGGCTGCTACCAATTCTGGGGACACTACAGGGTGGAAATGAAATCAGTTGGCACTCTCTAGCAGGTTTTGGTAATTCGTGGCACTGCTTGCACAAGCACTGTTATGCCACAGATGAACATGTCTGGGTCAAGGGGAATGTCTTGCACCACTGCGTCACGTGTCATGGCGTGTATTATGTAACGCTGACCTGGCTCCCACGGAGGCGCTGACCTGGTCTGGATTGCTGTGACCTCTTCAAGCGTGATGCGCAGGATTCGAAACACCGACTGAACTGGACCCCCAAATCCGGCTTGACTGGCCCGTAGAAAAATCTTTCTGTAGGTGGAGAAAGGGGATTAACTGTCTGCAGAGTATTGTGATTGCTTCCCACCTCCCCTTTGCTCTTCTCTGACCACCTCTGAAATCCCCAATCAAGGCTCACCTTAATGTTTGAATGGATGAGCTCTCCATCCTGCTTCTGGTGCAGGGGCGCGTATTGGATCAGTTACTTCACTGGTTTCGGAAGGCAAAATGCCGTAAGTATGCAGTTTAAAAAGTTCCACAGTAGAGTCTTCTCTTTGTTTCCTTTTCTTAACCTGCAATCTGTCCTTATTTTCAGGTGTGGAAGTGATGCTTCGAGGGATATTGCCGGAGATAAACTCAGGTGAGTTCGTGATAAAATGATCCCTTTAAATGTCTTTGAATCCCTCTAGTAATGTCTTTCTTTCTTCCCCTTAGGGGCCGGGGTGCGGTACCAGGCCAAGAAGTGGCGTCGACCCAAAATGAGGAGTGATTCCGTCAAATATGGCCAGGTAAGTCTTGTGACGGAAAATCAGGCTTTCCTCATTTGTTCATTCCTGCTCACCTTTTGTCTCTTCTTCTCCCCTGCAGGTGCAGAGATGTGGCGGAATGCCCAGAAGGTCGCGGTGGATAGTGAAGAGCCCACGAGGCAGGTGAGTGATGCGCGGCGCTGCAAAGTAGTGCAATGCTTTTAAAGAATGTCTATCTTCAGGATCGCTGGCGTGATGGTTCCGGACACAGGTAGGAAATTAGATTAAGTTCTTGGTTTTCACCTTTTGTCTTCCCTTCCTTCCTTTCAGGTATCCCAAGATCGAGGCGGGCGTGGCTGGAGGCAAGATGCAGGAGCAGGCACGGTGAGCGTTCAGCTGCTAGATGCAGAGCAACGCGAAGCACGTGTGGCAGTCCAGGCGTGGTTTAAATAGCCTTGGAAGAAGTTCCAGGTAAGTATTCTTCCACGGTCCCCACCCATGTAAAATAGTTCCTTTGATAAAATAGTCCCTCCTAAGCCTCATTTGGCTTGAGGCTTCATGCAGCAAGGTCTGCGTCAGGTAAGTGCACCAAACACCCTCTTTTATGGGCCTGGTGCCTATGGCGCCAGGACTGATGTCCAACATGAGCCTGGCGCCAAACGCGCCAGGACAAAGTGCAAAGAGCCCCTATTAGGGGCCGCTGGGCTTTTAGCCGAGGGCATGATGCCTACTCCCGAGGGTGCTGGGCCTGCCCTGGTGCTCCGGGGGTAGGCATCATGACAGCACTCCCCCCCGAGGCCCCTCCCAAGGTCGTTCCCTCTGAGGTTTCAGTTTGTTTGGGAAATCCCGATGGAACTTTTTTACCAGCCGAGGTGCATGTGCGTGGTCGCTGGGTTCCCAAGACCTTTCCTGAGGCCCGTACCCTTTCCAATCAATTAGATAGAAAAGTTTTGATTTTGAAATTTTGGAATCCAAAATGTTCTTCACCTCGAATTCAGGCTCCCCATCTATCTGAATTGGTTCCGGTGGCTTTATTAATCTAGTTCCTGGTTGCACTGGTTTCAAAAGTGACACATGAAAAACGGGATGAATCAGCATGTTAGCTGGCAGATCGAGCTTGACTGCCACTGGATTAATGATAGCTTTGATCGAATAAGGGCCCAAATACCTTGGATTAAAAGTTTGAGGTCCCTTGAGCAATAAATGTTTGGTAGCCAACCATACTTGGTCTCCTATTTGGTATGAAGGTGCCTCCTTCCAATGTAGATCTGCATTTTTCGTGTATTTCTCTTTCGCTTGTTGCAAATGGGCAGTTGCATTCTTGAATGCTTGAGTTATAGTGGAATGCAAATGGTCTACTGTGGGCATTTCAAGGCTCAGAGGAGAGTCCAGGTCTGAAGTACGAGGGTGATGTCCATATAGGGTGTAAAAAGGGCTTTGTCCAGTTCCAGAGTGCACCGAGTTATTGTGTGCATATTCGGCCACCCATAACAAATCCTTCCAATTACCCTCCGATTGGTGCAACATACACCGTAGGTATTGTTCAAGGGTCTGGTTCGTTCTCTCCGTCTGACCATCGGTCTGTGGGTGATGGCTAGTTGAGAGTCTTACGTCGATTTGTGCCAGTTGACAACACCTTTTCCAAAAATGTGAAATAAACTGGCTTCCCCGGTCGGAGACTAATATGGACGGGAATCCATGCAAGCGGATGATATTTTCGAGGAATTCCTTAGCAAGGACAGAAGCTGAAGGTAATCCTTTCAACGGAATAAAATGAGCCATTTTAGAAAATAGATCCACCACAACCAGAATAGTATTGTATCCATTACAAGGGGGCAGGTCCGTGATAAAATCTAATGACAAGGTGTGCCAAGGCGCTGGTGGAATGTCTAAAGGCTGAAGAAGACTGGCGGGTTTTGTCTTTTGGCCTTTGTTTTGGGCGCAAACTCCACAGGACATCACGAAAGATTTAATATCCTTTCGCCAGGAAGGCCACCAGAATTGTCGTTTAATTTTTTCCTCAGTTTTAGCAATGCCAGGATGTCCTTCCATCAGGGTATCATGATGACGGGAAATAACCAGTTCTTGTAATTCCTTTTCTGGCAGAAATAAACGTCCTTGGAAATAAGGTAGGCCATAGTTGACCGAAAAGTAAGACCCCCTTTGGATCCAATCCTGCAAGGCGGTAGAGTCCAGGAGTTGTTTTACTCCTGCTTGAATGTCTTCAAAGGTTTGTAAGGAGGTTGTTGCCAAAATTCTTTGTTCGGGAATGATCGACACAGGTTCTGAATTAGCGTCTATTTCTCCCATTCCTATTCTAGATAGTGCGTCTGCTTTGCCATTCTTACAGCCGGGACGGTAAGTGATTACGAAATCAAACTCAGCAAAGAACAAAGCCCATCAGAGCTGACATGATGATTGAGCCTTGGCAGTCTTTAAATATTGTAAATTTCGGTGATCACGGTGATGGTGTGCCTGGCGCCAAGAAGATAATGCCGCCAAGCCTTAAAGGCGGACTTAATGGCTAATAATTCCTTATCGGTAATTGCATAATTTACCTCAGGCGGTGAGCACATTCTGGATCAAAATGCTACAGGATGCAGTTGGTTGGTTTCAGGGTCTCTCTGAGACAGGACAGCTCCCATGGCTAAACTGGATGCGTCAGTTTCGACTATGTATGGGAGATCGGGACGCGGGTGCTTCAAAATAGGTGCAGACGTGAATTTAGCTTTCAATTCCTGAAAGGCTTGTTCGGCTTCCTTGGTCCATTCGAAACGTTTATTTTTTCCGCAAGAGTGCAGTGATGGGTTGTACTACACGTGAAAATTCCGGAATAAATCTGCGATAAAAATTGGCAAAACCAAGCATGCTTTGGACCCCTTTTACCGAGCTAGGAGATGGCCATTTGAGGATGGCCTCCAATTTCCGTGAGTCCATTCGGACCCCATTAGGTGTCAGGATGAATCCAAGAAACTCCACCTCGGTGGTATGGAAAACACACTTTTCCAGCTTAGCAAACAGTTTGTGCTGGCGCAATTTCTCAAGGACGGCCCGGACATGCTTTCTGTGATCAGATTCCGAAGAGGAGTACACAAGAATGTCATCGATATAAACGACAACACAAACATCGATAAATTCCCGAAGGACATCGTTCATGAAGAATTGGAAGGCAGCAGGCGCGTTGCACAACCCAAAAGGCATCACCTGGTATTCGAATAAACCATATTTTGTACGGAAGGCCGTTTTCCATTCGTCACCTTCTTTTACTCGCACCAGATGATAAGCCCCCCGGAGATCTAACTTGGTGTATACGCAAGCGTCCTTCACCTGGTCAAGGAGTTCAGGGATCAAAGGCAGAGGGTAACGGTTTTTAACCGTTATCTGGTTCAATGTGCGGTAGTCGATACAAGTTCTAAGGTTGCCTTCTTTTTTGGGCACGAAGAACAAAGCTGAGGATGCCGGGGACTTTGACGGGCGAATGAAACCATTGGCTAGGTATTGATCTAAATATTGTCTCAAATGCCGGTTCTCAGGTTCAGTAAGGGCATAAATCCTGCTACAAGGGGGTTGTGCACCGGGCACCAGATCGATTTGGCAATCGTACGATCTGTGGGGGGGTAACGTGTTGGCCTGTTCCTTTTGGAAGACGTACTGAAAGTCTTGGTATTCCGGAGGTAGTTGCATGGAGACAGAGGTTACAGATGCTAGACTAATCTTCAGATTTTCTGGGTAGCAGGTTTGTGCACAATCCGGGAAGGTTATTCTCTTTGCTCGCCAATTTATTCGAGGATTATATGTCTCTAACCAAGGAATTCCAAGAATAACCTGAAACTGTGGGGCCTTGATTACATCAAACACAACTGCCTCCCAATGGCCGTCCGGACCAATAAGAGTCACCTCAGTAGTGGAATGTGTTACCGGTCCTGAGGCAATTTCAGTTCCATCGACTGTGGTGATGACATCTTTGCTGGTTTTTAGACGCAGAGGGAGGTTAATCCTAGAGACCAATTCACGATCCACATAGTTTCCTATAGCCCCACTATCGATGTATGCCTTTATTGCATGCAACCGCTTAGGCTGTTCCGGATCTACGAGAACCATTGGCACAATGAAATGCGAGGTCTGAGAGTTAGTTTTCAAGCTCGGCAAGCAGACCCCTACGCTCGTCGGGCAGAGTCGTTTCCCGAAACAGAGTCTTCATGGTTTTTATCAGCAGCTCCTACCACCTTCTTGGGCGGTTTTGCCGGGCAATCTCGTAGAAAGTGTCCAGAGTTCCCACAATAAAGACATCATTTTAACTGCCGCCTCCTTTCACGTTCCTTTTGGGTTAAAGGTCCTCTAACCCCCCCAATTTGCATAGGCTCGGAGACATCGGCACCCTTGGGAGTGACGTGGGTCTTGACCAACACCCGGGTTCAATATTGGACCGATCCGCTTTTCGGTTTTGGAGCCTGTGATCCAATTGGACCACTAAGTCTATATATTCTGTGCATTCTTGGGGCGGATTTGCAACTTGGGCCAAGACATCTTTAAGCTCTCTGCGTAGACTCCGATAGAATAATGTGATTCTTTTATCCTCTGGCCACCCAGTTTCCATGATTAGTCTGTTAAAGGTTGCTATGTAGGAGAGGAGGTCTTGGTTGCCCTGTCGCAGGGATAGAAGTTCATCATCCAGAGCTTGTCCCTGAGAATGTCGAGCAAATAATCTCTCCATGCTTGCTTGAAATCCTTGGAAATCCCGGAGTTTTGGGTCATCTTGAGTAACCAGTGGTACTGACCAATCGGCAGCACAGCCGCTAAGGTATGACAACACAAAAGCTGCCTTGGTCTGGTCATTAGGGAAGGCCCCAGGTCTGCATAGGAAGTGCAAACGACATTGATTCATGAATACGGTGAACCGTTTGGGGTCCCCAGCAAAGCGTTCAGGTGGGGCCAGCAGCATATTTCCAGGTAGATTGATTTGCACAGGGTTACTTGAAGCCACAGGAACAGAATTCCCCCCAGAACCAGGTAGAGGGGTTTGCCCAGCTTGACCTTGCAATACCTACCTAGCCAGGTCATCAGTTTGTTGATTAGATATGATTATTTCCCTCCTGAGGGCATTAGTCTCTTGACGAGCGGCATGTACTTCGGCCCGTAATTCCCCCAGTAATTGGGCCAACATATCAGTCTCAGAAGTTTCCATAGCGCCTGGATGGGAATTTCTAGGAAGGCTTTGCGTTCTGTAATGCTCACCTGGCTCCCACGGAGGCGCTGACCTGGTCTGGATTGCTGTGACCTCTTCAAGCGTGATGCGCAGGATTCGAAACACCGACTGAACTGGACCTCCAAATCTGGCTTGTCTGGCCCGTAGAAAAATCTTTCTGTAGGTGGAGAAAGGGGATTAACTGTCTGCAGAGTATTGTGATTGCTTCCCACCTCCCCTTTGCTCTTCTCTGACCACCTCCGAAATCCCCAATCAAGGCTCACCTTAATGTTTGAATGGATGAGCTCTCCATCCTGCTTCTGGTGCAGGGGCGCGTATTTGACCAGTTACTTCACTGGTTTCGGAAGGCGAAATGCCGTAAGTATGCAGTTTAAAAAGTTCCAGAGTAGAGTCTTCTCTTTGTTTGCTTTTCTTACCCTGCGATCTGTCCTTATTTTCAGGTGCAGAGTGGAAGTGATGCTTCGAGGGATATTGCCGGAGATAAACTCAGATGAGTTCGTGATAAAATGATCCCTTTAAATGTCTTTGAATCCCTCTAGTAATGTCTTTCTTTTTTCCCCTTAGGGGCCGGGGTGCCGTACCAGGCCAAGAAGTGGCGTCGACCCAAAATGAGGAGTGGTTCTGTCAAATATGGCCAGGTAAGTCTTGTGACGGAAAATCAGGCTTTCCTCATTTGTTCCTCCTGCTCACCTTTTGTCTCTTCTTCTCCCCTGCAGGTGCAGAGATGTGGCGGAATGCCCAGAAGGTCGCGGTGGATAGTGAAGAGCCCACGAGGCAGGTGAGTGATGCGCGGCGTTGCAAAGTAGCGCAATGCTTTTAAAGAATGTCTATCTTCAGGATCGCTGGCGTGATGGTTCCGGACACAGGTAGGAAATTAGATTAAGTTCTTGGTTTTCACCTTTTCTCTTCCCTTCCTTCCTTTCAGGTATCCCAAGATCGAGGCGGGCGTGGCTGGAGGCAAGATGCAGGAGCAGGCATGGTGAGCATTCAGCTGCTAGATGCAGAGCAACGCGAAGCACGTGTGGCAGTCCGGGCGTGGTTTAAATAGCCTTGGAAGAAGTTCCAGGTAAGTATTCTTCCACAGTCCCCACCCATGTAAAATAGTTCCTTTGATAAAATAGTCCCTCCTAAGCCTCATTTGGCTTGAGGCTTCATGCAGCATGGTCTGCGTCAGGTAAGTGCACCAAACACCCTCTTTTATGAGCCTGGTGCCTAGGCGCCAAAGGCGCCAGGACAAAGTCCAAAGAGCCCCTATTAGGGGCCGCTGGGCTTTTACCCGAGGGCATGGTGCCTGCTCCCGGGGGTGCAGGCCTGTCCTGGTGCTCCGGGGGTAGGCATCATGACAGCACTCCCCCCCAAGGCCCCTCCCAAGGTCGTTCCCTCTGGAGGTTTCGGTTTGTTTGGGAAATCCCAATGGAACTTTTTTACCAGCCGAGGTGCATGTACGTGGTCGCTGGGTTCCCAAGACCTTTCCTGAGGCCTGTACCCTTTCCAATCAATTAGATAGAAAAGTTTTGATTTTGAAATTTTGGAATCCAAAATGTTCTTCACCTCGAATTCAGGCTCCCCATCTATCTGAATTGGTTCCGGTGGCTTTATTAATCTGGTTCCTGGTTGCACTGGTTTCAAAAGTGACACATGAAAAACGGGATGAATCTGCATGTTAGCTGGCAGATCGAGCTTGACTGCCAGTGGATTAATGATAGCTTTGATCGAATAAGGGCCCAAATACCTTGGATTAAAAGTTCGAGGTCCCTTGAGCAATAAATGTTTGGTAGCCAACCATACTTGGTCTCCTATTTGGTATGAAGGCGCCTCCTTCCGATGTAGATCTGCATTTTTCTTGTATTTCTCTTTCGCTTGTTGCAAATGGGCAGTTGCATTCTTGAATGCTTGAGTTATAGTGGAATGTAAATGGTCTACAGCGGGCATTTCAAGGCTCAGAGGAGAGTCCAGGTCTGAAGTAAGAGGGTGATGTCCATATAGGGTGTAAAAGGGGCTTTGTCCAGTTCCAGAGTGCACCGAGTTATTGTATGCATATTCGGCCACCCATAACAAATCCTTCCAATTACTCTCCGATTGATACAACATACACCGTAGGTATTGTTCAAGGGTCTGGTTCGTTCTCTCCGTCTGACCATCGGTCTGTGGGTGATGACTGGTTGAGAGTCTTACGTCGATTTGTGCCAGTTGACAACACCTTTTCCAAAAATGCGAAATAAATTGGCTTCCGTGGTCGGAGACTAATATGGACGGGAATCCATGCAAGCGGATGATATTTTCGAGGAATTCCTTAGCACGGACAGAAGCTGAAGGTAATCCTTTCAACGGAATAAAATGAGCCATTTTAGAAAATAGATCCACCACAACCAGAATAGTATTGTATCCATTACAAGGCGGCAGGTCCGTGATAAAATCTAATGACAAGGTGTGCCAAGGCGCTGGTGGAATGTCTAAAGGCTGAAGAAGACTGGCGGGTTTTGGCTTTTGGCCTTTGTTTTGGGCGCAAACTCCACAGGACATCACAAAAGATTTAATATCCTTTTGCCAGGAAGGCCACCAGAATTGTCATTTAATTTTTTCCTCAGTTTTGGCAATGCCAGGATGTCCTTCCATCAGGGTATCATGATGACGGGAAATAACCAGTTCTTGTAATTCCTTTTCTGGCAGAAATAAGCGTCCTTGGAAGTAAGTTAGGTCATCATTGACCGAAAAGTAAGACCCCCTTTGGATCCAATCCTGCAAGGCGGTAGAGTACAGGAGTTGTTTTACTCGTGCTTGAATGTCTTCAAAGGTTTGTAAGGAGGTTATTCCCAAAATTCTTTGTTCGGGAATGATCGGCACAGGTTCTGAATTAGCGTCTATTTCTCCCATTCCTATTCAGATAGTGCGTCTGCTTTGCCATTCTTACAGCCGGGACGGTAAGTGATTACAAAATCAAACTCAGCAAAGAACAAAGCCCCTCAGAGCTGACGTGATGATTGAGCCTTGGCAGTCTTTAAATATTGTAAATTTCAGTGATCAGTGATCACGGTGATGGTGTGCCTGGCGCCAAGAAGATAATGCCGCCAAGCCTTAAAGGTGGACTTAATGGCTAATAATTCCTTATCGGTAATTGCATAATATACCTCAGGCGGTGAGAACTTTCAGGACCAAAATGCTACAGGATGCAGTTGGTTGGTTTCATGGTCTCTCTGAGACAGGACAGCTCCCATGGCTAAACTGGATGCATCAGTTTCGACTATGTATGGGAGATCAGGACGCGGGTGCTTCAAAATAGGTTCAGACGTGAATTTAGCTTTCAATTCCTGAAAGGCCTGTTCGGCTTCCTTGGTCCATTCGAAACTTTTATTTTTTCCGCAAGAGTGCAGTGATGGGTTGTACTACACGTGAAAATTCCGGAATAAACCTGTGATAAAAATTGGCAAAACCAAGCATGCTTTGGACCCCTTTTACCCAGCTAGGAGATGGCCATTTGAGGATGGCCTCCATTTTCCGTGAGTCCATTCGGACCCCATTAGGTGTCAGGATGAATCCAAGAAACTCCACCTCGGTGGTATGGAAAACACACTTTTCCAGTTTAGCAAACAGTTTGTGCTGGCGCAATTTCTCAAGGACGGCCCGCACATGCTTTCTGTGATCAGATTCCGAAGAGGAGTACACAAGAATGTCATCGATATATATGACAACACAAACATCAATAAGTTCCCAAAGGACATCGTTCATGAAGAATTGGAAGGCAGCAGGCGCGTTGCACAACCCAAAAGGCATCACCTGGTATTCGAATAAACCATATTTTGTACGGAAGGCCGTTTTTCATTGTTCGCCTTCTTTTACTCGCACCAGATGATAAGCCCCCCGGAGATCTAACTTGGTGTATACGCAAGTGTCCTTCACCTGGTCAAGGAGTTCAGGGATCAAAGGCAGAGGGTAACGGTTTTTAACCGTTTTCTGGTTCAATGTGCGGTAGTCGATACAAGTTCTAAGGTCGCCTTCCTTTTTGGGCACGAAGAACAAAGCCGAGGATGCCGGGGTCTTTGACGGGCGAATGAAACCATTGGCTAGGTATTGATCTAAATATTGTCTCAAATGCCGGTTCTCAGGTTCAGTAAGGGCATAAATCCTGCTACAAGGGGGTTGTGCACCGGGCACCAGATCGATTTGGCAATCGTACGATCTGTGGGGGGGTAACATGTTGGCCTGTTCCTTTTGGAAGACGTCCTGAAAGTCTTGGTATTCCGGAGGTATTTGCATGGAGACAGAGGTTACAAATGCTAGACTAATCTTCAGATTTTCTGGGTAGCAGGTTTGTGCACAATCCGGGAAGGTTATTCTCTTTGCTCGCCAATCTATTCGAGGATTATGTGTCATTCAATGGTCACCTGCTTGGCAACCAAATCTTAAGGCCAAAAAGACTAGCCTCAACTAAGTTAGTTAGGGACAGTTAGCTACAGCCTGCTGCATGCCCTATTTAGCCTACTAAGCTGTATAGACAAAGGTTGATGTCATACAGAGCATTATATGTCAAATTTGTTGTTGTTTCCCTTCTTCTCTTCCCCCCCTTTCTCCTTCTTCACAAAAAAAAGCCAAATGCATTTGTAAATATAAGTTTTCTATGAAATTGTTCATCAATGTATTTGGAAAGTATGTTGCAATCAAAAATTGTTTACATGAGATCAAGTTATGCGTTGTTTTCTCCATTCTAATAATCATACTTTTTTTTCTTTGTTTTCTTGAGTCTTTGTGGTTTGTGCTATCAACAATACCCACAATACAAGTCAAGCATGACAGGTGTTGTAGTTTGTACTAAATTGAATGATTTATTCAGTATAGCTACCAGATTAATAATATACTGGCAGTCTCTTAATTAACTCTAACTTTAGCTACACGGGAACATCCCTTTGTTGTATTCCATTTCTCCCCTCCACATATTTTGGTCCTTAAGAATAAACTGGGCGGCATCCTCATCATCACCAATGTTACACTGCATAATGGACTGCAAATCGGGTGTGTTCGGGAAAGCTTGCTGCAGCGGATCCCACACATTTGCTCTAATTTTATTGAAGGATGCTCCATCATGCGCATCGTTGCTCAGGGCTACTCCCGAGTACCCAGCCTTTACTCACACATCAGTACCCTGATCTCCGATAGCGGCCAGCAATAAGCTTTTCATATCTCTTATTGCTAGCGGCTCTCTGGCTGTTTGCTTTTCAAATGCATATATCCATTTCTCTGTGCCCTCCGTAAGGGCCAGAAGCACCTTTATTAGTTTGTTATTGACCATGTGTCCACATGGCAGACAGTGTGCTCTCCCTGTGGCCTTGTGTATTAGGGGCATTTTCATTTCCAGGTTTCTCCTCCCACCCTTCGTCACACTTACCTTTTTTCTTGCTACTGCCATCCGGCCAATCCTCTCTCTCAACCTGCCATCCCATAAGCTCTCTACTACAGGGGTGCGTTAAGGTGCTTGCTCTGCATCCTCATCCTCATCGTCCTCAACCTCATCAAATGTGCTCTACTCATCTTTGTCTCCCTCTGGGAACCAACATTCTCATATCCCATGCTGTCCATTTCACTGTCACGCTCTATGTGTACAGTTCTTCTGGGTGTGTGTTTATCCTGAATACAAAATCCCCTGACTTCCACTCATCTGCCCCTGCTGTACTGGTATGTCTGCCTTAGTCACATTGCATTCCGCCGCTGTCTGGCCAGTGCTATCTCTAACTCTCTTGGATTGATAATAAAAATATGCAAAAGCATCCAAAAAGATCCAAGACATTGCGCCTTTTAGAGTTTGAAAAAGATATATTTTATTATCATCTGTAATCATAAGTTTGCCTTTATGATAACACATGTTTCGGCCCCTGCCGGCCTTTTTCAAATCAGGGCTGGTGTAATCAAACTAGTGAGAAGGTACATTAGAATATATATGGTGCACGAAAAAATATCATAATTTAAAATGCCAATCCAACAAAGCAATTATATGAAGTCATGTATTACGCCATACATTTCAAGAAGAAAAAGCATTCCCCATAGGAAAATAAAGAACATCATATTACAAACAGAAAACATCATATACAAACATAAACATTATTTTGATATCAGCAAAACGTACATTAATACATTTTGTTAAAAAAAAGGGGAGGGTTTGGGAGGGAAGAAGAGGAGGAGAGGGACATACAGACAAACAGGAGACAAGAAACGGATAGTACGTTAGTCACGGATTACCTCATACTTAAATATAAAGCTAAAGCTTCGGCTACAACATGTCATAACTTACCCACACCGGGGGTCAATAGCTCCTCAGTCAATTAGTAATGTATTGAGTCAAATCCCATTAGAATATAACCTGTTACCAAAAAACAGATATAAAGAAAGTTTTTGTGTCCGATGTCATTACCTTGTAAGGCGCTATGCTCCAGACTTCGCTTCATTAAAGTCTAATATGCATTAAGAGAGTAATCTCTGAATGCTTAAATATACCATCTAGTTTAAGTAAAGTCATACATAAACTACTGTCCTGAAATTAGCTTATTTAATGGTCCGATACCGTGATTAAGTAATGCACATATGTGCTAGCACAGCCTGATTCTCTCATTTGCGTAGCATCTCTAATTACTCCCATTCTAATCAACAATATGTTATTATAGCTACGTTTTCAAGCCTCTTAATGTATTTAGATCCAGAGCCAAAGTTCAATATATCGCCAGTGTGCGAGAACAAGAAGCGCCACTTACTTTCCAAGAACTCTAGTCGCTCTCGTCGACTTCGGAAATGAAAGCGGGCTCCATCTTGGGACTATTTTATTCGTTCCCATGGTGACGTGACGCTAAAACCGCCACTTAGCCTAGCTGCCAAGCAACTAGCGCGCAAATTGCTTTGTTTGAAAAAATGATTATCGTTACGAAATCTGATTCTCCAATGAAGGGTCACAGAACCAAATATAATATATATAAAGTTTGGAGAGTGTCCAGTTTCATTACTCAAACTAATTGTGAAATGAATTGTACCATGGTGTATTCACATAGGATCACTTGAATTAGTCATCTTAGTCTATAATAGTAAATACCTTAAAGGCATAGACCCACTAATTTGTTAAGGACAATTAACGTTGGTCGTGTCTCATCTGTAATATATGGGCATTACCCGACTGTTGCATACTATTTTCAGGCAGTCATATCAAGAACACTAATGAGTGTATTCTCATGTATTCTATGGCCGTTTCTACTCTGAGAATTTGGGTTGGTCGCACCCTCACTGCTGCTATACCTGTGCTAGTGTGCCACACAGTTGTCATATTGTAAAAAAAACACACATTCAACTTTTCCCCCTCTTAAAATGTAAAAAATAATTATTTTTCTCCCTGAACCCTCCTGCTTTTTCCTTTCGGTCTCCTTATTCACACAAACCACACTCTCTACAGGCACACAAAACACACAACTCCCCTTCTGGGCCTCATCCCTATACAATAAAATACACAAATATAACAAACTAAAATAACAAGCTAAAATAACAATCATTACTATTCCTGAGCTCTATAATTATACACTTCTGTTTTCCTTTCCTTATTATTCTACTTAAAAAGTTAATGAAAACAAAAAACAGAACAAGCCACATACATGCCACACTTCCAATCTCAATCTCTGCGTGTTCACACTTTCCCATACATCTCTCCCTGACTTGTTATCCCTTGCAAGGCTATAGTCACATGTGTGTATTCACCCAGACACCTCCATCACAGGGGTCCAACAACACCGGCCTGTTCTTCATTTGGGGCAAAGAGCAGAATGGATTTTGCATAGACGGTTCCTGTACCATCACTGGGAAGTACACATTTTTGGGGCTGGTCTCCGCAGGTGGGCGTGTCCCTTCCATAGAGGCTGACTGGATACCTCTACACATGCAGGGGTGCTGCGATCAAGTCAGGGTCACCAAATGAAGACACACCCCTGTACTCAGAAAAAATAGAACTCGCTAGGGAAAAAAAGCCAGCACAAAATTGAGTTTGACAGCATAATATTGTTAATAAGCATCATGAAGGAAAATGATTTTCAAATCCGAGTCGTTCTTGGACAATTAAGTGAACGGTTGCTTTACAGAACGTACACAATATCATTTGAGAATATCAAACATCAAACATAAAAACAATTGTAATCATTCTAATATGCTCCACTTTGGATTACAGTTGCCAACGCGTTTTGGATTTTTAGAAATCCATCTTGAAGGCCTGGGAGCATTTACTTCCATAATTTTTCCAACAGTTACATTTGTGTTTGCACAATCACTTAAAAGATAATGAAAATACTTTTTCCAACAGTTACATTTGTGTTTGCACAATCACTTAAAAGATAATGAAAAGACTAACTTAATGAAGTTGTCAACTTAATATAAATGATTCGCTATATTAACTGCAAATATTAAAGCACTAACCTTAATTTCCCGTGTAAGTGGAACAGAGGTTACCGCCAAACCCTGTGTATCAAGAACACAGAATTCAGTCACCCTAAATACACCCAAAAATACTCTGATAAACCCTCAAGAATTCACATAATGATTGCCTAGTGTGGAACAAATTATCCCCTCCTTAGTGAAAGAAATCATGATGTTTAGTTTACATATCAGGTCTCTCTCCAATATGTTGACTGGTGTCTTTTGTGAGTATAACAATGGCATAGCCATCTCATGCTCTCCTATGGTTATGGGCAATTTGTCTGTAAAAGGAACCATTGTCATAGCCCCAGAGAATCCTTGTGCATCAATATATATTCCTGACGTTGGGAATTTCCCTCTCGAGCACAGGATATCATTGCCCCTGAATCAACCAAGAAGGAAAAGGTTTTGTCAGCTATTGTTACCCTGACCCTCGGTTCCTCTTGGGGGTCTGGGGTAATCGATAGAATGGAACACATCAATTTGTTCTGTGGACTGTCCTATTGTGGATACATGTTGAATCCTGTTCCAGTAAAGGGATTCCTTTCCACTACCATCACACCCCCTACTCGAGTGCTGCCAGTGCCTGCGGTAATATGTTTGCATCCCGTTGTACTACTGCATTCTGCATTACTTCTGGTTGCCCAAGTGTTTGCTGTACCTGGGGTTGTACTGCCTGTTGTGGTTGTTGTATTTACGGCTGTACTACATGTTTTGCTTGCAGCATTTGTGTGCGCCTTGCTGATACTACGTGTATTCTTCAACATTATTGTCTGGTGGTGCAGCGCTACACTTTGGTGAACATGCTGACATCCCTCTTGGGCTGAATTGTTGCCAGTTTTGGTGCATGCCTACCCTAATTCTACATACCCATAAAATGTGTCCTACTTTTCTGCATGTCCAGCACTGTGCTGGAGGTCCTCCGAACCATGGTTGCCCTCCATTAAAACCTCCTGCCTGTGGTGCTTGGAATCCAAACCCTCTGCCTCTGTGGTAGTAATTATAGTCCCCGCCTGCAGCAATGTTTCCATTTGACCCTGGCTGCATCTGCTGAGCTTCCTGCACATTTCGGTCTTCCCCACTATTTGTTAATACTGCTCTTTGTACTTCCGATTTTCACAATTTCTTTTGGACCAAATTCACTTCTTCTATCTTTCTGTCCTCAACCTTCTTTGTGTCCTTCACTTGCTTTACTCCGCAAAGATGGACAATAGTCAATTGTATCTCAGGCCATGGTTTTGCCTCAATCCCCAAAATTTTCTTTCATTGTCTTTCTACCTCTTTGGGGACACACTGGCATAAAATGTGATAAAACATGTTTTTTATTTTTGTCCGAAGCTTCACTCATTTCTAAACACCATTTCTCCTGATTGTCTTGCATGTAGGCAGTAGGGTCTTTATCTGGTCTCATCGACCATGTCATTTTGGCACTCCCATCTGATGTGTATGGGAATGTATTCGAAGTCCACTCTAAACATCTGCTAGACAAATGCTTAAAGGTGCCCCGTCATGACTTGTATTTTGGGATTTCACCCCAGGATATCCTGCTCATTTCCAAATGTCATCTGATTGTTTACCCAATATAGCAGTGAAAAAGCTTGTCATGTCTCCCAGAGCTAATGTCATGCCACCAGTCTTTTGCTCTAACTTGGAAATCCAATTCTCTGCACCTGCTGTAAGTGACAGTAATTTGCAAATTCAATATATTTCTTATCTGTCCGTGGTCAAGGTATATATTGTGCCAGTCCTCTACCTTTCTGTAACAAGGGGAATTTTTCCAGTCCCATTCGGCATGTGGGTGCAGTTGCACATTTTGTCTTTTTAGTCTGTTTACATATGGTATTTATTCATTCTGGACTTCACAAATTCAACCCCAGGAGCCATCAGTATATAACAGTATCTGGCCTTATCACTGATTCCTCTAAATTGGAACAAGCTACCTCTCTGCCTACACATGAGGACTCTTCATCATCTTCCTCTTCTGACTGTGTTTCTTCTTCTTCTTCCTCTCTGTCCTCAAACTCTAGTCTTCTAAAAGGATCCAACCTGTGTGTCCTGCTCATTATCTCTAGGCTAGGCTGTCACTATTCCTTCTCATAACATCATCTTCTCCTTGTCCAATAATATGTGCCTAAGGATGTCATCAACTTCCTTTGCTGTGTTTCTCTAAACATTTCTCTTTTTCACTCTCTTCATGTTGTTGTCTTTACCTTTCTTTTCCCTCCTCTCTTTCCCATTCGCTTTCTCTCTCTCACCATCTCTTTTATTTTTCTCTGTCCTCCTCTCATCTGCTCTCCCTTTCCTTCTCCTCTCTACGTCTTTCCCACTCTCTCTGTTCCCTCAACCTCTACTCCTTCTCTGCCTCTGGTCTGTCTCTACCTTCTCTCGCCTTTTCTGTACATTCATCAATACCCTTTTCATCAAGTTTCAATAATATTTGCCCTCCTATCCATTTGTCAGGCACGTCTCATCACTTTTGCCTGCATGCCTTTTACATTCTGATGCTTCTTTTCTGCTTCTTTTAACTTTTCTTACACCCTCTGCCTGGTGTCAAATGATTCTTGTGAAATCGGTGGCCTTTGCCTGCTCATCTTCTCGCTTCTCAAACTGTCTTCATCAACATATGCTGGAGGTGCATATATGGGGTTACCCTGAGTAGCCTTTTATGGATATAATCCCTGTACAGTTGAGGATGGGTCACTAGTTTGGAGAAGAGGAGGGAGAGGAGCTGTGGGCTCTGCACCTGTTCCGTTATGCTGGTTAAGCATCCATTATCTTTTACTTTGAGCCTCCTCCTCTTCTTTGAACATTTGCCACAGCTCGAATAATACTCAATCTGTTCTGTAATTGCTTTCCCTTATGTGTGGTGTGTAAATATGAGCACATTTGTTGCAGCCCCATTTTCGATTGAGTGCTGCCTTAAGGCCATGGCATAAACATCTGGCATAAACATCTTGCCAGCCGTATGTTTGACTCACTTAACGTGATACTTAAGGATTATGTTTTGTATTTGGGACATGGCTTGCACAAATTAACAATAGGAGTATCCCCTATGCTAACAATATAAAACACAACTTACCAATGATCAATGAACACTGCTGCAACCCACACTCACATTTTTTCACTCCTTTTCAAAATCTTTCCCCACAATAGTTCCCCCCAATATATTACCACACCCACGTCTCTCTCTGATATGAAGTACCTTATAAAAAACAAATACTTCTATTGAGCAAAACAAAAAAAATGCTGCTCATGCTCTGGACCCCTTTTCCTCGTCGGCAACACTTTTTCACTTCTCTACCTAAACAAAAGAACACCTCTACTTATTCTACATTTCCCCACCACACACAGCTGGCACCAGCAAACATTTACACAAATCAAAATACAGCTGTCTTCCCATATAGGTGGGGGATTCGTCTCTTTATCTCAGCCCCTTAAAGAGGCTTACCATGTGGCCTTCTTCAACCGTTATTGAAGGTGTTCAACCCTTTATTATCCTTACTACTCATAAATCAATATCACAAACAACCAACCTGTTTTGACATGCACCGTTCATACTCATATCCATGCATCCTCTGAGGGTCTTCAGCGTTAAGTCCCCTCTAGATGACGTCTCCCTTGCATGCCCAGTGGGGCGGAATGCCGGGATCAGGAAGGGCTCTCTGTCAACATAGGTATCTGCCGACCTCTGTTCTGCATGCATTTTCTGCTCTCCAGAGACCACCCTCGCTGTCCGAGGGGATGCGCCAATGAACCCTCAATAGGTTAATGGCTCAAACTACATATAGGATGTATAGGGTTTAGTTACTCTATTCGTTGATACATATCTGATGGCTTCTTCTGGACCCATCCCACTATTGATACTACTTCTACTACATCATTAAAGGGACAATGTATTGGTTGGTGCTGTTAGGGAGAATTCTCCATAATGGCTAATTTCCCTTACCTACTGAGTCCCTCAGCAGCTTTGCTGGATTTCTAGGATTTATTCTTTCACCTGGTAAGAGTGTGAGCCTTTTGTTACACTCTTACATGTGTTTTTGCTGTGTGTGTTTAACATTTTTGTGTTCATAGACTTTGGAGCCTCACCTACTCCACAGGCATCATCTTTTTACTGTGTGTTACACAGCACCTTCAGTGCAGTGACACAGGGTTGTCTTTTAGACTTCCCAACTCAGACTCCATTTTCTGTGTCTGACTACTGTCTCCCAGAACACATACAGTTGGCATTAACTTTATTAGCCTCTGTAAAACCAAAACCACAGACCCAGTACAAACCATCTTACATGGAGTACTGGAAAGGGGTAATACGAAACCCTTTTTGTCTGTTTCTCTTGGAGCATTGTTTCGCTCCCTTTTCATCAAGACTTGGCTGGAGGCAGTGGTAACTACCCTATTTTTCCTTCTGCGGTTATATTAAATAACCTTGGTATTGTGTTAGGCTATATTGGTAGCCTCGAAACTGAACCCACTAGACCATATATGTTTTATCACGGTTCTGGCTGGGTTTATTCACCTTTTCTTTTTGTAAAAGTCTTTTTCGTGTTTTACTCTGTGCGCCAAACCAGGTTTGATTCCTTTGTTCACTGTCTTTTCGCAGGCTTCTACGGAGAAGCACTCCTTAGGCACCTGTATGTCTGGGGGGGACAGGATGCGAGGGAGGGTTTAGGACTCCCTGCACAGGGTCTCCTTGGAGACCCATGTCACACTCTGAAATGATTGGCTGTGGTGACTGTCCCGGCAGGACAGCCAACCTGCTTTGTGATTGACAGCCAGGCTGTGTGAATGGGGGAAAATTGCATAAAAAGCAGGTCTTTGGGTCTGGAAAGTCAGAGTCACCACTGGAACGAAAGACGAGGAGCTGACGGAAGAAGACCCCTACCACAACTGAACCACCCGGTTAAGCCCTGCTGCAGGTCCGAATCCTCGAACTCCAATGACAGAGAAGACCCTCCAGGAATCTTCTTCCCCTGAGCTGGTGGGACCAACCAGTTCACCCAAACTGCAAGCAAGGACTCCCTCCTCTGGTCAAATTCGCTGTGCAGAGCTACAGTGGGCCCGATAGCCAGGAAGGTCGGACCCTGCTTGGGTTTTAAGAAGCGCACCTTTTATTCATTGCTTTGCTCTGCTGCTGGTTTCTTCCCTGGGTAGTGCAGGACCCTCCAGTCTTGCTACTTTGTGTCAGTCCAACAGTCGCTTCAGGAACCGTGAGCCTGCAGGAACTACCAGGAACGTCTGCCTCAGCTACAGCTTCGTCTCCATTTAAAGTTACTGTGCAAATCCGGTTGTGTGTTTCGTTCAGCCGCGGTGAAGGTGTGTGAAACCTTTTGCCAACTCGGGGGCTTGTCCTTCTCTTCTCTTCAAACTAACTTTTCTGCTGACCAACTTCGTCCAGAACACTTGGCAAAGACTTAACCGCGAACTACCCTGAACTGTCTGATCTTGAGCAAAAGACTTTTGTCCTATTGACTTTGGCCCTAAGCCTATTTGATTTGGTTCCATCACTGTAGTTCCTCTTTCTAGATTGCCCTGCTTACTTACGTGTTGGTGCTGCTCAATATCTGCCTAACTTTGTCTTTCCCTCCTTTTTAAATTACTAAAGTGCCATTTTGCTCCCACTTCATTTGTGAGCTTAACTTGTCTGGAAACTATTGGGAGTGTTGTGGTGTATTAGTAATGTGATTTTTCAACTGCTTTACTTTAGTGAAATGTTATACAACTGATGTGTAAATAAATGTATATTCTTTTACTCAGAAACCTTGAGTCAGTGTTTGTTTGAATCATAGTAATTGCTGTCCTTTGTGTAACTCTTTTATACTGCTCACTTACTCTTGAGATAAGTCTGGCTGCTCAGCCATCGCTACCACTTTTACTGTGTAGTACAGGCTTGTACCAAAGGTGAATTTGTACTGTCACTTGTAGTCTTAATTGTGTGTGGTGTTCCTAAAGGCTACTGCATATAATTCTACCTAACAGGCGCTATCCATCATTGGCGGTGTGGCAAGGGGACTTCTCATTGGTTGGCATCTAGCTCAGCAACCTTGGATACCTTGACAAGGTGTCAAGATATGAATGAGACATAAGTGGGGGAAGAAACTTCCATGCCCTAGCATTCTTCCAATTAAAGAAAACCTCTAATCATACCGAAGCAATGAGGCCTTCTCTATCCATTGTACTCAGCCTTGTGTGCCGTCTGGAATCTGTGGGCATGCTAAGGGAGTTCTGCAACTGTCCTATCTATGTTTGGCTTGCAATGAATAGCCAGTGCTTTCCATATCTGGATCACTTGTAAGGGTGCAGTGTTTGAGAGTGGATTTTCCTTCTATTTATTGAGGTTTTAGCTAATTCTACCCTGCATGTTATGTTCTTTTTGGCCACTTATGGCACTAGTTATTTACTTTCCATAAAGTCTTTTGGCTTACTGGTCTCATGCACCTGAACATCAATGGTTGTTTGTGCTCCTATTAAAATTGATTAACTTGGGAGTCTACCGCTGCTCGTCCTGGGAACCGTTATTTCGTGCCTGCATTCCGTTCATCTATTACTCCCTTCCTTGTTCCTGACCATGACTCAGGCAGTGAGTTACTGTCTAAGTTCTGTATGAGTTTCTCGAATACACGGATTTTGTAAATTTAGCTTCTTGGGTTCTGAGGCATTGCTAATTCTGAGATCTGTGTGGCCTTTGCGTTAGGAAAATGGCTACATTTCTGTTTTCCTGTCTCCCCATTGGAGACCTGTTGCTGCATCTATTCATCCTGTATGACTGCCATATAATGGTTTACCTGCCCGTGTAGTCAGCATCTTATCTACCTATAATTCAACTGCCCTATCAGAATAGTGAGTCCCTTTCTTGGTACACAGGAGCCTCCCATCCCTTCATACTATAACGTTTCTCACCAAAACGGTAACGGGGCGGGCCGAGGCAGAAGGTAGTAATAATGTACACATCAGCATCATCTCACTTGCCCGTGCATATTTCTTTTTGTGTATGACTGTTCAATTTTAATGCCTCAGTGTGTGTGGTTTTCAACCTCTATGTGTTCTTGAGCTGATGATATACTGTTCTATCACACCTGCATCCTGTGTTCTCAGAATGCGTGGGTGCAGCTTTCAACAGTCATACATATTTGGCTTTCAATAAACATGGACGTGCTCCTTTCAATCTGGATGCACAGTTTAAAAAGGCTTGCATATAGATGTGATGCTTTCAGTCTCCTTGTATTTCTGGGATGGAGATGTATTGTTCTCCAGTAACAGATACTTAGTTAAAGACCTCCTTAAATCCCATATTAAACCTGACTCTTCATTGAAAGACAAGATAATGTTGCGATGTGCACTTCACGAAATGCCTAATAAATGGAATTAATTTGTTGCCATACATTTTGTATGGCAACAACGACTATTGCTCTCCTCGCCTACATAACATCATGCCAGGCAATAGTGTTGGCAATTACACTATAGCCCAACATGACTCTACACCAGCTTAAACCACTACTTATGCTTGAAATAATACTTACCTTTACATAACCAATTCCATGACATGGTGGCACCAAAATGTATTCATTTTTAAATTTCATGTTTCAATATATAGTAATGTAGTCCTTTAAAAACAATATCTCATTTTAGGGCTCCATACAAGCGTGGCAGTAATTCAGTGGTAATTTCACTGCCAAAAATTGGTTACTGTTACTGCCACTTGGTCCCATGTGTTTACCACAGGATTACAGGTGATGGTAGGGCAATGTTTAGTCTCCAATCCTGGAGTCCATAGGATGTTCATGGATTTTTTGGTAGAATTACAGCGAGCAGTAATTCCGCTGTGGTAATTCCACTGATTTTTGGCTTTAAAGTGGAGGATTTACCTCCACCACTGCGAGACTGTAGGCAATGCTGTTTGTGTGGGGATGTAAGTGTGGAGTCGGCTAGACACCTAATAATGTCCTGTGAGGCCCTTCATTCTCTATGTGTGGTGTCACGCAAGTTTACAGCTGACAATGCCAGTAGAAGATCTATGGCATTTGTTCATGAGTGGTAACCTGGAGGTGTGAATTTACCATTTTATTATCTTGTGGAGGAACATTGTCTTGATGTTTTATTATGAGGAAATGAAATGCGTAATTGTAATGATTTGGTTATGCTGTAACATTTTAAAAGTTGGTTTTTCCAACTATATAAAATAAAAAATAAAAACATGTAAAAGAATTCTCCACTTTGATGCCACACTTAGGATTTGTTGGAATAGTGAAATTGGTGGAAATTCCATTACCGGCAAAAATGGAATTACCATCACCTTTTTACCACTCCTCCAAACTCAGAATGAGACCCTTTGTATTTAATATATATATAAATATATACATATACACTGTTAAAGGGACGTTATGGTTAAGTTGCGCTACTAAAAACCAATGAAATTCAGTGAAAAAACTTTGTGAAAGGGACATTATGGTTCCAAGTAAAATCGAAAAACCCCTGAAATTCGCCAGTTATGGTAAGCTAAGCAACCATAACTCACGCCACCACTGTGCACTGCTAAGACTAACCCCCACGACATCAAAGATGCCATCACAAATGTCATTGATGACATCACTGATGACATCACATGTCTGTCTCCCTCTTTTTTCCTTTACTGACATATGTTGGCTACATGGTTTTCTTCAGTAACAGTCATGGACTAAAAATTGTAAACGTACTATATTTGTAGACTTATCCTTCAAGTATGTTCTTACAGTAATTCCATTAGGGTCCAGTCATATCATATGAAACATATACATATGGGAAGACACAAGCTTGAAAAACAGAATTCTTTCTGTGCATGAAGATAATCAGTAGAGTTATCAGCACTTTCTGATAGTTCTGTTGTTTTTTTTTATTACTGTATTTTCCCTGTATATGCTCATATTTGTATACATTGTACTCACACTACTTTCCTTAGGGTCCAGTCACATTGCACCTTGCTTTCTCCATTTGTGGACCAAATGAAGAAGAACGAAGCCACATTTGTCTCTGCGCAATCCGTGAATAAATTACTTGAGAATTTGGAAACATGTCCATGACCTTCCCAAGTCCTTCTTTCATTGCAAATTGCAAAGAAATTCCAGGCACATGTCCTAAACTGTTCCTTCCACAATGAATTACAATTATGTCTGGATGTTGCTCTGTCTCCAAAGTAGCACAGAGAGGTAGCAAGTCTAACCACTTCATTCCACGTACTCCATGCCAGTGCACTTCCACATGTGGTAATCCAAGATCTACAGCTACTCCACAGCTTTCTGCATGCACCTTCAAACAGTGTATCACGAGTCTCCCAAAATCCAAACAATCTGTTTTTTGAAACACACAGCCATAGCTATCTGTTCTTCTCTCAGCAAAAAGAGTATCTGAGAAACTGTCTCCTGGCACAACACACCCACTAAACTTTCCTGATCTCTTTCTCCGCTCATTCTCATTTGCATGGCTCCCCAACCCAAAAATCTCCCGATGTAACACCCGATGTCCGCGGACTACCACCATGTCCGCGGACTACCGCCATGTCCGCGGACATATCGTAACATGAACAGTCCTTCTACCATTTCCTTTTCACTTTCTGTGCCATTCCCTCATTGGAGATAGCTAAGAAGTCACATGAACATCCACCAATCACATACAAGACCTCTACATCTAACTGCATCATAGATCAGCACTTTAAATGTACTGTTAATCTCTCTGAGTACAAGTGTCATATCATTGGAAAGCACCTTTTACCAGAAATACTGTACAAGTCTCCAAGATTTCTACTTGCAGCTGGATGCATAGCCATATGCATGAACACAAACTACAGGTATGCATATTTTCTATATAGTACATGTACAATTTTTATAGATTCATATAAAAAGATTAACTGACTTTTAGCTTGTATAATCTATAAAATGAATTTGCTGTCATTTTTTCCATCTCCTAAAATCAACTGTCACTTCCAAACCTATCTGCTATTTAATTTCTTTTTACACACACATTTTCAAAGCATGTTGAACTAACATATTTAAAGTACAATATGAAGAGTTAACATACTCAAAAAAAATTGCATGCACACTGTATGTTCAAAAATCAAACAACAATACTTTTTTCTTTTATTTATTTACTTATATTTATATTTATATACTGCACAAGCAGCCAATGGCATTGAGCCGCTGTTAGTTACAAGAGCTTAGTTACAGAAATAGTGCTATTCAGTGGTACATTATGAATTCCACAAGGCATACAAATGATATTTTGTTTGGTACATTAGTCATTACAATACAGTTTATGCATTAAGAACATATGATATATATTCAACTTGTCCGATGCATCTTATGTGAATAAGATAGTTTTCATGATTTTGAGGAAGGCGCTGAGGGTCAATGTCAATTAAAAAAATCAATGTCTAAATTAAAAACAATGCTATACACAAACAAAATTACTTATTTGTTTCCTTTACAATTGCAGTGAAGACCATTCTCCTGAAAAGAAGCAGCTGAATTTGAAGTACAAAGAACAACTAAGAAGAAACCTCCTCATTTAAAAAAGAAAGTAAGTTGAATACCACCATATTATTTGTACTATTATTCAAACACACTGTAATGTTAATTCATGCTATTTCTGTGTCTAAAAATAGAGATTGTGCACCATTCTGTCTACAAATCGCCATTTCTTAAACAGAGATTTACAGGCATAATGACACACAATTTCTTAGTTTTTTGACACACAAATAACCCAAATCAACCCCTAGAATTTTCGTATTATAGAACAAACAACTGTTTTAATTGTATACTATTAGATTTAATATTTCTATTTCTCCACACCACCAGCTTACTTTCTACTATCATCTGAACCCTAGTTTAGTAGCACATACATTCAAGAATAACCTTCCCAACTAGTTGTAGTTACCCAATGTACAATTACACACCATTACATACATCTTTATTATCTTACTCACACACTCATGGGAACAGCTCACATACATTAAGAACACCCCAACCCATACCTTCTTTATTTTTTTCAACAGACCCTAAAGAATGCCTACCAAAAATCAAGTCCCTAGAAAGCAACGCACAAACAGAGCAAATGAAAATAGAAGTGCCCAAAACAAGCATCCATCTCTAGCAGAATTTGTAAAAAAAGTGAAAACAAAACAGCTAATACAGTCATTTAGCGAAACATAACAAGCTTCAAGTACAGAAACGTTGCCTCCTCTATCAAAATGTAAAACAAACCACAAAACCATTAACAAAAAATCAGCTACCACTACCGATGAAACTGCTCCTATAAATCTTGATATAGTGCAAACTAAGCATTCCAGAAAAAAGTATTTTAGCAAAAATGTTCCGTCACAGAGTCCTGCAAAATCTTATAAAAACAGGAGAGAAATCAAACTCAACCCTTAAAAACTATCGTAGGAAATTAATCTTAGAAGCGTTGATAGACAGTGCAATCCTTCTCAAAAGAAACTTATTTATTTTAGTGTTAAACAAAATGAAACCACTAACAAAACTAATGACTAAATTCCAAAAAATACTTCTCAATAAACGAAATGTCAACAGAAATAACTTCTTAAGTATCTCTGGAGGTGAATGGAGTCACACTACGAGCACAGAACCATACTTTAATGAAGAAGCATACAAACAAAAGCAAACAAATACATTTGCCATACATAGCAGTAGACGAGGTTATGAAAAAGTTAATAATACCATAATGGAACAAGAAATACTGCTTACAAAAATATCCCCAGAAAACTTAGAATTACCTCTCCATTCAACTGAATCAGAACGTCTAGTATACAAATGGCCATGCACGTCAATGTGTAACATTCCCAGAGAATCTTTCAAGTCTTTACGCCAATTCCTCAATCAATATGTGAAAGGCAAAGACAAAATGAAAATTAAACTACTGCAAAATATGGATACCTGTCCAGTGCGCAAGTACACAGGACTACAAGGACTTCATTGACCTGCATTTCAGGACCTACTTGCAAAACCACCTTCCATTATATCAAAATGATATCAACACATCATTCAACTATAAGAAATCTAGTCTATAAACTGTACTATGCTAAAAGTCCTGCTTTAGCACTAGCCAATTCAAATAACATTCTTCTACATGGGACAGCAAAAGACCTACTTGAAGAAATCGACTATATGCAGAAAAAATATTTTGCACGTGAAAGCCCCTTACAGAATGAAATAACTTTAAAGCAAATTAGAAACAATTCTATGCATGGCAACCTTCTACTACACACATACAAAAAAGAAATACTGAAATTTAAAAGTACATCTGCTGAAATACCAAACCATGTTTGTGTATGTTGCCGTAGAACTTTCTATAAAAGTAACACAAAAAATGTAGACCTAACATATAAAATAGAAAACAATGAAGATTCTAAGAGGGTAATTGATAGAATTCAGCGCACAAGTGGCGCACGCGGTAGGCGCACAGTGTGCGCGTGCGAATTTCTGCGCCAGTTACGCCCCCAAACCCTCCCCGTGCTCCATGCACAGCGCACAAATCCCATACATTGCGCACAGGCCCCAACCACGAAAATGCCTGTAAAATACCCGCGCACCCCTCCGAATACATGTACCCTGCTGCAAGGGGAGTGTCACACACGATTGGAGCGGGGTACGTGTATAACAGGGGTTTGTGGGAAGTTTCACACGCGAAATGCCCTGTGCGAGTGGGGTATGTGTGTTCCTGGGGTGCACAGGAAGTTTCACATGCGATAGGCCCTGTGCGAGTGGGGTACATGTATTCCTGGGGTGCGCAGGAAGTTTCACACGCGAAATGCCCTATGCGAGTGGGGTACGTGTATTCCTGCGGTGCGTGGGAAGTTTCACACGCGATTGGAGAGGGGAACATGTATTTCGGGGGTGCGCGGGATGTTTCTCATGCGAAATGCCCTGTGCGAGTGGGGTACGTGTATTCCTGGGGTGCGCGGGAAGTTTCACACATGATAGGCCCTGTGCAAGTGGGGTACGTTTATTCCTGGGGTGCGCGGGAAGTTTCACACGCAATTGGCCCTGTGCGAGTGGGGTACGTGTATAACTGGGGTTCGCGGGAAGTTTCACACGTGAAATGCCCTGTGCGATTGGGGGACATGTATTCCTGGGGTGCGCGGGAAGTTTCACACGCAATATGCCCTGTGCGTGTGGGGTACGTGTATTCCTGGGGTGCGCGGGAAGTTTCACACGCGATTGGCCCTGTGCGAGTGGGGTACGTGTATTCCTGGGGTGCGCGGGAAGTTTCACGCACGATAGGCCCTGTGCGAGTGGGGTATGTGTATTCCTGGGCTGCGCGGGAAGTTTCACACGTGAAATGCCCTGTGCGAGTGGGGTACGTGAATAACTGGGCTTCGTGGGAAGTTTCACACGCGATTGGCCCTGTGTGAGTGGGGTACGTGTATAACTGGGTTTCGCGGGAAGTTTCACATGTGATTGGCCCTGTGCGAGAGGGGTACGTGAATAACTGGGCTTCGCGGGAAGTTTCACACGTGATTTTGCTGTCAGAGCGGGGTACATGAATTTCGGGGTTGCGCGGGGAGTCCTACACGTGAATTGGCAGTGTGGGTACTCCCAGGTGTTCCCTCTACACCCTCCACGGCCCCTGCAGGCAGCCCACACCACAGGGGACTACCCTGCACCCCTGGTCATGTCCCGCAGGCAGCCCATCCACCATGTGCATGCCCCCCAGCCAAGCCATATGTCACCTTGCACTAGTGATCACCAACTCATGTCCGCCAGCACCCCCACCCCCAAGCAGTCAGGGGCACCTGCCAGCAGGCCTCCACTCATGTCCCCCAGCACCCCCACCCCCAGCAGTGAGGGGCACCTGCCAGCAGGCCTCCACTCATGTCTCCTTCGCCCCCACCCCCAGCAGTGAGGGGCACCTGCCAGCAGGCCCCCACTAATGTCCCACACCTGTCCCCCAGCACCCCCACACCCCAGCAGTCAGGGGCACCTGCCAGCAGGCCCCCACTCATGTCCCCCAGCGCCCCCACCCCCCAGCAGTGAGGGGCACCTGCCATCAGGCCTCCACTCATGTCCCCCAACAATCCCACCCCCCAGCAGTGAGGGACACCTGCCAGCAGGCCTCCACTCATGTTCCTCAGCACCCCGACCCCCCAGCAGTGAGGGGCACCTGCCAGCAGGCCCCCACTCATGTCCCACACATGTCCCCCAGCACCCCCATACCCCAGCAGTCAGAGGCACCTGCCAGCAGGCCTCCACTCATGTCCCCCAGCACCCCCACCCCCCAGCAGTGAGGGGCACCTGCCAGCAGGCCTCCACTCATGTCCCCCAACACCCCCACCCCCCAGCAGTGAGGGGCACCTGCCAGCAGGCCTCCACTCATGTTCCTCAGCACCCCCACCCCCCAGCAGTGAGGGTCACCTGCCAGCAGGCCTCCACTCATGTTCCTCAGCACCCCCACCCCCCAGCAGTCAGGGTCACCTGCCAGCAGGCCTCCACTCATGTCCCCCAGCACCCCCACCCCCCAGCAGTGAGGGGCACCTGCCAGCAGGCATCCACTCATGTCTCCAGCACCCCCACCCCCAGCAGTGAGGGGCACCTGCCAGCAGGCCCCCACTAATGTCCCACACATGTCCCCCAGCACCCCCACCCCCCAGCAGTCAGGGGCACCTGCCAGCAGGTCCCCACCCATGTCCCCAGCACCCCTACCCCCCAGCAGTGAGGGGCACCTGCCAGCAGGCCTCCACTCATGTCCCCCAGCACCCCACTCCCCAGCAGTGAGGGGCACCTGCCAGCAGGCCTCCACTCATGTCCCTCAGCACCCCCACCCCCCAGCAGTGAGGGGCACCTGCCACCAGGCCCCCACTCATGTCCCACACACGTCCCCCAGCGCCCCCACCCCCAGCAGTCAGGGTCACCTGCCAGCAGGCCTCCACTCATATCCCCCAGCACGCCCACCCCCCAGCAGTGAGAGGCACCTGCCAGCAGGCCTCCACTCATGTCCCCCAGCACCCCCAGCCCCCAGCAGTGAGGGGCACCTGCCAGCAGGCCTCCACTCATGTCCCCCAGCACCCCCACCCCCAGCAGTATGGGGCACCTGCCAGCAGGCCCCCACTCATGTCCCACACATGTCCCCCAGCACCCCCACCCCTCAGCAGTGGGGGGCACCTGCCAACATGCCTCCACTCATGTCCCCCAGCAGCCCTCCCCCCAGCAGTGAGGGGCACCTGCCAGCAGGCCTCCACTCATGTCTCCCAGCACCCCCACCCCCCAGCAGTGAGTGGCACCTGCCAGTAGGCCCCTCACTGCTGCGGAGTGGGGGTGCCTGCTGAGTATATATATATATTCAGTGGAAAAACGCTGTTAAAGGGACGTTATGGTTAAGTTGCGCTACTAAAAACCAATGAAATTCAGTGAAAAAACTTTGTTAAAGGGACATTATGGTTCCAAGTAAAATTGAAAAACCCCTGAAATTCGCCAGTTATGGTAAGCTAAGCAACCATAACTCACGCCACCACTGTGCACTGCTAAGACTAACCCCCACGACATCAAAGATGCCATCACAAATGTCATTGATGACATCACATGTCTGTCTCCCTCTTTTTTCCTTTACTGGCATATGTAGGCTACATGGTTTTCTTCAGTAACAGTCATGAACTAAAAATTGTAAATGTACTATATTTGTAGACTTATCCTTCAAGTATGTTCTTACAGTAATTCCCTTAGGGTCCAGTCATAGCATATGAAACATATACATATGGGAAGACACAAGCTTGAAAAACAGAATTCTTTCTGTGCATGAAGATAATCAGTAGAGTTATCAGCACTTTCTGATAGTTCTGTTGTTTTTTTTATTACTGTATTTTCTCTGTATATGCTCATATTTGTATACATTGTACTCACACTACTTTCCGTAGGGCCCAGTCACATTGCGCCTTGCTTTCTCCATTTGTGGACCAAATGAAGAAGAACGAAGCCACATTTGTCTCTGCGCAATCCGTGAATAAATTACTTGAGAATTTGGAAACATGTCCATGACCTTCCCAAGTCCTTCTTTCATTGCAAATTGCAAAGAAATTCCAGGCACATGTCCTAAACTGTTCCTTCCACAATGAATTACAATTATGTCTGGATGTTGCTCTGTCTCCAAAGTAGCACAGAGAGATAGCAAGTCCAACCACTTCATTCCACGTAGTCCATGCCAGTGCACTTCCACATGTGGGAATCCAAGATCTACAGCTACTCCACAGCTTTCTGCATGCACCTTCAAACAGTGTATCAGGAGTCTCCCAAAATCCAAACAATCTGTTTTTTGAAACACACAGCCATAGCTATCTGTTCTTCTCTCAGCAAAAAGAGTATCTGAGAAACTCTCTCCTGGCACAACACACCCACTAAACTTTCCTGACCAATCTCTTTCTCTGCTCATTCTCATTTGCATGGCTCCCCAACCCAAAAATCTCCCGATGTAACACCCGATGTCCACGGACTACCGCCATGTCCGCGGACATATCGTAACATGAACAGTGCTTCTACCATTTCCTTTTCACTTTCGGTGCCATTCCCTCATTGGATATAGCTAAGAAGTCACATGAACATCCACCAATTACATCCAAGATCTCTACATCTAACTGCATCATAGATCAGCACTTTAAATGTACTGTTAATCTCTCTGAGTACAAGTGTCATATCATTGGAAAGCACCTTCTACCAGAAATACTGTACAAGTCCCCAAGATTTCTACTTGCAGCTGCATGCATAGCCATATGCATGTACACAAACTACAGGTATGCATATTTTCTATATACTACATGTACAATTTGTATAGATTCATATAAAAAGATTAACTGACTTTTAGCTTGTATAATCTATAAAATGATTTTGCTGTCATTTTTTCCATCTCCTAAAATCAACTGTCGCTTCCAAACCTATCTGCTATTTAATTTCTTTTTACACACACATTTTCAAAGTATGTGGAACTAACATATTTAAAGTACAATATGAAGAGTTAACATACTCAAAAAAATTGCATGCACACTGTATGTTCAAAAATCAAACAACAATACTTTTTTCTTTTATTTATTTACTTATATTTATATTTATATACTGCGCAAGCAGCCAATGGCATTGAGGCGCTGTTAGTTACAAGAGCTTAGTTACAGAAATAGTGCTATTCAGTGGTACATTATGAATTCCACAAGGCATACAAATGATATTTTGTTTGGTACAGCTAGTCATTACAATACAGTTTATGCATTAAGAACATATGATATATATTCAACTTGTCCGATGCATCTTATGTGAATATGATAGTTTTCATGATTTTGAGGAAGGCACTGAGGGTCAATGTCAATTAAAAAAATCAATGTCTAAATTACGAAACAATGCTATACACAAACAAAATTCCTTATTTGTTTCCTTTACAATTGCAGTGAAGACCATTCTCCTGAAAAGAAGCAGCCGAATTTGAAGTACAAAGAACAACTAAGAAGAAACCTCCTCATTTAAAAAAGAAAGTAAGTTGAATACCACCATATTATTTTTACTATTATTCAAACACACTATAAGTTTAATTCATGCTATTTCTGTGTCTAAAAATGGAGATTGTGCACCATTCTGTCTACAAATCGCCATTTCTTAAGCAGAGATTTACAGGCATAATGACGCACAATTTCTTAGTTTTTCGACACACAAATAACCCAACTCAACCCCTAGAATTTTCGTATTATAGAACAAACAACTGTTTTAATTGTATACCATTAGATTTAATATTTCTATTTCTCCACACCACCAGCTTACTTTCTACTATCATCTGAACCCCAGTTTAGTAGCACATACATTCAAGAATAGCCTTCCCAACTAGTTGTAGTTACCCAATGCACAATTACACACCATTACATACATCTTTATTATCTTACTCACACACTCATGGAAACAGCACACATACATTAAGAACACCCCAACCCATACCTTCTTTATTTTTTTCAACAGACCCTAAAGAATGCCTACCAAAAATCAAGTCCCTAGAAAGCAACGCACAAACAGAGCAAATGAAAATAGAAGTGCCCAAAACAAGCATCCATCTCTAGCAGAATTTGTAAAAAGTGAAAACAAAACAGCTAATACAGTCATTTAGCGAAACATAACGAGCTTCAAGTACAGAAACTTTGCCTCCTCTATCAAAATGTAAAACAAACCACAAAACAATTAACAAAAAATCAGCTACCACTACCGATGAAACTGCTCCTATAAATCTTGATATAGTGCAAACTAAGCATACCAGAAAAAGTATTTTAGCAAAAATGTTCCGTCACAGAGTCCTGCAAAATCTTATAAAAACAGGAGAGAATTCAAACTCAACCCTTAAAAACTATCGTAGGAAATTAATCTTAGAAGCGTTGATAGACAGTGCAATCCTTCTCAAAAGAAACTTATTTATTTTAGTGTTAAACAAAATGAAACCACTAACAAAACTAATGACTAAATTCCAAAAAATACTTCTCAATAAACGAAATGTCAACAGAAATAACTTCTTAAGTATCTCTGGAGGTGAATGGAGTCACACTACGAGCACAGAACCATACTTTAATGAAGAAGCATACAAACAAAAGCAAACAAATACATTTGCCATACATAGCAGTAGACGAGGTTATGAAAAAGTTAATAATACCATAATGGAACAAGAAATACTGCTTACAAAAATATCCCCAGAAAACTTAGAATTACCTCTCCATTCAACTGAATCAGAACGTCTAGTATACAAATGGCCATGCACGTCAATGTGTAACATTCCTAAAGAATCTTTCAAGTCTTTACGCCAATTCCTCAATCAATATGTGAAAGGCAAAGACAAAATGAAAATTAAACTGCTGCAAAATATGGATACCTGTCCAGTGCGCAAGTACACAGGACTACAAGGACATTCATTGGCCTGCATTTCAGGACCTACTTGCAAAACCACCTTCCATTATATCAAAATGATATCACACATCATTCAACTATAAGAAATCTAGTCTATAAACTGTACTATGCTAAAAGTCCTGCTTTAGCACTAGCCAATTCAAATAACATTCTTCTACATGGTACAGCAAAAGACCTACTTGAAGAAATCGACTATATGCAGAAAAAATATTTTGCACGTGAAAGCCACTTACAGAATGAAATAACTTTAAAGCAAATTAGAAACAATTCTATGCATGGCAACCTTCTACTACACACATACAAAAAAGAAATACTGAAATTTAAAAGTACATCTGCTGAAATACCAAACTATGTGTGTGTATGTTGCCGTAGAACTTTCTATAAAAGTAACACAAAAAATGTAGACCTAACATATAAAATAGAAAACAATGAAGATTCTAAGAGGGTAATTCATAGAATTCAGCGCACAAGTGGCGCACGCGGTAGGCGCACAGTGTGCGTGTGCAAATTTCTGCACCAGTTACGCACCCAAACCCTCCCAGTGCTCCATGCACAGCGCACAAATCCCATACATTGCGCACAGGCCCCAACCACGAAAACGCCTGTAAAACACCCGCGCACCCCTCCGAATACATGTACCCTGCTGCAAGGGGAGTGTCACACACGATTGGAGCGGGGTACGTGTATAACAGGGATTTGTGGGAAGTTTCACACGCGAAATGCCCTGTGCGAGTGGGGTATGTGTATTCCTGGGGTGCACAGGAAGTTTCACATGCGATAGGCTCTGTGCGAGTGGGGTACATGTATTCCTGGGGTGCGCGGGAAGTTTCACACGCGATTGGAGCGGGGAACGTGTATTTGGGGGGTGTGCGGGAAGTTTCACATGCGAAATGCCCTATGCGAGTGGGGTACGTGTATTCCTGCGGTGCGTGGGAAGTTTCACACGTGATAGGCCCTGTGCGAGTGGGGTACATGTATTCCTGGGATGCGCAGGAAGTTTCACATGCAATTGGAGAGGGGAACGTGCATTTCGGGGATGCGTGGGACGTTTCTCATGCGAAATGCCCTGTGCGAGTGGGGTACGTGTATTCCTGGGGTGCGCAGGAAGTTTCACACGCGATAGCCCCTGTGCGAGTGGGGTACGTGTATTCCTGGGGTGCGCGGGAAGTTTCACACGCAATTGGCCCTGTGCGAGTGGGGTACGTGTATAACTGGGGTTCGCAGGAAGTTTCACACGTGAAATGCCCTGTGCGAGTGGGGTACGTGTATTCCTGGGGTGCACGGGAAGTTTCACACGCGATTGGCCCTGTGCGAGTGGGGTACGTGTATTCCTGGGGTGCGCGGGAAGTTTCACGCGCGATAGGCCCTGTGCAAGTGGGGTACGTGTATTCCTGGGGTGCGTGGGAAGTTTCACACGCGAAATGCCCTGTGCGAGTGGGGTACATGAATAACTGGGCTTCGTGGGAAGTTTCACACGTGATTGGCCCTGTGCGAGTGGGGTACGTCTATAACTGGGTTTCGCTGGAAGTTTCACATGTGATTGGCCCTGTGCGAGTGGGGTACATGTATTCCTGGGGTGCGCAGGAAGTTTCACATGCAATTGGAGAGGGGAACGTGCATTTTCGGGGATGCGTGGGACGTTTCTCATGCGAAATGCCCTGTGCGAGTGGGGTACGTCTATTCCTGGGGTGCGCAGGAAGTTTCATACGCGATAGGCCCTTTGCGAGTGGGGTACGTGTATTCCTGGGGTGCGCGGGAAGTTTGAAACGCAATTGGCCCTGTGCGAGTGGGGTACATGTATAACTGGGGTTCGCAGGAAGTTTCACACGTGAAATGCCCTGTGCGAGTGGGGTACGTGTATTCCTGGGGTGCACAGGAAGTTTCACACGCGATATGCCCTGTGCGTGTGGGGTACGTGTATTCCTGGGGTGCGCGGGAAGTTTCACACGCGATTGGCCCTGTGAGAGTGGGGTACGTGTATTCCTGGGGTGCGCGGGAAGTTTCCCGCGCGATAGGCCCTGTGCGAGTGGGGTACGTGTATTCCTGGGGTGCGCGGGAAGTTTAACACGCGAAATGCCCTGTGCGAGTGGGGTACATGAATAACTGGGCTTCGTGGGAAGTTTCACACGTGATTGGCCCTGTGCGAGTGGGGTACGTGTATAACTGGGTTTCGCTGGAAGTTTCACATGTGATTGGCCCTGTGCGAGTGGGGTACGTGAATAACTGGGCTTCGCGGGAAGTTTCACACGTGATTTTGCTGTCAGAGCGGGGTACATGAATTTCGGGGTTGCGCGGGGAGTCCTACACGTGAATTGGCAGTGTGGGTCCTCCCAGGTGTTCCCTCTACACCCTACATGGCCCCTGCAGGCAGCCCACACCACAATGGACTACCCTGCACCCCTGGTCATGTCCCGCAGGCAGCCCATCCACCATGTGCATGCCCCCCAGCCAAGCCATATGTCACCTTGCACTAGTGATCACCAACTCATGTCCGCCAACACCCCCACCCCCAAGCAGTCAGGGGCACCTGCCAGCAGGCCTCCACTCATGTCCCCCAGCACCCCCACCCCCAGCAGTCAGGGGCACCTGCCAGCAGGCCTCCACTCATGTCCCCCAGCACCCCCACCCCCCAGCAGTGAGGGGCACCTGCCAGCAGGCCTCCACTCATGTCACCCAGCACCCCCACCCCCCAGCAGTGAGGGGCACCTGCCAGCATGCCCCCACTCATGTCCCACACATGTCCCCCAGCACCCCCACTCCCCAGCAGTCAGGGGCACCTGCCAGCAGGCCCCCACTCATGTCCCACACATGTCCCCCAGCACCCCCAACCCCCAGCAGTGAGGCGCACCTGCCAGCAGGCCTCCACTCATGTCTCCAGCACCCCCACCCCCCAGCAGTGAAGGGCACCTGCCAGCAGGCCCCCACTAATGTCCCACACATGTCCCCCAGCACCCCCACACCCCAGCAGTGAGGGGCACCTGCTAGCAGGCCTCCACTCATGTTCCTCAGCACCCCCACCCCCCAGCAGTGAGGGGCACCTGCCAGCAGGCCCCCACTCATGTCCCACACATGTCCCCCAGCGCCCCCACCCCCCAGCAGTCAGGGTCACCTGCCAGCAGGCCTCCACTCATGTCCCCCAGCACCCCCAACCCCCAGCAGTGAGGGGCACCTGCCAGCAGGCATCCACTCATGTCTCCAGCACCCCCACCCCCCAGCAGTGAGGGGCATCTGCCAGCAGGCCCCCACTAATGTCCCACACATGTCCCCCAGCACTCCCACCCCCCAGCAGTCAAGGGCACCTGCCAGCATGCCTCCACTCATGTCCCCCAGTACCCCCACCCCCAGCAGTGAGGGGCACCTGCCAGCAGGCCTCCACTCATGTCCCTCAGCACCCCCACCCCCCAGCAGTGAGGGGCACCTGCCAGAAGGCCCCCACTCATGTGCCACACATGTCCCCCAGCGCCCCCCACCCCCCAGCAGTCAGGTTCACCTGCCAGCCGTTCTCCACTCATGTCCCCCAGCACCCCCAGCCCCCAGCAGTGAGGGGCACCTGCCAGCAGGCCTCCACTCATGTCCCCCAGCACCCCCACCCCCAGCAGTATGGGGCACCAGCCAGCAGGCCCCCACTCATGTCCCACTCATGTCCCCCAGCACCCCCACCCCCCAGCAGTGAGGGGCACCTGCCAGCATGCCCCCACTCATGTCCCACACATGTCCCCCAGCACCCCCACTCCCCAGCAGTCAGGGGCACCTGCCAGCAGGCCCCCACTCATGTCCCACACATGTCCCCCAGCACCCCCAACCCCCAGCAGTGAGGCGCACCTGCCAGCAGGCCTCCACTCATGTCTCCAGCACCCCCACCCCCCAGCAGTGAAGGGCACCTGCCAGCAGGCCCCCACTAATGTCCCACACATGTCCCCCAGCACCCCCACACCCCAGCAGTGAGGGGCACCTGCCAGCAGGCCTCCACTCATGTTCCTCAGCACCCCCACCCCCCAGCAGTGAGGGGCACCTGCCAGCAGGCCCCCACTCATGTCCCACACATGTCCCCCAGCGCCCCCACCCCCCAGCAGTCAGGGTCACCTGCCAGCAGGCCTCCACTCATGTCCCCCAGCACCCCCACCCCCCAGCAGTGAGGGGCACCTGCCAGCAGGCCTCCACTCATGTCTCGAGCACCCCCACCCCCCCAGCAGTGAGGGGCACCTGCCAGCAGGCCCCCACTAATGTCCCACACATGTCCCCCAGCACTCGCACCCCCAGCAGTCAGGGGCACCTGCCAGCAGGCCCCCACCCATGTCCCCCAGCACCCCTACCCCCCAGCAGTGAGGGGCACCTGCCAGCAGGCCTCCACTCATGTCCCCCAATACCCCCACCCCCAGCAGTGAGGGGCACCTGCCAGCAGGCCTCCACTCATGTCCCTCAGCACCCCCACCCCCCAGCAGTGAGGGGCACCTGCCAGCAGGCCCCCACTCATGTCCCACACATGTCCCCCAGCGCCCCCACCCCCCAGCAGTCAGGTTCACCTGCCAGCAGGTCTCCACTCATGTCCCCCAGCACCCCCAGCCCCCAGCAGTGATGGGCACCTGCCAGCAGGCCTCCACTCATGTCCCCCAGCACCCCCACCCCCAGCAGTATGGGGCACCTGCCAGCAGGCCCCCACTCATGTCCCACACATGTCCGCCAGCACCCCCACCTCTAGCAGTCAGGGGCACCTGTCAGCAGGCCCCCACTCATGTCCCCCAGCACCCCCACCCCTCAGCAGTGAGGGGCACCTGCCAGCAGGCCTCCACTCATGTCCCCCAGCACCCCACCCCCAGCAGTGAGGGGCACCTGCCAGCAGGCCTCCACTCATGTCCCCCAGCACCCCCACCCCCCAGCAGTGAGGGGCACCTGCCAGCAGGCCCCCACTCATGTTCCACAAATGTCCCCCAGCACCCCCACTCCCCAGCTATCAGGGGCGCCTGCCAGCAGGCCCCCATTCATGTCCCACACATGTCCCCAGCACCCCCATCCCCCAGCAGTCAGGGGCACCTGCCAGCAGGCCCCACTCATGTCACCCAGCACCCCCACCCCCAGCAGTGAGGGGCACCTGCCAGCAGGCCCCACTCATGTCCCACACATGTCCCCTAGCACCCCCACCCCCCAGCAGTGAGGGGCACCGGCCAGCAGGCCCCCACACATGTCCCACACATGTCCTCCTGCACCCCCACCCCCCAGCATTCAGGGGCACCTGCCAGCAGGCCCCCACTCATGTCCCCCAGCACCCCCACCCCCAGCAGTGAGGGGCACCGGCCAGCAGGCCCCCACACATGTCCCACACATGTCCCCCTGCACCCCCACCCCCCAGCAGTCAGGGGCACCTGCCAGCAGGCCCCCACTCATGTCCCCCAGCACCCACGTCATGACGATCCTCAATCATGGGCCTCATGGCCACCCATATCACACCCCACACCACCCCAGCCCAAAGACCCAACCAAGTATTGCATCCACCCACAGAGAAATGGCCATTACATGATACAACCCGAATGGCAAGTATGTACATGAACACATGTCTGTCACACACACACAATGGGTGCAAGTGAATGTGAAAACCCATATCATGACATGCATGAAATCAGTGAGAGAATACCACACATCGAAGTATGAAACAAAAATGTATTGAACACAACATGAATGTAATGAAAAAAAACACTCAATAATGGGAATAAGAAATAAAATGCAGCATGTCTGGAAAAAAATAAAAAATATGAAATCAGAATCCAAAGAAATCCAAATGAAAATGTGTCCAAAGTCTCAGTCCAACAGAGCAAATACAAGGGAAAAAAAAATATCTGAAATCCATTGCGCCATAGTGAAATTAAAATAAAAAAGAGAAACATCCACTGTTCAACTACACACAAATCACCAATCCGGGGTCCATGAGCCCAACAAACGAAATGAAATCTACAAAAAACACTACCTAATAAAGAACTATATACAAAAATGTGGTGCATTGTCCAAGCGGCCCAAAATAAACAAAAACAGAAAAGAAACCTAACACTATCTAACTATTTACAATGGCAGTAGGCTAGTCTGAATGCTCACTTTATGATGTCCCGGGCCAGGGCATCATTGAAATCCTGCTCAATGTCCTGGAGGCGGTCCTCTTCGATGGCCCTGAGGGTTTGCAGGGACGATGACATGTTCACCTCCAACTCCCTGCGAATTGCCTCGAGGCACTCGGCCCGTCTCAGTGCCCTCCGGATGGAGTTCTCTGCCCTGACCATTGTGAGCCGTGCCTCTTCCGCCCGCTGCCGCTCTGCATCTATGGCGTGGCCCAACCGTTGCCACATGGAAGACACTTGGAATCCTGGGTCCTCCTGCCCTCTGGTCGAAGCCTGCC
Organism: Ambystoma mexicanum; assembly: GCF_040938575.1. Classification (NCBI taxonomy): domain Eukaryota; kingdom Metazoa; phylum Chordata; class Amphibia; order Caudata; family Ambystomatidae; genus Ambystoma; species Ambystoma mexicanum. Next base: position 880,362,363 of record NC_090928.1, on the reverse strand, counting down.
CCTCCGATGTTGAAGGCCCCGAGCCATCATTGCTCCCATCATGTTGCTGCTGCTGCTGTGCCTGTGCCTGCGCCCTGGCTCTTGCTGCCTGCACGTCTTCCTCTGGCTGGGGTGCAGTTGTCGTGGTTGGGCCACCCCTGCTGGACGTCCGACTCCCGACTGTGGCAGGGATGTGTCCTCCACCAGCCTGGCCGCTGGGTCAGAGGCAGCTCCTCAGGGTACCCAGGTGATACATGGGTGGGAAGATGGCATGGAGGACGACTGGCACATAGGGGGTTCAGGTGAGGAGGGGGTCGCAAGAAGGTCCAGCACACGGATGAATCCAGCACTGGTGACCCGTCCCAGCAGGTCAACATGGTCAAAGAGGCATCCGAGATGACGTGCAGTCTCTTCACGAAAAGACTGCAGGTCACCTCGCATGCCCCGTTGACGCAAAGCTATCCCGGACAGAACAGGCTCAACACGGTTCCGCATATCCACGTCTGCAGGGAGAGGAAGGGCAGTTGTTGTGTGCTCATCCCCTCCCTGAAAACGGGTCTGGACGTAGGCATCCCTGTTGGTGCCAGATGATGCAGTGATAGGATCAGGGACAGGATTGCACACAGGCACCTCCGCGGTGGCGTGTGCTGCCTCCTTTCCCTGCCCCTGCACTGCATCACTAGCAACAGTGGAATCCGCACCTCCAGACCCTGTGTGTCCCTTCTGCGCCCTCCGCCTCCTCCACCAAACCCCCCACCAACCTGGATGACTACGTGCCATCTTCCTCCATTGGACCCTCTGGACTCTCAGCTGCCCCTTCTGCTGCCGAGGAGTCCACCTCCGACCTCTGCCTCTTGGACCTACCCTCGGCAGCTGCGGCCTGGGACGCACCACCAGACTCCTCACTCCCCGATGAGATGACAATTTGGGAGGGGAGCTGGGCCTTGCGTCTCCGGCTGGTGGTGCGATCCCTGCCGCTGTGCTCCACAGCACCCTCTCCGCCCTCTTCATCAGTTGACGCTGCAGACAGGGAGAGATAAAACACAGACATCAGTGCACTGTACAATGGACTGATACACACATGACAGCTGCACATGAGTGGCAGTGTCAAACTTCAGACATGGCATCACACTCCACGACACACATGTCATTTCAACTCACACACATGAGCATTGCCACAGCAATATTGCACCAGACAGCAACATCCGTACACATACAACAGCATGAACAGCCGAAGGTGAGCCTGACATCCCATGAAACACAGGGAGTGCACTAGACATGCACACATGCCACCACACTTACATGCATGTCTGGTTGTAGGTCAAAGTATCGACAACGAAAGGGTCGAATGGTCAAAGGATCGACACCAAAGGAGCGAAAACCAAAGGATCGAATTTTATTTATTTATTTTTTTACATTTTCTTTTTTTTGGGGGGGGGGTCCCCCCAACCCCTGTTTTTGTGGTAAAAAAAAAAAAATTTTCACTAAACGAAAACCCCCCAAAAAATATATAATTAAAAAAAAAATGTGATCCCAGCAGTGAGGGGCATCTGCCAGCAGGCCTCCACTCATGTCCCTCAGCACCCCCACCCCCCAGCAGTGAGGGGCACCTGCCAGCAGGCCCCCACTCATGTCCCACACATGTCCCCCAGCGCCCCCACCCCCCAGCAGTCAGGTTCACCTGCCAGCAGGTCTCCACTCATGTCCCCCAGCACCCCCAGCCCCCAGCAGTGAGGGGCACCTGCCAGCAGGCCTCCACTCATGTCCCCCAGCACCCCCACCCCCAGCAGTATGGGGCACCTGCCAGCAGGCCCCCACTCATGTCCCACACATGTCCGCCAGCACCCCCACCCCTAGCAGTCAGGGGCACCTGTCAGCAGGCCCCCACTCATGTCCCCCAGCACCCCCACCCCTCAGCAGTGAGGGGCACCTGCCAGCAGGCCTCCACTCATGTCCCCCAGCACCCCACCCCCAGCAGTGAAGGGCACCTGCCAGCAGGCCTCCTGTAACGCTTACCTTAGACTCCTCGGGGACACCACTTAATATTCGGAAACTTCTCAGGGTGCGCTGTTATCTTATCCCAATTGGACTCTCTATCTATACATGAAAACAATTACCACACTCAATAACTAAGTGATTCCTAAAATAGGGAAAAAAGAATCACCTTCAAAATAAACTGTATTCTTCGGTTACCTTAGTTGGTGATTTGGTTAGCTCTCCATCCTGCTTCTGCGCAGGGGTGCGTGTTCTGAAGAAGGGACGTGAGGAGAATGGAATTATCCTTAAACTTCCAGAAATGTCTAAAGGGGTACACTTCCTAACAGTGTCAGACAGGAATGGTGTCACTAACCCTCTAAATGCAGAAACACCCTAATGTGTCTAAAAACTGAAGTGCACAACCCGCAACATTTTTGGTTCCAAAATGCGTAAACTTAGTGTACCTGATGACGACAGAAAAAACGAACACTAATGTTCCTAGAAACAATTCTCCACACAACCCTCTTAACTTCTGTGAGGTGAATATGGTTTGAACATTCACTTGCGCGAAAGAACTAATGTGTGAAAAGCAGTTGCTACTATAGGAACCATTAATCTATAGCGAGAACTAAAAGGGAAAGATACTTGCTGTGAAAACAACAGGGGCGACAGAACTGGGAGGTGCGCCTCGAAAACTCTCCTCACAATAAACGCCAACTGGAAAAGCGTAACCGCCAACACCGCACTGAAGAAAGCCAACTTTACACAGAATTCACAACTTGGGACAGCGGACTGGACGGGAAAAGCTATTCCAGGGCACTACAGAAAAGGGTTTCCATGGAATACTAGGGAAGCTGAGGAATTCCTGTCAGAGGGCTGAACCGCGGTAAGCGTTCGCTGAGACAGCTGAAGACGCGAAGCGCCGTTGAGCAAAGGGGCGGGGCTTAAATACTCCCGAGTGACAGAAAACTAGACTGCTGGCCCACCTAGAGGTTGTAACTACAGGCAGCCATGTTGGGTGATGAGGAAGAGTCAACCTGCCTATTCTTAGACCAGCAACTGTAAGCGGCCAACCAGGAACTCTTGGAAATTCTTTTGCGAGGGAACCCCGTAATCATGACAGTATTCCCCCCCAAGGCCCCTCCAAAACTGAAATTCCCTCTCCCTGGTTTGGATGGGTGGTTGCGGTGAAACATTCTGAGTAGCCTAGGGGCATGAACATTCTCGCAGGGTTCCCAAGTTCTGTCTTGAGGGCCATAACCTTTCCAATCCACTAAGTAGAATAGCCTATTACGCACAATTTTGGAATCTAAAATGGCCTTGACCTCGTATTCTAGTTGGTCATCATCAACGACCACAGGGGCTGGTGCTTCGGAGATTCGTGTGTTTGGATTAACAGGCTTTAAAAGAGAGACGTGAAATACTGGATGGATTTTCATGTTCTTTGGAAGGGTTAACTTGATGGCCACGGGATTGATGATTTTTTCAATTGCAAAAGGTCCCAGGAAGCGGGGAAGGAACTTTCTAGCTCCCTTCAAGGTCAGGTTTCGGGTGGCCAACCAAACCAAATTCCCCACCTCATACTCTGGTGCAACACTTCTTTTGTCATCTGCAAATTTTTTCTGGGATTTTTTGGCCATGGATAATTGTTCTCGAGCTTGAGCGATGGCTGAGGTGATTTTCTCATGCAGGGATTTTACTGCTGGCATTTCTAACGGTTCAGGTGGATCGTAAGCTGAGGTGCGTGGATGTCGGCCATGTAAGGTGTAAAAAGGACTCAAACCAGTGGAGGAATGAACAGAATTGTTATATGCATATTCGGTTATCCACAAAACATTTAGCCAGGTGTTCTCCAATTGATGCAACATACATCTGAGGTACTGCTCTAGAGTTTGATTGGTTCGCTCAGTTTGACCGTCAGTTTGGGGATGATGACTGGTGGACAAACGTACATCAACTTTGGCCAATTCACAACATCTTCTCCAAAACTTGGCGACGAATTGGCTACCTCGATCAGAGATTATCACCGCAGGAAAGCCATGCAGCTTCACAATATTCTCCAAAAAGGTTTTTGCCAGAACTGAGGCTGACGGCAATCCTTTCAATGCGATAAAATGTGCCATTTTGGAGAACAAGTCCACCACCACCATGATCGTGTCAAACCCTTCACAAGGAGGTAAATCGGTGATGAAGTCCATGGAGATGGTGTGCCAGGGGGTTGGTGGCACACTCAATGGAAGAAGCAAGCCTGCAGGTTTTCTCTTTTGATTCTTATTTTGAGCGCAGTTACCACAAGTTTTCAAATGCTGAATGACATCTTTTCTCCAGGTAGGCCACCAATAAGATCTTTTAACTTTCTCCATGGTCTTTTTGATTCCGGGGTGACCTTCCAAAAGAGCGTCATGATAGTTGGTAACCACTCTTTCTTGTAGTTGAGGCGTGGGCAAGTATAACCGTTCTTGATAAAAGGGAAGACCCTCCTGCACTGTAAAGCCTACTCCTCTGGACTCCCAGTTCAACAATTCATCCTGCGTAAGATGGTTTTGAATTTCCCTTTTTAACTCTTCAAAGGCAGAGTCCGTTGTGTTCATTACTCCCAGGATCTTTTCTCCAGAAATGATCTCCACTGGATTCACTGGCACATAGGCTTCTTCTCCATTACCCATTCGAGACAAGGCATCAGCCTTACCATTTCGCACTCCTGGTCTGAAAGTAATAACAAAGTCATATTCCGCTAGAAAGAGGGCCCATCGTAGCTGTCTTGAAGATTGTGCCTTTGCAGAGCGTAAGTATTGCAAGTTCCGATGATCGGTGAAGATGGTCACCGTGTGTCGTGCGCCCAGCAAGTGATGCCTCCATTCCTTCAAGGCACAAATTATAGCCAAAAACTCCTTATCGGTAATGGTGTAATTTAATTCTGCAGCAGCGAACTTCCTTGACCAGAAAGCTACGGGGTGCAATTCTTGGGTGTCAGGATCACGCTGAGACAATACAGCTCCCATAGCCACGTTAGAGGCATCAGTCTCGACTACAAACGGAAGATCAGGTCTTGGATGTTGTAGAACAGGTGCAGCAGTAAATTGCTCTTTTAATTTCTTAAATGCCTCATCAGCTTCATTAGTCCATTCAAATGTCCTGTTTTTTCGAAGTAGTGAGGTGATAGGATGAACTAGGCCAGAGAAATCAGAAACAAAACGCCGATAGAAATTCGCGAATCCCAGAAAACTCTGAACTCCTTTGACAGAAGTTGGAGCAGGCCAAGACAGGATGGCATCAACCTTTCTGTTATCCATTTTGACTCCACTAGAAGATAGAATGAACCCCAAGAATTCAATCTCAGGGACGTGAAAATGACACTTTTCCAATTTCACATACAGAGAATTGTCTTGGAGCCTTTGAAGCACCGATGTCACGTGCCTTACATGATCCGCCAGGTTTGCAGAGAAAATTAAAATGTCGTCCACATAGACCACCACACAGATGTCCAGTAGATCTCTGAAGATATCATTCATAAAGGCCTGGAAGGCAGCAGGAGCATTGCAAAGCCCGAAGGGCATGACTTGATATTCGAAGAGCCCGAATCGTGTCCGAAAGGCGGTTTTCCACTCCTCACCTTTCTTAATTCGAATGAGATGATAGGCACCTCTTAGATCAAGCTTGGTGAATATTTGTGCCTGCTTCACCTGATCCAGCAAGGTCGAAATAAGGGGAAGAGGATAGCGGTTCTTCACCGTGATTTGATTCAGTGCTCTGTAATCTATGCAGGTTCGCAAATCCCCTTCCTTTTTGGGCACAAAAAAGAGAGGAGATGCCACCGGTGACTTGGACGGTCTAATAAACCCATTGGCCAGGTATTGATCCAGATAAGCCTTTAGATGAGCATTTTCTTTTTCAGTGAGGGCATAAATTCTGCTACAAGGAAGCTGAGCCCCTGGAATGAGATCAATTTGACAGTCATAGGGTCTGTGAGGGGGCAAAATTTCTGCCTGTTTTTTCTTTTTGGAAAATATCCTGGAATTTTTTGTATTCTACTGGTAATGAACCTATGAGACCCAAGGTGGTGTAGATAGTCATCTCAGACTGCCTGGCGTCCTTTGGACCTTCTGCAGAAAAACACATACTTTGGCACTTGGAGTCAAACTTCAATGTCCGGGAACACCAATCGATCACAGGGTTATGCTTCTCCAACCAAGGTATTCCCAAGATGATCTGGAATTGAGGAGCTTGAATCAGGTCAAAAGAGATCCTCTCCCTGTGTCCTTCCTGGCAAAGCATTAAGAGGGGGTCAGTGCACTGGGTCACGGGACCTGACACCAAAGGTGTACCATCCACTCCGGAGACGTTTTCAGCTTCCAACTTATTCCTCAAGGGGAATCCCAATTTACTAGCCAGATGTTGATCCATGTAGTTGCCAATGGCCCCACAGTCTATGTACGCAACCAATGCATGCCTCTGTGTGGGGTTATTGTGGCAAGAAAGGACAATAGGACACACGAAGTGTGAGGTCGCTGCAACCTTTTCCATGCTCGACAAGCGGACCTCTAAACTTGTCGGGCACTGGAGTTTTCCGCCGTCTGTTCTTTTTTATCCGGATTGATTCCTCCTAAAGGCCTCCGTGAAGGTTTTACTGGACAATCCTTTAAAAAATGACCGGCCTTGCCACAATACAAACACAACTGCAACTGTCGTCTCTTCTCTCTCTCTGCTTGGGAAATTGGGCCTCGAATTCCGCCCAACTGCATGGGTTCATTGGGAACATCTAATCCTGACTTCGACGTTGGTTCTCGGGAGCGGACTACAAAGGGTCGACTGTCCTGACGAGCTCGATCCGTTCTCCTATCCTGAAGACTATGATCCAACTGGATTGTCAGGTCTATGAATTCTGTGAGACATTCGGGCGGATTGACAACTTGAGCGAGAACATCCTTCAGCTCACTGCGCAGACCACGATAAAACAGTGTCACTCTCTTTTCTGTAGGCCAATTAGTTTCTGCCACTAATCGATTGAAAGTAGCCACGTAAGCAAGCAGCTCCTGATTGCCCTGCTTGAGTGACAGTAACTCATTGTCCAATGCCTGACCTTGTGAATGGCGAGCAAACAATTTCTCTAACTCTCTCTGGAATTCTGAAAAGTTCTGCAACACGGGATCATCCCGATTAACCAAAGGAATGGACCAATCTGCTGCATGACCACCCAAATAAGACAACACGAAAGCAACCTTTGATTGGTCAGTGGAGAAAACCCCAGGTCTGCACAAAAAATGTAGTCTACACTGATTTAAAAACACGGCAAACCTTTTCGGGTCCCCCGTGAATCTCTCAGGAGGGGCTAAGGGAATATTTCCTGGAATTACCACTTGGAACGGAACTGAGGGCGATGTAGAAGAGGAAGCTTGGGCATTACCTTGGGGAAGGGGAACCTGTCCCGCCTGATTCTGTAATAACTGGCGAGCCAACTCTTCAGTTCGTTCCCTATTGATTCCCAGTTCCCTTCTAAGAGCGCCGGTTTCGGACCGGGCTGCATGGACTTCAGCTCTAAGTTCTCCCAGTAGTTGAGCTAACTGATCTACCTCAGAAGTTCCCATGATGCCCAGGCGGAGTATTTTTTATGACTGGCTTCGCGTTCTGTAACGCTTACCTTAGACTCCTCGGGGACACCACTTAATATTCGGAAACTTCTCAGGGTGCGCTGTTATCTTATCCCAATTGGACTCTCTATCTATACATGAAAACAATTACCACACTCAATAACTAAGTGATTCCTAAAATAGGGAAAAAAGAATCACCTTCAAAATAAACTGTATTCTTCGGTTACCTTAGTTGGTGATTTGGTTAGCTCTCCATCCTGCTTCTGCGCAGGGGTGCGTGTTCTGAAGAAGGGACGTGAGGAGAATGGAATTATCCTTAAACTTCCAGAAATGTCTAAAGGGGTACACTTCCTAACAGTGTCAGACAGGAATGGTGTCACTAACCCTCTAAATGCAGAAACACCCTAATGTGTCTAAAAACTGAAGTGCACAACCCGCAACATTTTTGGTTCCAAAATGCGTAAACTTAGTGTACCTGATGACGACAGAAAAAACGAACACTAATGTTCCTAGAAACAATTCTCCACACAACCCTCTTAACTTCTGTGAGGTGAATATGGTTTGAACATTCACTTGCGCGAAAGAACTAATGTGTGAAAAGCAGTTGCTACTATAGGAACCATTAATCTATAGCGAGAACTAAAAGGGAAAGATACTTGCTGTGAAAACAACAGGGGCGACAGAACTGGGAGGTGCGCCTCGAAAACTCTCCTCACAATAAACGCCAACTGGAAAAGCGTAACCGCCAACACCGCACTGAAGAAAGCCAACTTTACACAGAATTCACAACTTGGGACAGCGGACTGGACGGGAAAAGCTATTCCAGGGCACTACAGAAAAGGGTTTCCATGGAATACTAGGGAAGCTGAGGAATTCCTGTCAGAGGGCTGAACCGCGGTAAGCGTTCGCTGAGACAGCTGAAGACGCGAAGCGCCGTTGAGCAAAGGGGCGGGGCTTAAATACTCCCGAGTGACAGAAAACTAGACTGCTGGCCCACCTAGAGGTTGTAACTACAGGCAGCCATGTTGGGTGATGAGGAAGAGTCAACCTGCCTATTCTTAGACCAGCAACTGTAAGCGGCCAACCAGGAACTCTTGGAAATTCTTTTGCGAGGGAACCCCGTAATCATGACACCTCCACTCATGTCCCCCAGCACCCCCACCCCCCAGCAGTGAGTGGCGCCTGCCATCAGGCCCCCACTCATGTACCACATATGTCCCCCAGCACCCCCACCCCCAAGCCATCAGGGGCACCTGCCAGCAGGCCCCCACTCATGTCCCCCAGCACCCCCACCCCCCAGCAGTGAGGGGCACCTGCCAGCAGGCCCCCACTCATGTTCCACAAATGTCCCCCAGCACCCCCACTCCCCAGCTATCAGGGGCGCCTGCCAGCAGGCCCCCATTCATGTCCCACACATGTCCCCAGCACCCCCATCCCCCAGCAGTCAGGGGCACCTGCCAGCAGGCCCCCACTCATGTCACCCAGCACCCCCACCCCCAGCAGTGAGGGGCACCTGCCAGCAGGCCCCACTCATGTCCCACACATGTCCCCTAGCACCCCCACCCCCCAGCAGTGAGGGGCACCGGCCAGCAGGCCCCCACACATGTCCCACACATGTCCCCCTGCACCCACACCCCCCAGCATTCAGGGGCACCTGCCAGCAGGCCCCCACTCATGTCCCCCAGCACCCCCACCCCCAGCAGTGAGGGGCACCGGCCAGCAGGCCCCCACACATGTCCCACACATGTCCCCCTGCACCCCCACCCCCCAGCAGTCAGGGGCACCTGCCAGCAGGCCCCCACTCATGTCCCCCAGCACCCACGTCATGACGATCCTCAATCATGGGCCTCATGGCCACCCATATCACACCCCACACCACCCCAGCCCAAAGACCCAACCAAGTATTGCATCCACCCACAGAGAAATGGCCATTACATGATACAACCCGAATGGCAAGTATGTACATGAACACATGTCTGTCACACACACACAATGGGTGCAAGTGAATGTGAAAACCCATATCATGACATGCATGAAATCAGTGAGAGAATACCACACATCGAAGTATGAAACAAAAATGTATTGAACACAACATGAATGTAATGAAAAAAAACACTCAATAATGGGAATAAGAAATAAAATGCAGCATGTCTGGAAAAAAATAAAAAATATGAAATCAGAATCCAAAGAAATCCAAATGAAAATGTGTCCAAAGTCTCAGTCCAACAGAGCAAATACAAGGGAAAAAAAAAATATCTGAAATCCATTGCGCCATAGTGAAATTAAAATAAAAAAGAGAAACATCCACTGTTCAACTACACACAAATCACCAATCCGGGGTCCATGAGCCCAACAAACGAAATGAAATCTACAAAAAACACTACCTAATAAAGAACTATATACAAAAATGTGGTGCATTGTCCAAGCGGCCCAAAATAAACAAAAACAGAAAAGAAACCTAACACTATCTAACTATTTACAATGGCAGTAGGCTAGTCTGAATGCTCACTTTATGATGTCCCGGGCCAGGGCATCATTGAAATCCTGCTCAATGTCCTGGAGGCGGTCCTCTTCGATGGCCCTGAGGGTTTGCAGGGACGATGACATGTTCACCTCCAACTCCCTGCGAATTGCCTCGAGGCACTCGGCCCGTCTCAGTGCCCTCCGGATGGAGTTCTCTGCCCTGACCATTGTGAGCCGTGCCTCTTCCGCCCGCTGCCGCTCTGCATCTATGGCGTGGCCCAACCGTTGCCACATGGAAGACACTTGGAATCCTGGGTCCTCCTGCCCTCTGGTCGAAGCCTGCCCCTCCGATGTTGAAGGCCCCGAGCCATCATTGCTCCCATCATGTTGCTGCTGCTGCTGTGCCTGTGCCTGCGCCCTGGCTCTTGCTGCCTGCACGTCTTCCTCTGGCTGGGGTGCAGTTGTCGTGGTTGGGCCACCCCTGCTGGACGTCCGACTCCCGACTGTGGCAGGGATGTGTCCTCCACCAGCCTGGCCGCTGGGTCAGAGGCAGCTCCTCAGGGTACCCAGGTGATACATGGGTGGGAAGATGGCATGGAGGACGACTGGCACATAGGGGGTTCAGGTGAGGAGGGGGTCGCAAGAAGGTCCAGCACACGGATGAATCCAGCACTGGTGACCCGTCCCAGCAGGTCAACATGGTCAAAGAGGCATCCGAGATGACGTGCAGTCTCTTCACGAAAAGACTGCAGGTCACCTCGCATGCCCCGTTGACGCAAAGCTATCCCGGACAGAACAGGCTCAACACGGTTCCGCATATCCACGTCTGCAGGGAGAGGAAGGGCAGTTGTTGTGTGCTCATCCCCTCCCTGAAAACGGGTCTGGACGTAGGCATCCCTGTTGGTGCCAGATGATGCAGTGATAGGATCAGGGACAGGATTGCACACAGGCACCTCCGCGGTGGCGTGTGCTGCCTCCTTTCCCTGCCCCTGCACTGCATCACTAGCAACAGTGGAATCCGCACCTCCAGACCCTGTGTGTCCCTTCTGCGCCCTCCGCCTCCTCCACCAAACCCCCCACCAACCTGGATGACTACGTGCCATCTTCCTCCATTGGACCCTCTGGACTCTCAGCTGCCCCTTCTGCTGCCGAGGAGTCCACCTCCGACCTCTGCCTCTTGGACCTACCCTCGGCAGCTGCGGCCTGGGACGCACCACCAGACTCCTCACTCCCCGATGAGATGACAATTTGGGAGGGGAGCTGGGCCTTGCGTCTCCAGCTGGTGGTGCGATCCCTGCCGCTGTGCTCCACAGCACCCTCTCCGCCCTCTTCATCAGTTGACGCTGCAGACAGGGAGAGATAAAACACAGACATCAGTGCACTGTACAATGGACTGATACACACATGACAGCTGCACATGAGTGGCAGTGTCAAACTTCAGACATGGCATCACACTCCACGACACACATGTCATTTCAACTCACACACATGAGCATTGCCACAGCAATATTGCACCAGACAGCAACATCCGTACACATACAACAGCATGAACAGCCTAAGGTGAGCCTGACATCCCATGAAACACAGGGAGTGCACTAGACATGCACACATGCCACCACACTTACATGCATGTCTGGTTGTAGGTCAAAGTATCGACAACGAAAGGGTCGAATGGTCAAAGGATCGACACCAAAGGAGCGAAAACCAAAGGATCGAATTTTATTTATTTATTTTTTTACATTTTCTTTTTTTTTGGGGGGGGGGGGGTCCCCCCAACCCCTGTTTTTGTGGTAAAAAAAAAAAAATTTCACTAAACGAAAACCCCCCAAAAAATATATAATTAAAAAAAAAATGTGATCCCAGCAGTGAGGGGCATCTGGCAGCAGGCCTCCACTCATGTCCCTCAGCACCCCCACCCCCCAGCAGTGAGGGGCACCTGCCAGCAGGCCCCCACTCATGTCCCACACATGTCCCCCAGCGCCCCCACCCCCCAGCAGTCAGGTTCACCTGCCAGCAGGTCTCCACTCATGTCCCCCAGCACCCCCAGCCCCCAGCAGTGAGGGGCACCTGCCAGCAGGCCTCCACTCATGTCCCCCAGCACCCCCACCCCCAGCAGTATGGGGCACCTGCCAGCAGGCCCCCACTCATGTCCCACACATGTCCGCCAGCACCCCCACCCCTAGCAGTCAGGGGCACCTGTCAGCAGGCCCCCACTCATGTCCCCCAGCACCCCCACCCCTCAGCAGTGAGGGGCACCTGCCAGCAGGCCTCCACTCATGTCCCCCAGCACCCCACCCCCAGCAGTGAGGGGCACCTGCCAGCAGGCCTCCACTCATGTCCCCCAGCACCCCCACCCCCCAGCAGTGAGTGGCGCCTGCCATCAGGCCCCCACTCATGTACCACATATGTCCCCCAGCACCCCCACCCCCAAGCCATCAGGGGCACCTGCCAGCAGGCCCCCACTCATGTCCCCCAGCACCCCCACCCCCCAGCAGTGAGGGGCACCTGCCAGCAGGCCCCCACTCATGTTCCACAAATGTCCCCCAGCACCCCCACTCCCCAGCTATCAGGGGCGCCTGCCAGCAGGCCCCCATTCATGTCCCACACATGTCCCCAGCACCCCCATCCCCCAGCAGTCAGGGGCACCTGCCAGCAGGCCCCCACTCATGTCACCCAGCACCCCCACCCCCAGCAGTGAGGGGCACCTGCCAGCAGGCCCCACTCATGTCCCACACATGTCCCCTAGCACCCCCACCCCCCAGCAGTGAGGGGCACCGGCCAGCAGGACCCCACACATGTCCCACACATGTCCCCCTGCACCCCCACCCCCCAGCATTCAGGGGCACCTGCCAGCAGGCCCCCACTCATGTCCCCCAGCACCCCCACCCCCAGCAGTGAGGGGCACCGGCCAGCAGGCCCCCACACATGTCCCACACATGTCCCCCTGCACCCCCACCCCCCAGCAGTCAGGGGCACCTGCCAGCAGGCCCCCACTCCTGTCCCCCAGCACCCACGTCATGACGATCCTCAATCATGGGCCTCATGGCCACCCATATCACACCCCACACCACCCCAGCCCAAAGACCCAACCAAGTATTGCATCCACCCACAGAGAAATGGCCATTACATGATACAACCCGAATGGCAAGTATGTACATGAACACATGTCTGTCACACACACACAATGGGTGCAAGTGAATGTGAAAACCCATATCATGACATGCATGAAATCAGTGAGAGAATACCACACATCGAAGTATGAAACAAAAATGTATTGAACACAACATGAATGTAATGAAAAAAAACACTCAATAATGGGAATAAGAAATAAAATGCAGCATGTCTGGAAAAAAATAAAAAATATGAAATCAGAATCCAAAGAAATCCAAATGAAAATGTGTCCAAAGTCTCAGTCCAACAGAGCAAATACAAGGGAAAAAAAAATATCTGAAATCCATTGCGCCATAGTGAAATTAAAATAAAAAAGAGAAACATCCACTGTTCAACTACACACAAATCACCAATCCGGGGTCCATGAGCCCAACAAACGAAATGAAATCTACAAAAAACACTACCTAATAAAGAACTATATACAAAAATGTGGTGCATTGTCCAAGCGGCCCAAAATAAACAAAAACAGAAAAGAAACCTAACACTATCTAACTATTTACAATGGCAGTAGGCTAGTCTGAATGCTCACTTTATGATGTCCTGGGCCAGGGCATCATTGAAATCCTGCTCAGTGTCCTGGAGGCGGTCCTCTTCGATGGCCCTGAGGGTTTGCAGGGACGATGACATGTTCACCTCCAACTCCCTGCGAATTGCCTCGAGGCACTCGGCCCGTCTCAGTGCCCTCCGGATGGAGTTCTCTGCCCTGACCATTGTGAGCCGTGCCTCTTCCGCCCGCTGCCGCTCTGCATCTATGGCGTGGCCCAACCGTTGCCACATGGAAGACACTTGGAATCCTGGGTCCTCCTGCCCTCTGGTCGAAGCCTGCCCCTCCGATGTTGAAGGCCCCGAGCCATCATTGCTCCCATCATGTTGCTGCTGCTGCTGTGCCTGTGCCTGCGCCCTGGCTCTTGCTGCCTGCACGTCTTCCTCTGGCTGGGGTGCAGTTGTCGTGGTTGGGCCACCCCTGCTGGACGTCCGACTCCCGACTGTGGCAGGGATGTGTCCTCCACCAGCCTGGCCGCTGGGTCAGAGGCAGCTCCTCAGGGTACCCAGGTGATACATGGGTGGGAAGATGGCATGGAGGACGACTGGCACATAGGGGGTTCAGGTGAGGAGGGGGTCGCAAGAAGGTCCAGCACACGGATGAATCCAGCACTGGTGACCCGTCCCAGCAGGTCAACATGGTCAAAGAGGCATCCGAGATGACGTGCAGTCTCTTCACGAAAAGACTGCAGGTCACCTCGCATGCCCCGTTGACGCAAAGCTATCCCGGACAGAACAGGCTCAACACGGTTCCGCATATCCACGTCTGCAGGGAGAGGAAGGGCAGTTGTTGTGTGCTCATCCCCTCCCTGAAAACGGGTCTGGACGTAGGCATCCCTGTTGGTGCCAGATGATGCAGTGATAGGATCAGGGACAGGATTGCACACAGGCACCTCCGCGGTGGCGTGTGCTGCCTCCTGTCCCTGCCCCTGCACTGCATCACTAGCAACAGTGGAATCCGCACCTCCAGACCCTGTGTGTCCCTTCTGCGCCCTCCGCCTCCTCCACCAAACCCCCCACCAACCTGGATGACTACGTGCCATCTTCCTCCATTGGACCCTCTGGACTCTCAGCTGCCCCTTCTGCTGCCGAGGAGTCCACCTCCGACCTCTGCCTCTTGGACCTACCCTCGGCAGCTGCGGCCTGGGACGCACCACCAGACTCCTCACTCCCCGATGAGATGACAATTTGGGAGGGGAGCTGGGCCTTGCGTCTCCGGCTGGTGGTGCGATCCCTGCCGCTGTGCTCCACAGCACCCTCTCCGCCCTCTTCATCAGTTGACGCTGCAGACAGGGAGAGATAAAACACAGACATCAGTGCACTGTACAATGGACTGATACACACATGACAGCTGCACATGAGTGGCAGTGTCAAACTTCAGACATGGCATCACACTCCACGACACACATGTCATTTCAACTCACACACATGAGCATTTCCACAGCAATATTGCACCAGACAGCAACATCCGTACACATACAACAGCATGAACAGCCGAAGGTGAGCCTGACATCCCATGAAACACAGGGAGTGCACTAGACATGCACACATGCCACCACACTTACATGCATGTCTGGTTGTAGGTCAAAGTATCGACAACGAAAGGGTCGAATGGTCAAAGGATCGACACCAAAGGAGCGAAAACCAAAGGATCGAATTTTATTTATTTATTTTTTTACATTTTCTTTTTTTTGGGGGGGGGGTCCCCCCAACCCCTGTTTTTGTGGTAAAAAAAAAAAAAATCACTAAACGAAAACCCCCCAAAAAATATATAATTAAAAAAAAATGTGATCCTTTGGTTTTCGATCCTTTGGTGTCGATCCTTTGACCATTCGACCCTTTGTATTCGATCCTACATCTCCTCCAACTGTCACAGTGATGCGATCGCCATACATGTCACATCTGGCATTCAGCCTTCTACATATCAGTGTCACGTGCATCCATGTTGCATCACAGTTGCACACTTGTCAAATACACACACATGCACATGTGCACATGTACACAGTGCAGATACATGAAGCAGGAACCACCATCCATGAGTGACACCACAACCATGCCAATATACATACACAGAATTTCAAACATGTGTGCTCCCACACCTGCATTTGCACAGCATGCTTACCAACACATACACCATCGATGTGTCTCACACCTAAGAGGACTCACATGTGGCAGCCTCACGTCCCTGTTCATACACATCCCTACATGGCCCTATGAAAACACGTGCAACCTCCACACTACTGGCACACCACCACACGCACAGCGTCCAATCACTATGCATGTACACTTACCGCACGACTCCAGACGGGTCTGCCTCTCAAGGACCTGGACATGGAGCACTGGGCATATGTGCTCCAGGACCCTCATTTGGTGGTCGGAAAGATGGCCCCAGCGCCCTTTGGCATCCTCTGCCTTCAAGAGGCGCCGGGCCTTGTTGAGAGTCCTAGACCTGAAGTCCTCCCAATGCTTCTTGACATGTTGTAAATTGCGGACTGCCACCCCCTCCGCGTTGATGGCAGTCATGATGTCCATCCAGATCCTGGTCCGTCCTTCATTGTCGGTGCGCGAACTTCCAAAGAGGGCATCATACTGCCCCAGGACTTGCTCCACCAGGACACCAACTTCCCTGGCACTGAAGCTGGTGGCCCTCTGCCTCTCTTTTTGGGGGTTTTCCAGTGGTGCCAGATGGTGTTGTGTCCGAAATGGCAACCCCAGAGGCACCAGAGGCAAGAGTGGGTGGGCAACAGGGTCCTGGGGCTGGGCTGTAGAGCGATGGTATCCCAGTCGGGAGTCTTCGGTTCCAGCAGGTGTGGTCACAGCAACTGCACCCCTGGCTGACGTGCAGGCAGCAAATAGCAGGGCACATGGGCAGCAGGCAGTCAGGCAGCATCAGATGGCAGATGGGAGCGTGCTCAGGGATCTGGGGGGCAGTAATTTGGCCTTCTGGTCAGGAGAGTGGTCTTCTGTGTGTTGTTCCGTGGCCAGCTTGATACGGAGTGATTTGGCACGTGAAAATCTTGCACATCAGCGTGTAATTCGAGGAAAGGCCTTTCGCGCGTAAGCGCGTCAGCACACGTACGCGGTTTCATTGGACCAAAGGCCCTTAGCGTGTAAGCGCTTCTGTGATGTGACGAGCGCGGGCGTTTCCTTCGTGATGTGGGCATAGTGGTTCAGCGCACGTGAAAAAACTGCACGTCCACGTGTGAATGTGTGTAATCCGAGGAAAGGGCCTACGCGCGTAAGTGACGTGACGCGCGTGGCCGTTTCCATCCACACGGGTGCATGTTCATTGTACACGTCCAAAAACTGCACGTCCGAGTGTCAGCTTGTGTAATTGGAGGAAAGGGCCTTAGCGCGTACACGCGTAAGTGACGCTGTACGTGTGGGCTGCTTTAAAAGGTACGTGTAGGACCCCATACGTGCTTTTCGTGGAGAGCGAGTGGGTGAATTCTGTACTTCTTGTCGTTTCACACACGATTACTTCACAGCGTTTCACGTTCGTACTTCCTGTTACCTCTAACAGCGTTCTTTATTTTTGGGCCTGTTTCCTCAAACAGCGTTCACATCTTCTTTTGTCCTGTCTCCTCAGACAGCGTACAGTCCTTCATTTGGCGGGGGTGTTGCCTACACGCACACAGGTGTTTTTTCCACGTTATTTTTCCAGGCAGATGGTGAGTTGCGCATGCATTTACCAACTGTGCTTGCCCCGCGTGTCGCGTACTCCTTCAGAGGTCATTGTAGGCTGCGTGTAACACGCGTACGCTTGTTTTTGTGTTTCTGGGTGCCACAGCGTAGTGCGGGTTCATTTTTCCACGCACGTGGTCTCGAGGGGTTGCATGCACGTTACTTTTTGTTTTTGGGGT
The DNA here is from genome assembly GCF_040938575.1 of Ambystoma mexicanum. Classification (NCBI taxonomy): domain Eukaryota; kingdom Metazoa; phylum Chordata; class Amphibia; order Caudata; family Ambystomatidae; genus Ambystoma; species Ambystoma mexicanum. Next base: position 880,344,779 of record NC_090928.1, on the reverse strand, counting down.
GCCTGTGCGTTGCGTGACCCATGATCTTCCCCCAGGGGTCACAGATAGCCTTGCTAGAGCACTAGGGTACGAATTCCATCTAGTACACTACCCCTTTCACCCCCAATTGCCCAGGACAATTGTTTACTGCAACTCCCATATGCACAACAACATCAGTGCCATGGTTGGGAGGCAACCAAGCGGCAAGGGAGGCAAAGGTGGCCGACCTCCAAAAGGTGGGCTTGGTGGGCACGGTAGGGGACGTGGCCATGATTTGCAGGGTGCCCTTAGACCCCCATGAGTGGTGGAGGACCAATCAGGGACACCCATGCCCCCGCCATGGTTGAGGGAAACGGGGCTGACATGATCCCAGCTCAGCCCTTGTTGGACCAGCCCATTGTGGCACCTGACCCGGCACAGGATGACTCCCAGGCTGACTTCCAGGTCAGCAAGTCTAAGCCACGTGTGCCGGTGCAAGTTGGTGTCACCAAGCCAAGTGGATCTGGGGCAGTGATGTCATCTGCTGCCCCAAGTAGGCAGGGTGGGGAGGCTGCAGGGGCAGCTGCAGCTCTATCCACCCCAGATCTGAGTCTCCCAGCCGGGACAGTGTCGGTCCTGGTCCATCAAACTGACGTTGCCCCTGCCAACTTCACACTTCAGCCAATGCCTGCACCAAGACCTATGGTCATTGTGCATTCGCACACTCCCAGTACCCAGTCCACCTGTGCTTCTGCCCCTACTGACCAGAGCGGCGCAAGCCACTCAGGCTCTGCTCCACTTTTGAAGAAGAGGAAGAGGTGTGCTCTGGCACTACAGGCTGAGACCCCAGACACGGCTACATAGTCCGACATGTCAAGGAAGCCTAGCTTTAATGACCCTGAACTTGATGCACTTGTGACCTATGTGTCGGCACATAGCCGCGAAATGTTAGTGACTGCAGGGTGCAAGACCACACCTGGTCAATGCAGGGCACACTGGCAGACCATCGCGGACCGCATAAGTGCCCTTGGATTTGTAAGGCGCACAGCTGATGATTGCTACAAGCGGTGGAATGACCTGAAACGCAGAGCAAAGAACAAGTTGGCCTCAAATCATGCTGCTACTCTGGTGACTGGCGGTGGGTCTCCACAAGAGGAAAACAAACTCACTGAACATGAGTCTGTTGCTGAGACCTTCGTCACAGAGGAACAGATCCAAGGTGTGGGAGATCTACCTGATTAAAACGCATTGTCCGGTGAGTGCCCATGCGTGTGTGTGTGTAATCCATGTGTATGTTGTTTGGGTGACGGGTTCTGATTGAGTGCCAGGTGAGGGTGTGTACTCCTGAGTGTTATGGGTCACCCATTTGCTTCCTCCCATACATTCACATGTTTTGAATTTGGGTATGACTGTATCCCTTCTGCCCAGAGTTGCCAATTAGGACCACATTAGTGCACTTTACCTTGAACTGTCATCTTGCAACTACATTTTTCAGATTTTGTAAGTGTTCATTCAGGCTGATTGTTTCCACTCTACCATTTTTACTACGCATTTTTCCGCCCTATTGCAACATATGTAATATGCTTCGGTCATTGTTTATAGGCCATACTGCGCCACTATTTTTTACCTGGTTATGTTAATGATTACACCTTTCAGGCCAATGGAGTATTGGGCTGCAGACATTTTTTATTAGGGCCTGTTTGCATGTGATACATGACAGATGTTTCCTGTAATGTGAAAGTGGCCAACCATTGATCAGCCCACAATGACTGTATTATTGGGCACTGAATGTGTTTCAGTGTGTGGCACATGCATATTTAGCAACACTATTTAGCCATAATCTTGGCATTGTCAATGTGACATGGATTGTGACAGTACTCATTCACTGACATATTGCTGTAGTTTTGTAATTTACCATGGCTATGCTACATGACATCTGTGTGGTGGCATGTGTCATGTATGTGTATTGGACATGCCACTCACAGCCTGATGTGTGATGCCAGTGCTACCCAACATGCTGCAAATGTGTTGCTTTTCCATCTTGCTCTCCCAGTGTCTGCCTTTTTGACTCCACTTCCAACTCTTTGACAATGCATGCATGGCACGTTTATAGTTATGTGGGACATGTGTAAATCATGTACTGGATCTCAGGCTTGTCACGGCCTATGTGTGTGCTATGATGCTCATGCCTGTTTCCATTTGTTGTCTTTCAAGTTTTTGCAGGTGATGACGCACTTGATGCTGTTGAGGTTGAGGAGATGGTGCAGACCCAGGAGGAATCTCAGGCACGACCGGGCACCAGTGGGGGACGTGGTGTGGTGGTGGGTGAAAACCCAATGTTACTGCAGACCATACTGTCCAGGGGTGTCTCTGGGTGCACCTCCCCAGACCTCTATTCAGGTGCTGAATCGGATGATGAGACTTATGTGCCGTCGCAGGTAAGTGTTTCTGGCAGGGATTCTGTTCTGTCCAACCCACCTGCACCAGGGGTAGAACCCTCTATGGGGATGTCAGTGTTGGTAGGTCCGCCTTTGGCGGTTACGGATGCAGGGTCACACTCCACAGCATGTGATCCTGTTCCTGGGCCAGCAGATCAGAGGGGGAATGCAGTCCTGCAGCCTCAGGCAGTGCCAGCAAAGCAAGGTGCAGATCGCCTTGCCCCAAACAGGTGTGGTGCCCGTCGACGCGGTGGCCGTGCGCCACCATGCAATACTGTACGGGAAAACTCCATATACGGTATGGCAACCCAACAGGCAGCATCAGTAGAAATGATGGCTCAGGCAATGGAGAGGGTGGCCACTTCCATTATCCCCCCTGAAAGGCAGATGGAGCAACAACAGCAGGCAACAGACTCCATTTGCCAATCACACAGGAAAGACATGTTGGCGTCCAACAGGGACCGACGGGCGGCACTGGAGACTCTGCGCAAATCCATATCAATAGAGTCCCAGGGCCACAGGGAAGCCCTGAGGGTAGAACTCCATAACCTCAGGCAGACTCTGGTTGAACTTGAGGCTTCCAGTAATTTAAGGGCAGAACAGCAGCTGGAGTAGCTCACACATTCGCTCCCAGCTGAGCTCTGCATGCAACACGTGAGGAGATCCGGGCATCACGCAAGGTCATGCGTGCAGAAATGCAGGCAACCCGTGACGTGCTGCATGGGGATCTCCGCACTTTAAGCCTCCAGAATCAGACCATCCAGACCCGCATGCTTGCTGCCATGGAGGACCATACCTGCCTCCCATAGTGCCACCACCTCCTGATGCAGAAGCAGAGGGTGAGCAGAGCAACAGCGTTTCTCCCACAATGGCATAGCCGTGCAGGCCATGAGTCCAAGGAGGTATTTATTTTTTCGCAACATCCACGCAGGTGGGTGTTGGTGTGCACCCTGTCCTCGAACCTCTTGGGTGGGGTGGCCTCCCCCACCTCCCTTGGCCCCCACATGGCCATTTTTTTACAGTGTGTTGCCTTGTGTGGTTCCCGTGGGCATCCACTGTATTCCGGCTGGGCACATGCAGGCTTGTCCTGAGTTTGGGTTAGATGCTTGGGTTTGTGAGACACACACCCCTCCTGCTTCCCGTTTCCATGGGCTTGCAAAGGGTGTGACCAAGTGACAGTGAATTACACAGTGACGTTGGGCTCTCATGAGCTGTGTAGGCAGTCTGTAGTCAATACTGTGTAGGCATCCCTAGTGGATATTGTTGTTATATTGTACACTGCATGGTGTATTGATATGTGCTTGTGCATCCATGTCTTCCTCCCAATTTGCAGGTTCCTTCCTCATGTCTTCACAAGGCCGTCTACTTTGCAGATGCAGTTCATGTTGTATGCAGTACACTGAGACATTTGCGTGGCAGCAACACTCTACAGTTGGAAGGGATTAATGTGCTGGCGTATTCAGGTTGTAAGACTACCACTACTTGAACTTAGTACTGTCATGTTTTTGCATTTCTCCATGGTGTGTTGCAGCATTGTGTTGGTGGTAAGTATTTGGTAATGTGTGCGGTTAGTTATACATTACTGGGAGCATATTGTGTGTGGGCAGTTTCCATTAGGGACAGTGTACTTTGTGACACTTGTGTCAGGTCTTGTGCATTGCTTTGTTTGCTTTCACATTGCATGACATGCCATGGTGTGTTTGGTGGTGGAGCTGGGGAGGGGCTGGGTGACATGGTGCTGTTCTCATGTTGTACTTAGCAAGGGGGTAATGAATTTAACAGCATAGATGTATGTCTTTTGATGACACAGCATTGGTGGTGTTTGGGTAGGTAGGGATGCACACAATGTAACACTTCCAGGTGACCAATCTCAGGCTGGTATGGTTGTGACAGTTGACTGTCCCTTATGTCATCATCATTGATTGTTAGCTGGTATGTGCCAGGGCTGTGTGCTCTCCACAGGGGTGTGATTTTATGTGAAGTAATTAGCCATCAGCTGCGTACAGGCTGCCTCACCACGTGCCCTTCCCCTTCCATGCACAGCGGGCGTGCATGTGGTTGGGGATGTGGGGCACCACCATGTCCAGCGGCAGGCCCCGGCGTGTTGCAACGTTGTGCAGGACACATGCTGCCACTATGATCCTGCACACTACTGGGGGAGCGTATAACAGCTGCCCACCAGAACGGTCAAGGGAGCGAAAGCGTGACTTGAGCACTCCGAATGTGCACTCCACTATTCCCCGGGTTGCAATATGGGCTGTGTTGTATCTTACCTCGGGTGGCATGGTGGGGTTCCAAATTGGCGTCATCATGTGGGTGCTCAGAGGGTAGGCACTGTCCCCTGGGGAGTTGGTGATGGGTATCATTAGTGGGGTTGTGACATTACTCAGTATCTGACATGCATGCATGTGCTTTGGCATTTATACTCACCAAGCAGCCATGTATCGCCATGCCGCCCAGCTTCTAGGTCCCAGTTTAGGGTTGACATTCTGTAAATTAAACTGTTGTGGGTGGACCCTGGATAGTTGGCATACACTGAGGTGATGATTCCCTTGGCATCACATAGTACCTGCACGTTGATGGAATGCCAGTGCTTGCGGTTTCTATAGATGTGCTCAGATGCCCTGGGGGGACGTAGAGCCACATGGGTGCAATCAATGGCACCTAGCACTTTGGGGAATTGTGCCACCCCGTAGAAATCCTGGACGGCAGCCTGCCTTTCTGCAGGTGTTCTGGGCAGGTATATATGCTTGCGGACTGATGGGCGTGCAGTCATGATGGCCAACACCTGGTGTAGGCAGCGTGACTGCGTGGCCTGTGACCCCCCCACTATAGCACTTGTCCGCTGAAATGATCCAGTGGCCAAGAAGTGCAGTACATTGAGGACCTTCTCCAGGGGGCAGAGTGCTTGGGAGCACAGGGTGGGTGTTGTGAGGTCATCCTCCCACTCAGTCAGCAGGTCGAGTATTATGTGAGGTGTAAACCTGTACCTCCCATACACCTGGTCATCAGGCATCCCAAAAAGGCTGGTTCTAGGTGTAAAAATTCTGGGCCTGACTATCCTCCTCCTCCTCCTGCGGTATTCCATGACCACTGCTGCTAGGAACGGTATATTCATCTTGGCGTCTGAGCTTGTTTGTTGTTTGCGCGCACTTTTATGCTGCGTGGGTCCACGTACGCCTGCTTCCTTCTGGCATACATGTTTCTGGATTTGCGCGTCTTTTTTGGCGCACGCATTAGCCCCGTTCGATTCCATGAATACGTGTTGTAGACGCGCGTGTGGGCGTTCTGCGCATTTGCCTCCTGTACTTCCCCCGTGAAGCCCACATTTGTACGCGTTGTTCCCCATTCTTCGTGTTATGCCCCCTGTTCCGCCTACTTTTGTTGTGTGCGCTGCGCTATGTGCGCTTTCGCTGTGCGCTTAGTGCACGCTGTTTGGAGATGTGTGTTGCCAGCATGCGGCACGCAGAATTTTAGTGCACATCCAGGGATTTACACGCACACAGACTTCCATGAAACGCTGTGCACGGGTTTTGCTGCGAGTTTCGCACTTGCGCTGTGATTCGCACGCTTTTGCACGCTTGCGCCGAAAATTTCAGGGCACATTAATTCCATGAATCTGCCTGTAAATGGTTTGAATTAGCTCTCTACCGTATAGCAGAAAACAAATACAAAATAACTGACCCCATAATACTTTGCAGTTACTGCATACAAAACATGACAACAACCAAACTCCTTCACCTGCAATCACAAATAATTTGGAATTATTTCCACTACCAAAACCCCTACAACAACTCAATTTATATGAGCGCATCATAATTCAAACAGTGAATTTCAAGCAATAATACACCTTCAATCAAAAACAGCAAAATTACCTCCCTCTGAATTAGTGAAAGGTATTCGTGGAAAAGTAGTATATTTACCATTAGATCTAAAAGAAAATGTGCACACTCTAGGAGTGCAACGTCCAATGGAGCAATCTTTAATTATCTTGGTAAATGGTGTACCTACAAAAGACAAAAATATTTGGCAACAACTGGTAGATTTACATAAAGTTAGACAAGCTTCGCAATATCTAAAAGACAATAATGAATACTACAAAGAAATTAATATTGAAGAAAACTTGAAGGATACCACTGAAATAATTCAAGAGACACAAGAAGCTGGTCAATTTGAGCTCCTAGATCCTGCTACAATATCCAATACTTTAGACCATTATACAATTCACCCATTGCATTCTAATGACACCGTAGAAGATGCACTAGAAACGTACCAAATGCGTCAAACAAAAGGATCACCAATCAGCATATGGGAAAAATGTAAGGAAGCACGTCCTTTTCCTCTACTTTTTCCTACTGGCAAAGGAGGAAGATACGATGATAGTCCTATTCAAATAACAGCATCAGAATATCGCTCATTACTGATGTATTCTGAAGATCCCAGATTTAGACAAAATGTGGAATACATATTCCAACTACTCTTTCAAAGTGAACTAGCAACTTTATGTTACAGAGTTGCACACACATTAAAATCAGGATCCCACTTTCAAAATATGTAAGCTACACAATTATTACAAAAAGTGAAGCAAAAAGATGAGGTTTTACAATCAAATATTACAAATCTATTAGCAAATATGCGTGGTACTAAAGATTACTGGTTTCGACGTCACAGAGATGTACATTGTATGATAAGAAACCTCGGCCCACCCACTTGGTTTGTTACATTACGTTGTGCAGAATATACATGGGATGATTTACATGATTTCCTACATGATTTCCTACACATATCAAATAAAAACAAAACAAGCATTGTTATACTAACACCTGTTCTCTAGATCCTGTTAATGTTTCATGATATTTTCACCATGACTTCATTGCTATGCTACACTTTATTTGTAATAAAACTGCTCCTCCCTTTGGAGAAGTGCAACACTTCTTTCGGAGAAAAGAATACCAAGCCAGAGGAGCACCACATATCCACATGCTTTTATGTATTAAAGATGCTCCTAAATGTGGTCAAGACAGTGACGCCACTGTTTTATAGTTTATTGAAAAATATGTCACTTGTCAAATTCCATCAGAAGCAACAAATAGTGATCTCCAAGCACAAATTTTACAATTTCAAAGACACAAATGTGGCAAATATTGTCGTTGCAAATACAAAAACAAAGGGAAATACTACACCAAATGCTGCTTTGGTTTCCCTAGACCGGTTACAAAAACAGGTCAAGTGAACAGCTTCATGTCTTCAGTTAGACATAGTGTTAAAGGCAAATCACCTAAAGATACATATTACATAAAAAGAACAGAAGAACAAAAATATATCAATGATTACAATGCAATCATTGCCCTCTTATGGAATGCAAACATAGATGCGCAGTACATTGCAGACAATTCCACTGCAGTTGCACGATATGTTACAGCATACTTAACCAAAGCAGAAAAAACAGAGCTACAAGACCTCTGGAATGACCTGTCATCAGACAAAACACTGTCTCAAAAATCAGACAGCTTGGGCATAAAAATGCTCTCCCATAGAGAATGTGGCTCCTATGAAGCAGCAGATCGTTTAACTGGTACTGCTTTGTATGGAAAATCTGAAAATATAGTATGGCTAAGTCTTGGTCCTGCTAAATCTAGAAAAAGAGTTCTAAAATCATACGAATATATAGAAACAATAGCCAAACATGATCCCAACAGCCAAGAAATTTTAAAAAACAAATTTGCTGGACACATACTACCCAAACAGAAGTACCACTTTGGAAACCATGTGTCTATACCACATAGCCCAAAACTTCACATACAAAAATAATATAAAACTCGATGGAAAAAAAGTAGATACAGAGTGACAAATTGTGAAAGCAGCTTAATAAAACTCACCAAACCAAATTTAATTAATCATATCAAATTGTCATTAAAGACTCGTCAACATAAAGAACTATATTACATGTCCCTGCTACAACTCTTTAAACAATGGAGAAAAGAAGAAGAAATAGTAGATAACGACGCTTTCAAAGCAAATGAAAGCACTATAACTGATGTAAACTTTACACAGTACAAAACAATGTTGCACAATGAACAGCAACACGAAGAAGAACTGCAGGCCCAACTAGATAAGGACACTCCTGACAGTAGTCAACCTTCTGTAACAGGAAGCTAAGAACCACTGGGAGAACCACTAATAACAAATGAGGCTGAATTAGCTATGACAGAAGTAGAAAACACCATGTGTCAGTATGAAGATAAAGAAGACTTAACTATACTACAATCAAAACTAAACAATGAACAACGTAGCATTTTTGAAGAAGTAAAAAAAGAAATTGCACATGGTGTACAACATGAAAACAAAGAATGCACCTGCCAAAATTACAAACCTATACTACTGTACGTCAGTGGTGAAGCTGGTTCCGGCAAAACATTCTTAATCAAAATCATCAGTAAATTCCTTCAACAATTGACAAACAACAAACTGTTAGCTGTTGTCCCTGCCCCCACTGGTTTAGCTGCCTACAACATAGGCAGTGTCACTTTACACCAATTACTACTCCTGCCAGTAGAACACCAAAACAAATTAGACTATTACAAACTTTCTACAGAAGCTGCAATGGAACTACACAGAGTATTAAAACAAATGAAAATGCTACTTATCGATGAAGTGAGCATGGTCTCCAACCTAATGTTGGCCTTGATTCACCTCAGATTACAAGAAGTACTCAAAATAAACTACGAAGAGCTCTTTGGAGGAAAACACATTATTGTTTTCGGAGATCTTCTTCAATTGACACCAGTGAAAGGTGAGCATATTTTTAAAACCTTAGGACACAAACTCTGCCGTAAAACTGTTGGCAGCATTGGAATTGTCAACCTTTGGCAACATTTCCAATACAGCGAATTAACAGAAAACATGCAGCAATCTGGAGATCTCACGTATGCCAACATCTTAAAAAGTATTAGAGTTGGTATATTAGCTCAAGAAGCACAAACAATATTGAAAACCTGGCACATTCATGCACTTTATGGCCATAATGCATGTGCTAGGGATATTATGGAACAATTAGCCCACAAAAATGTAAATTGTATGGCCTTAATGCCAACTCTTGCAAGCTAATTCAAATTCAATGAAACAATGTTAAAAAAAGAAATGCAAGCAATAATTGAAATTAGCGCCACAGACAAACTAGACATATATGGTATGACACTACCCATGTGTGCACAAGCCACAACGAGACTAAATAGTTTAGAAAATTCAATCTCCAACACAGCTGGATTGGCAAAAAATATTACAATTATCCTTAAATTGCAGAGTAATGCTTAAACGTAACCTTGACGTGGATCAAGGGCTAGTTAATGGAGCACTGGGTACAGTTGTTGGCTTTCAAACATATCCACGTGACAACAACATTCAGTTTGTAAATATTCTCTTTGACAAACTTTCAGAAGTGAAAATGATACGACGCTCAACAGCTAGATTCCTTCTCTTCAAAGACATGTATGTACGAAGAGAACAATTTTCTCTAACTCTTGCATACGCAGTCAACATTTATAAATCACAAGGTCTTACCCTAGACAAAGCATTGATAGACATTGGTAACACAGTCTTTAAAGAAGGCATGAGCTATGTAGCACTATCACGCTTTCGTACACTTGACGGTCTATTTCTATTCAACTTTGATGCAAGTAAAGTAAACGCTGATATTCCTTGCATTTCAGAATACAATAGACTTTGTTCACTATACACCCCCCATTTAAAAACATATCCCATTCCACAAAAAGTAAAATGTTCTAAAAGAAAACGAAATCAAACAGAAATGCAACAGGATGTCAATGCAAATCCTCCAAAGAGATTAAAAGAAACTAATACTTCATCAAGTACCACAATCAAAAAAGAACCTATTATGGAAGGTAAACCAGGTAATTCTTCAAAGAAGGAAGACACACTCCAAAAAAAGCACTCAGATACAGAACTACCTGATCCATTTAAACTTTCAAATTTAAATGGTGTAAGTTGCTACGCAAATGTAGCAATGAATATTCTATTTCAATTACCACCAATAGTTGACAACATTTACTTACACAGTACATACCAATTGTGTTTGCAAATGTTAGTACTTCATAGAAATGCAACAAACAATCCTGACAACACGTATAGTGCTTATGAAATAAGGCAACACTTGGACTACTCTGCTGGAATCGTGAAATTCACTGTAAACTCACAGGAAGATCCACAAGAATTTCTAATGTACTAACTACAAGTACTAGAAAACAAAAACACCTATAAATGAAATCTTCCAGATTTCATACATGTTGAAACATACATGCGCTCTGTGCAACAATGTGACACAAGAACAAATCCCCAATGAGTGCTTTGTGTATGTATGAATACCTAATTATGAATCAGTTCCATTTCATCAACTTGTACAAAATGCAAACCATGGTAGATTATGTACTACCTGCAATTCAGATAATCGCTCCACCTTACTAATACAAACACATAGTAAATACGTAATGCTACAATGCAGATGGTACCAAAAACAACTACACGCTGACTGGATTCACACATGGTCAAGTATCACTTGGTAAAAAAACCTTCACAACAATAGGTATACTCTACCACACAGGAGCCACAACCAATGCAGGTCACTATACTGCATATATAAAAAAGAATTGTGGATGTTTCGAATGTAATGATAGTACCATTGCTCTAAAGCAAAGATTACCTGCAAATCTTATAAATGCTTATTTAATCTTCTTAAAACCAAAATGTATTAAACTAAACTGTACTTAAACATTAACTAAAATTTTATTAGAAAACTATAAACTGTTACAATATGCCAACAGCTATATAACTGCCCCAAGATTCTACAACAACTAAACAGATAAATGAATACCACTAAATTATATAAAAAAATAAACAGTTAGAATACGGCAACTGGTATCTAACTAGCCCAATATTTTCAATAACCAAACAGATAAATCAATACCACTACATTATAACAAAAAATAGACAGTTAGAATACACCAAATGGTATCTAACTAACCCAAAATTTTACAATATCCAAATAGATAAATCAATACCACTTCATTATAACAAAAAATAGACTGTTAGAATATGTCAACAGGTATCTAACTGCTCCAAGAATCTGCAACAAGCCAATATATAGAGCATTAGACAGAAACAAGTGAACACTGAAAACAAACAAACAAATAGACTGTAGCATAACAAAAAAAGGTTTTCTTTTTAATCCAACATGTTTTATTTTCTCCCACAGACCCAATGATTTTAGCGACAAACACAGAAACTGAGCAAATTGCACAGTACACTGGTTTGTAATCTACTAAATATGAGGGTAAAAAAAAAATTGAATATTTAATGTTATTAGTTGTTACAAAATACCAATACTAACATGATCTTTTCTTTTATCACAGAAATAAACAAGAAATACATTTACTCCAGTTACTATACCAAACAGTAAGTATATTATATTAAGTACAACCATCACAGCAAATCACACCCATAGTGACTTATAACTTGGCTGCCTATAAATTTGATCTTGTCCATGCACCCAATACTATAGACCCTGTCCACAACCACCGCAGCATATCACACCCATAGTGGCTTATAACTTTCTTGCTTATAAATTTGTTCTTGGATCTAAAAGTTATCTTCCAAGGATCCCAAGACCACGTGGCCACGTGGTCTTGGGAGCATGGCCACGTGGCCATGATCCCAAGACTCTATGCCCTAGCCACAACCATCGCAGCATATCACACCCATGGAATCAAACATTTCAACTATGCCATATGGACACTTTTAATGTTCGCAGACATCATGAGTGTCCTTAGAACAGTTTCAACTTGCCTACGAACAGTACGGACAGACATAGCGTCCTCAGGACACCCTCATTTAATTTATTAACGAACATCTCAGGACACATAATGTGTTCTAAGAACACTTTGAACATGCTTGCGAACATGTGTTCTTAGAACAATTTGAAATTGCTTGCGAACAGAACGGACAGGCATACCGTCCTCAGGACACCCCCATTATATTCATTGACGAACATCCCGGGACACATGATGTGTTCTTAGAACAGATTCAACTTGCCTGCGAACAAAACAAACAGGCTTACTGTCCTGAGAACAAACCCATTTTCTTTATTTTCGAACATTTCAGGACACAGCCAGTGTTCTTAGAACACTTTCAGCTTGCTTTTGAACAATACGGACAGGCGTAGTATCCTCAGAACACCCCCATTTCGTTTATTTAGAACATTTTAGAACATATGCATTGTCCGCAGACAAAGCAAACACAACAGGGGGTCTACTACCTAAGTAAATAAAACATTTAACCCATCTCTTACTCCCCCACCCTCCCCAAACACTTTCACACAACAACACACTGTACAAAATAGTATTTTTCAACAAAGTTTCACTGCGCTGTCTGCGGACGTCCGCGAATCCAAGATGGCGGGCGTTCCCGGACATCTGCAGCGCTTCACGCTCTCCACCATCCAATCAACAAACACGTTGAATGTCCGCGGACATGACGCAAGCCGATTAGCCAATCAGGACACTGTCCGCTGAGCGAACATAGATATCAATCATTTTTTTAACCTATTTTTTGCTCATTTTATAAAAAACTACTGGACGGATTTTCAGGACCAAGCTGCTGCTCCTGGTCCAAATTTGGTGAAAATCCGTCCAGCGGTTTGGGCTGTAGACGTGAGCAAAGTTTTTTCCTCATTCAGTCTATGGGAAAAAAAGAAGTTTTGGGACCCCCCTTATAACTTGCCCCCCTTAACCAAACCTCACCAACTTTGCAAAAAAATTCAGAGTGACCCATATACTTTTTTTTTCAAAGGTTGGTGAGAATTCTTCCAGGGAGAGCGAAGTTATAAGCCACCCAAAAAGGGCTCTTCCTATGGAAACAGCAACTTAACCATAACTACACATCTACTACCGTGGTTTTGTAATATATATATATATATATATATATATATATATATATATATATATATATATATATATTACAAAACCACGGTATATATATATATATATATATATATTCAGTGAAAAAAACTTTGTTAAAGGGACGTTATGGTTAAGTTGCGAAATGTAACCCATATATGTAACACACTAACCATTCATTTAAATACAATATGTTCTGAAATGGAATATACCACAAGAAGATAAATTGGCTTCCAACATAATTACCTCACAGACACAACAGAACTGAGAACAAGACCAGACCCACTGAATACATAGGAATTATCTTACCAGAAATAGTAAGTGTACTTCATTTTACTCATATATTTATAAACTTTCTGTATTAGATTAAAAAAATATATTATCTTTTTCTTTTCTCACAGAAATGTCTAGTACTCTGGAATGGCTAGATGACAATTTCCCACATGAAGAAATGTCACAAGATAGTGCAACTAATGGTAAACACTTTATAATATAAACCATTTATTTATTATTTTTTTTATATACATTTAACATATATATTATTTTTTTGTACAGAGCATACCAAAATAGAAAAAACTTCAGAAAACCCTGTTATGGATAACAGTCTTCACAATATAGAAGAAAAAATTGATGTATTGTTGGCTAATTTTAATAATTTAAATACTTTTGTAGAAAATCATTTCAAACCAAAAACCTCGTACCATTGCCCCACATGTACTTGTCCCTCCTCACCATATCCCAGTCAATTATCCCCAAACCCTCTCCATAATCCAAAACGTTTTGATGAGACTTCCATCCCTTCTTCACCTAATACCAATCATGTTGAAACCCCAAATTCTCCTGTTTCTGTTTCTGTTTCTGCCTCACCTTCTCTGTCATAAATTATTAATATATGTTAAATAAAGTTTAATTTTTATATTGTATTGTGAATAGTTTCCGTTTTTTTTTTAAAACAATAAAAGTGTCTGCGGACAGTGCGAGTGTTCTGAAATGTTCGTACATAAACGAAAATTGAGGTGTCCTGAAGAACACCACACCTGTTCGTACTGTTCGCTAGCAAGTTGAAACTGTTCTAAGAACACACGTGGTGTCCTGAAATGTTCATAAAGAAACAAAAATTAAAGTGTTCTAAAGAACATTATATCTGTCCGTAATGTTCGCTATCAACTTAAAACTGTCCTAAGAATACAATTGGTGTCCTGAAATGTTCGTAAATAAACGAAAATGATGTGTCCTGAACAACAGTACAACTGTTCGTAGTGTTCGTTAGCAACATGAAACTGTACTAAGAACACACGCGGTGTCCTGAATTGTTCCTAAACAAACAAAAATTAAAGTGTCCTAAAGAACACTATACCTGTCTGGTACTGTTCGCTAGCAAGTTCAAACTGTTCTAAGAACGCTATTGGTGTCCTGAAATGTTCGTACATAAACGAAAATGGAGGTGTCCTGAAGAACACTATACCTGTTCGTAGTGTTCGCTACCCAATTGAAACTGTTCTAAGAACACAATTGGTGTCCTGAAATGTTCGTATATAAACGAAATTACACGTGTCCTGAAGAACACTATATCTGTCCTTACTGTTCGCTACCAAGTTTAAACTGTTCTAAGAGCACACGCGGTGTCCTGAAATGTTCGTTTCACGTGTGACACACTTTTAATTACTTCAGAACCCGAACAGTGTCCGTAGGACATCAATGCGCATGCGCTAACCAATCTCCGTGCACTTGGTGTCCTGCGGACAGGCGCTTCCTTCGCGGACTAGTTCGTGAACGGATCATATGACCGCGCCCACGCTCATCGTGTGTCCTGAAATGCGGACACTGTTCGTGTCCCCAAACAATTTAAAAGTACATTTTCAGTTAATCCATAATATTTTTCAATAAAATCTCACCATGGCACAAGTCCCAGATAGCAATCTTGAGTTTCTATATACCTTTTGAAACTTTCCGATCCTTTTTTTGTGTTCGATCTGTCCGCGGACAGTGCGCATGTCCGCGAACCGCACACAAGCACCCCTATAAAAGACCACGCCCAAGAGCTTATTCCCATTGTGTTTCTGGCTATTCTTCAGAACACAGTGATTTTTACTGCCACCTGCAGACTACACCATCATCGAGATGGCATCCTTGGCTGCTGAACTGCCACTTGGGGCTGCACCTGCTTCAGCAACACCCCCACCCCCTCCACCACCACCACCTCCCCAAGGGCCTGAAGAGGGGAACAGGAGTGAGGATGTGGAGGAGGAAGAAGAGGATGCTGAGAATGAGGTAGAGGAAAACCCAACTACCCGCACTAGGTGTGAGTCTTGGGTGTGGCAGTTATTTACCATTCATGGTAATGTTCCTAAGGCTCGTGCGAACCGTGTTACCTGCAATGAGTGCAAAATGATACTCAGTCGCGGGAAGCACGTTAAGTACAGCTTTGGGACCACTACTATGAAGCGACACCTGGGGTCATTTCACTCTGGGGCTATTCGCAGGGTTGTACCTTGCGAAGAACATAGCAGGTTGATTTCCTCTACTTCATCCTCTGTTTCTGATCCTGTCACCACAAGGACCACCTCTGTGGGACAGCGTCTTCCTCAAGCTGCCTCACAGGCCATACAGAATGCTGATGACCCTTACCTTTCGAGGGTCACAGTTGTATGTATGTACTGTGACACAGTACTCTGCAGGGGGGAGTGACTTCGGAGTGCTTTTGAGACTATCGTCTCAGAGCACGAGAAGACCTGCTCACTACCCAAATAAAACCCACTCTACATCTTCCTCTCTCAGCTTGCCCTTTCTTATCCCTGTGGTTGGTGTCCCCCCCTTTACCCTCCTTTACCCTCCTCTCCTAGTGTGTCGTGTCTGAAAAACCCAAAAAAATACAAAATTACAAAAATCAGAAAAAAAATAAGGCTCTTTTCAGAGCCGCCGTTCCCAGTTAACAAATAGAAGTGAAAATAAATGAAGCAGGGCTCTTTGTATTTTTTAGAAGTCCGCGGACAGTTCGCGAACATTAAAAAAATTGGGTTGCTACTCCATCACAAACATTGTAATTTTCTCTGGAAAGAAGTGGTGGCTCTGAAAAGAGCCTTTGGGTGGTGTTTGTAAGTCAAAAATTGTAAATGCTTAACATCTACTTCAAAATCATTGTTGTAATTCCAAAAAAGGTTGCAATGCATTTTGTACATTTCTCAGAAAAATCTTATTGCCAGCATAAGTAAGATGGACTCCATCTCTGCGAAAAATGTATGTACTACAAAACATAATATTTTCATTGTGAAAAGAAGACATGCCAAAATCTATTAGAAAGGCACAAACAGCCTTATTAACATTGTGCCTTGCTTTTTCCATTTGTGGACCAAATGAAGAAGAACGAAGCCACATTTGTCTCTGCGCAATCCGTGAAAATATCACTTGAGAATTAGGAAACATGTCCATAACCTTCCTAAGTCCTTCTTTCATAGCAAATTGCAAAAAAAATCCAGTCACATGTCCTAAACTGTTCCCTCCACAATGAATTACAATTATGTCTGGATGTTGCTCTGTCTCCAAAGTAGCACAGAGAGGTAGCAAGTCCAACCACTTCATTCCACGTACTCCATGCCAGTGTACTTCCACATGTGGGAATCCAAGAGCTACAGCTACTACACAGCTTTCTGCATGCACCTTCAACCAATGTATCCACGAATCTCCTAAAATCCAAACAATCTGTTTTCTGAAACACACAGCCATAGCTATCTTTTGTTCTCTCAGCAAAAAGAGAATCTGAGAAAATCTCTCCTGGCACAACACACCCACCAAACTTTCCTGACCAATCCCTTTCAGTGCTTATTCTCATTTGCATGACTACTGAACCCAAAAATCCCAGGATGTAACTCCCGATGTCCGCGACCTACCACCATGTCCGCGGACATATCGTAACATGAACAGCCCTTCTACCATTTCCACCACACTCTCTCTGCCATTCCCTCATTGGATGTACCTCAAAAATCACATGACCATGCACCAATCACATTCAAGACCTCTACATCTAACTGCATCATCATAGATCAGCACTGCAAATGTACTCTGAATCTCTCTGAGTACAATTGTCATATCATTGGCAAGCAGCATCTACCAGAAATACTGTACAAGTCTTCAAGATTTCTACTTGCAGCTCCATGCATATCCATATGCATGAACACAAACTTCAGGTATGCATATTTTCTGTATAGTAGATGAACACATTTTCAAACAGACTTTTACCTTGTAAAATCTGTAAAATGAATTTACTGTACTTTTTTCAATTTCCTAAAATCAACTATAACTTATAAACCTTTATACTATTTACTTTCTTTATACACACACACTCAAATCATGTTAAACTAACATTTTTTAAATGAAATATATAGACAACATATATTCAAACAAAATTGCATGCAAACACAATCTATGTTTAAACCTTTATAAAAATACCTATACAATTTCATATTTTTTGTTTTTATTTATTTATTTACTTAATTACTTTAAATTAGACATGACATTGAGGCGCTATTACCTAGAACAGTTTACTTACAGAAATAGTGGTATTCAATAATATATTATAAATTTCACAAGACATAGTAAAGATATTTTTTTTGCTACAGTTAGTCATTCAATACAATCTGTTCATTAAGAACATATCATATGTACTGAACTGATGCAATGTATCTTATGTAAATAAATTAGTTTAATGGTTTTAAAGAAGGCACTGAGGATTTCAATTAAAAAAATCAATATCTAAATTAAAAACAGTGCTATATACAAACAAAGTTACTAATTTGAAGCTTTTACAATTGCAGTGAAGACCAGTTTCCTGAAAAGAAGCAGCCGAATTCGAAGAGGAAATAAAAACTAAGAAGTTACCTGTTAATTTAAAAAAAGTAAGTAAAATATCACCATAATATTTGTATTATTAATCAAATATACTATAATGTTAATACAAGCTATTTCGGTTTCTAAAAATAGAGATTTTGTACCATTTTGTCCAAAAGTTCCCATGTCTTAAACAGCGATTTACAGCCAGAATGGCCCACAAATTTCTATTTTTGGACACACAAATTACCCACCTGAACCACTACAATTTTCATATTATAGAACAAACAGCTGTTTTAATTGTATACATTAGATTTACTATTTGTACTTTTCCACACCACTAGCTTACTTTTTTTTGTCATCTGAACCCCAGTTTAGTAACACATAAATTCAAGAATACCTATCCCTACTAGTTTTAGTTCCCAATGCACAATCACACACCATTACATACATCTTTATCATCTTACTCAAACACTCATGCACACAGCACACATACATTCCAGAACACCCCAACCCATGTCTTCTTTATTTTTTTCAACAGACCCTAAAGAATGCCTACCAACAGTCAAGTCCGTAGAAAGCAACGCAAAAGTAGAGCAAATGAAAATAAAGGTGTCTAACATAAGCATCCATCTCTAGCAGAATTTGTAAAAAAGGTTGAAACAAAACAGCTAATACAATCATTTAGTGAAACACAAGAAGTTTCAAGTACAACAACTTCGCTTCCTCCATCAAAATGTAAAACAAACCAAAAAACAATTAACAGAAAATCAGCTATCAGTACATATAAAACTACTTCTTCAAATGTTAATATAGTGCAACGTAAGCATACCAAGAAAAGTATTTTAGCCAAAATATACCGTCACAAAGTCCTTCAAAATCTTATAAAAACAGGAGAGAAATCAGGTTCAATGCTTAAAACCTATTGTAGGAAATTAATCTTAGAAGCGTTGATGGACAGTGCAATTCTTCTGAAAAGAAAGTCATTTATTTTACTGTTAAACAAAATGAAACCACTAACAAAACTAATAACTAAATTACAAAAAAGACTTCTCAATGAGCGAAATGTCAACAGAAAGAACTTCTTAAGTATCTGCGGAGGTGAATGGAATCACACTACGAGCACAGAACCATATTTTAATGAAGAAGAACACAAACAAAAACAGACAAATACAATTGCCATACATAGCAGTGGTCAAGGTAATGAAAATGTGAACAATACCATAATGGAACAAGAAGTACTCCTTACAAAAATATGCCCTGAAAACTTAGAGTTACCCCTCCATTCAACTAAATCAGAACGTCTAGTGTACAAATGGCCATGCACGTCAATGTGTAACATTCCCAAACAATGTTTCAAATCTTTACGCCAATTCCTCAATAAATATGTAAAAAGCAAAGACAAAATCAAAATTAAATTACTGCAAAATATAGATACCTGTCCAGTGCGCAAGTACACAGGACTACAAGGACATTCATTGGCCTGCATTACAGGACCTACTTGTAAAACCACTTTCCATGATATCAAAAGCATATCAAAACATCATTCAACTATAAGAAATCTAGTCTATAAACTGTACTATGCTAAAAGACCTGCTTTAGCACTAGCAAAGTTAAATAACATCCTTCTACATGTTACAGCAAAAGACCTACTTGAAGAAATTCACTACATCCAGAAAAAATATTTTGGAAGTGAAAGCCATTTACAGAATGAAATAGCTTTAAACCAATTAAGCAACAATTCTACACATGGCAACCTTTTGCTAAACACATACAAAAAAGAAATACTAAAATTTAAAAGTACATCAGCTGAAGTACCAAACCATGTATGTGTATGTTGCCGTAGAATTTTTTATAAAAGTAACACAAAAACTGTGGACCTATCATACAAAATAGAAGACAATTAAGATTCTAAATGGTTTGAATTAGCTCTCTACCTTGTAGCAGAAAACAAATATGAAATAACTGAGCCCTTAATACTTTGCAGTTATTGCACTACAAAACTTGACAACAACCAAACTCCTTCACGTTCTATCACAAATAATTTGGAATTATATCCAGTACCAAAACCTCTACAACAACTTAATTTATATGAGAGCATCATAATTCAAACAGTACACCCATTTCAAGCAATAATACGCCTTCAACCAAAAACAGCAAAATTACCTCCCTCTGAATTGGTAAAAGGCATTTGTGGAAAAGTAGTTTATTTACCATTAAATCTAAAAGAAAATGTGCATACTCTAGGAGTGCAACATCCAATGCAGCAATCTTTAATTATAAATAATAATAATAATAATAATAATAATAATAATAATAATAATAATAATAATAATAATAATAATTATATTAGTAAATGGAGTACCTACAAAAGACAAAAAAATATGGCAACAGCAGGTAGATTTATATAAAGTTAGACAAGCCTTCCAATATCTTAAAGAGAATAATGAATATTACAAAGAAATTAATATTGAAGAAAACTTGAAAGATACAACTGAAATAATTCAAGAAACACAAGAAGCTGGTCAATTTGAGCTACTAGATCCTGCTACAATATCAAATACTTTAGACCATTATACAATTCATCCTTTGCACTGTAATGACACCGTACAAGATGTACTGGAAACTTACCAAATGCGTCAAACAAAAGGATCGCCAATTAGTATATGGGAAAAAAGTATAGAAGCACGTGCTTTTGCTCTACTCTTTCCTACTGGCAAAGGAGGAAGGTATGATGATAGACCTATTCAAATATCAGCTTCAGAATACCGCTCATTACGGATGTATTCTGAAGATCCCAGATTTAGACAAAATGTGGAATACATATTCCACCTACTCTTTGAAAGTGAACTAGCAACTTTATGTTACGGAGTTGCACACATATTAAAATCAGGATCACACTTTCAAAATATGACAGCTACACAATTATTAGAGAAAGTGCAACAAAAGGATGAGGTTTTACAATCAAATATTACAAATCTATTAGCAAATATGCGTGGTACTAAAGAGTACTGTTTTCGACGTCATGGAGATGTACGTTGTATGATCAGAAACCTTGGCCCACCCACTTGGTTTGTTACATTAAGTTGTGCAGAATATGCATGGGAAGATTTACATGATTTCCTACGCATATCAAATAAAAACAAAACAAACATAGATATTCTAACACCTGGAGACTTTGTTCTTTGGATCCTGTTAATGTTTCAAGATATTTTCACCATCACTTCATTGCTATGCTACATTTTATTTGTAATAAAACTGTTCCTCCCCTTGGAGAAGTACAACACTTCTTTTGGAGAAAAGAATACCAAGCCAGAGGAGCACCACATATCCACATGCTTTTATGGATTAAAGATGTTCCTAAATTTGGTCAAGACAGTGATGCCACTGTTTTATAGTTTATTGAAAAATATGTCACCTGTGAAATTCCATCAGAAGCCACAAATAGTGATCTTCATGCACAAATTTTACAATTTCAAAGACACAAATGTGGAAAATATTGTCGTCGCAAATACAAAAACAAAGGAAAATACTACACCAAATGCCGATTTGGTTTCCCTAGACCAGTTACAAATACAGGTCAAGTAAACAAACTCATGTCTTCAGTTAGACATAGTGTTAAAGGTAAGTCACCTAAAAATACATATTACATAAAAAGAAAAGAAGAAGAAAAATATATCAATGATTACAATGCAATCATTGCCCACTTATGGAATGCAAACATAGATGTGCAGTACATTGCAGACAATTCTACTGCAGTTGCACGATATGTCACAGCATACTTAACTAAATCAGAAAGGACAGTGCTCCAAGACCTCTGGAATGACCTGTCATCAGATAAAACAGTATCTCAGAAATTATACAGCTTGGGCATAAACATGCTCACCCATAGAGAATGTGGATCTTATGAAGCAGCTGATCGTTTAACTGGTACTTCATTGTATCGTAAATCTGAAAATATAGTATGGCTAAGTCTTGGTCCAGCTAAATCTAGAAAAAGAGTTCTAAAATCATATGAAGATATAGGAACAATAGCCAAACATGATCCCAACAGCCAAGACATTTTAAAAAACAATTTATTAGACACGTAGTACCCAAACAGAAGTAATACTTTGGAAAACATGTGTCTATACCAAATAGCCCAAAACTACACATACAAAAATAATATGAAACCTGATGAAAAAAAAGGTAAATATAGAGTGACAGACTGTGAAGGCAGCTTAGTTAAACTCACTAAACCAAATTTAATTAATCATATCAAATTGTCATTGAAGACTCCTCAACATAAAGAAGTATATTACATGTCCCTGCTACAACTCTTCAAACCATGGAGAAAAGAAAAACAATTACTAGATAACTATGACTCATATGAGGATGCTTTCAAAGCAAATGAAAGCACTATAACTGATGTAAACTTTACACAGTACAAAACAATGTTGCACAATGAACAGCAACATGAAGAAGAACTCCAAGCCCAACTAGATAAGGATACTCCTGACAGTAGTCAACCTTCTGTAACAGGAAGCCAAGAACCACTGGGAGAACCACTAATAACACATGAGGCAGAATTAGCTATGATAGAAGTAGAAAACACCATGTGACAGTATGAAGATAAGGAAGACTTAACTATAATACAATCAAAACTAAACAATGAGCAAAGTAGCATTTTTCAAGAAGTAACAAAACAAATTGCACATGGTGCAAAACATGAAAATAAAGAATGTTCCTGCCGTAATTATAAACCTGTACTACTGTACGTCAGTGGTGAAGCTGGTTCTGGCAAAACATTCCTAATCAAAATCTTTAGTAAGTTCCTTCAATAATTGACAAACAACAAACTGTCAGCTGTTGTCACTGGCCCCACAGGTTTAGCTGCCTACAAAATAGGTGGTGTTACAGTACACCGATTACTGCTATTACCAGTAGAACACCAGAACAAATTAGACTATTACAAACTTTCTGCAGAAGCTGCAATGGAATTACTCAGAGTATTGAAACAAATGAAAATTCTACTAATAGATGAAGTGAGCATGGTCTCCAACCTGATGTTAGCTTTGATTCACCTCAGATTACAAGAAGTACTCAAAACAGACTATGAAGAGCTCTTTGCAGGAAAACACATTATTGTTTCTGGAGATCTGCTTCAATTAACACCAGTAAAAGGTGAACCTATTTTTAAAACATTAGGGCACAAACTCTGCCATATAACTGTTGGCAGCATTGGAAATGTCAACCTTTGGCAACATTTCCAATACAGAGAATTAACAGAAAACATGCGCCAATCTGCAGATCTAACTTATTTCAACATTTTAAAAAGTTTGAGAGTTGGTATACTTTCTAAAGAAGCAGAAGCAACATTGAAAACCCGGCACATTAATGCACTTTATGGCGATAATGCATGTGCTACAGATGTTATGGAACAATTAGCCCACACAAATTTCAATTGTATGGCCTTAATGCCAACTCTTGCAAGCTGTCTCAAATTCAATGAAATAATGTTAAGTAAAGAAATGCAACCAATAATGGAAATTAGCGCCACAGACAAACTAGATGTACATGGTATGACACTACCCATGTGTGAGCAAGCCACAACAAGACTAAATAATTTAGAAAAATCAATCTCAAACACAGCAGGCTTAGAAAAGATGTTACAATTATCCTTAAATTGCAGAGTAATGCTTAAACGTAACCTTGACATGGACCAAGGACTAGTTAATGGAGCACTGGGTACAGTTGTTGGCTTTCAAACATACCCACGTGACAACAAAATTCAGTTTGTCAATATACTCTTTGACAAACTTTCAGAAGTAAAACGGATAGGACGCTCAGCAGCTAGATTCCTTCTCTTTAAAGATATGTATGTACGCAGAGAACAATTTTCTCTAACTCTTGCATACGCAGTCACGATTCATAAATCACAAGGTCTTACCCTAGACAAAGCAATGATAGATATTGGTAACACAGTCTTTAAAGAAGGTATGAGCTACGTAGCACTATCACGCTTACGTACACTTGACAGTCTATTTCTAATCAACTTTGATGCAAGTAAAGTAAACACTGATATTCCTTCCTAATACTTCATCAAGTACCACAAACAAAAAAGAATCAATTAGAGAAAGTGAACCAGGTACTTCTTTAAAGAAGGAAGACAAACTCCAAAAAAAGCAGTTAGATACAGAACTACCTGGACCATTCAAATTCTCAAATATAGTTGGTGCAAGTTGCTATGCAAATGTAGCAATGAATATTCTATTTCAATTACCACCAATTGTTGACAACATTTACTTACACTTTAGAGACCCATTGTGTATGCAAATGTTAATACTTCATAGAAACGCAAAAAACAATCCTGACAACACATATAGTATTTATGGAATAAGGCAACAATTGGACTACTGTGCTGGAATGGTGAAATTCACTATAAACTCACAGGAAGATCCACAAGAATTTTTAATGTACTTACTACAAGTACTGGAAAACAAAAACATACCTATAAAGGAAATCTTCCAGATTTCATACATGTGGAAACATACATGCACTCTGTGCAACAATGTGACACAAGAAGAAATTCCCAATGTACGCTTCATATATATATCAATACCAAATTGTGAATCCATTCCATTTCAGCAACTTGTACAAAATGCAAACCATGGTAGATTATGCTCTACCTGCAATTCAGATAATCGCTCCACGTTGGTAATACAAACACATAGTAAATACGTAATACTAATGCTTCTACGTTACAATGCAGATGGTACCAAAAAAAACTGCAAGCTGACTGGATTCGCACATAGTCAAATATCACTTGGTAAGAAAACCTTCACAACAATAGGTATAATCTACCACGCAGGAGCCACAACCAATTCAGGGTACTACACGGCATATATAAAAAAGAAATGTGGATGGTTTGAATGTAATGATAGTACCATTACTCTAAAGCAGAGATTAGCAGCAAATCTTACAAACGCTTATTTGATGTTCTTAAAACCAAAATTTGATAAATAAACTGTATTTAAACCTTTAAGTAAATTTGTGTTAAAAAAATATAAACTGTTAGAATACTCCAAAAGCTATCTAACTGCTCAAAGATTCTACAACAACTAATCAGATAAATGAATACCACTAAATTAGAGCAAAATATACACAGTTAGAATACACCAATTGGTATCTAACTGTCCCAAAATTTAACAATATCCAAATAGATAAATCAAAACCGCTAAAATATATTAAAAAAATAGACAGTTAGAATACGCCAATTGGTATCTAACTGCTCCAAAATTTTATAATATCAAAACAAATGAAGAATCTGTTACTGCTCCAAAAAAAATACAACAAAGCAAAGTATAAAGCATTAGCCAGAAACAACAAGTGAACACTGAAAACAAACAAACAAATAAACTGTAGCGAACATTTCAGGACACCGCGGGTGTTCTTAGAACACATTCAACTTGACAGAGAACAATACGGACAGCGTCCTCAGGACACCCCCTACGAACACTCCCCAGACACCTCGAGTGTTCTTAGAACAGTTTCACTTTGCTTGCGAACAAAACGGACACATATTGAGTCCTTAGAACACCCCCCAGTCAGTTTGTTTAGAACATTTCAGAACACCCGTGATGTCCGCAAACAAATTGAACACAAAAAGAACATCTAACACATAAAAAACACAACTTTCATCCTATCTCATACACTCCCACCCTCCCCAAACACTTCTACACACCAACACACTCTACTAAATACACATTTTGAACAAAGTTTCACCGCGCTGTCCACGGACGTCCGCGAATCCAAGATGGTGGGCGCTACCGAAAAATCTGACGCGCTTCACGCTCCACGCTCCACACCGTCCAATCAGCGAACACGTTGCATGTCCGCGAACATCAAGCAAGACGATTGGCCAATCAGGACACTGTCCGCGGAGCGAACAGGGAAGTGTGTCCGCGAACCGAACACAGATATCACTAATTTCTTTTGACCTACATTTTGGTCATTTAAAAAAAAACTACTGGACGGATTTTCACCAAATTTGCAAAAGTCCGCTTTCGGGACCAAGCTGCTGCTCCTGGTCCAAATTTGGTGGAAATCCGTCCAGCGGTTTGGGCTGTAGGCGCGAGCAAAATTTTTTTCCCATTCAGTCTATGGGAAAAAAAAAAGTTTTGGGACCCCCCCTATAACTTTGCCTCCCCTGAACGAATCCTCACCAAACTTTGCAAAAACATTCAGAGTGACCCAAATACCTTTCTTGCAAAGTTTGGTGAGGATCCGTCCAGGGAGAGCGAAGTTATAAGCCACCCAAAAAGTGCTCTTCCTATGGAAACAGCAACTTAACCATAACTACATGGCCACTACTGTGGCCATGCAATATATATGTTCGTCACTCAGATAAAACCCGGCAAATGGTGAAATGCGTTAGTTTAACTTAAATATACATAAATATACATGTGCTACCCCTAGAGGAATCCTCACCAAACTTTGCAAAAAAAAGTATATGGCCGGCTCTGAATTTTTCTACAGGGGGCGTCCCAATTTTTTTTTTTTCCATAGACTGATAGCCCGAATGGCTGGATGGATTTTCACCAATTTTGCAGCAGGAGCAGGGTCTTGGGTCAGAAAGCGTGCTTTTGTGTGATTGGTGGAAATCGGACAAGTACTTTTGTTGCAAAGGACTGAAATGTATGTCCCAAAAAATGTGTGCTACCTGGGTCCGCTCCACGGACCCATTTCCCTGTTTGCTCCGCGGACCGAAGTCTCATTGGCCTACGGTATGCCATGCTGTAAGCGAACAGTCGACACATCCAAGGTTTGGCTGGCTGGAGGAAAGCGTGCTGTGTGTCAAAGGTTTTGGGAAATGCTGCCATGGTGTATCGGAGGACAGTGTTGTGGTGTTTGTGCCAAGCCCCTAATGCATTGTGTTCATGGCTGGGCCTCTTGTATGTAACTGTGGGGCCACTAAAAGTACTCATATTTGCCTCCGCTCTGGCATTCCTTTTCCCTGTTCGCCACGCAGTGAAAAATGTGATTGCACTGCAGTGTATGGTGACATGTTGTGCGTGAATAGTTTTCAATAACACCGGCATGTTGTTTCCGAGAGCAGTGCGGCAGTGAACAGGCCTGGAAATATAGTTTACGGCATCTGGTTGTGGGGAAAAGGGATGGAAAGTGTGGGGAAGTGAGAAGTGATGCAAGTGACACATCTCATTAGATGAAGATGGTGGTGTGCCAGCGGTATCCGTGCATACTACGCCAATTTGCGGTTATCTGAACAGGCAACAATCTTGTGTGTTCATTGCAGGCAGCCTTCGTTCCTTCGTTATGGCATGCCAGCTGCAGCAGGGATGTCTTTCTGTGATGAGTGGTGAAAGGCACATTTGCAGAAGCGGAGTGCATTCCACAAGACATGCACAATTACACATAGGGAGTACTATGGTGTGCTGTGTGTGTTAAGTCCATTGCCCCTTTAATGCATGGCTGCAGCCCTTGCACTGGTTGAAAAGGTATGTCGACTGGTTGAAAGTCAGAGCCACATCGTCACTTTGTGTGTGTGGTTTGGCTGCATTGCACACATTGTTGGTTGTATGGGTGTGGTGATTGGTAGAACATCCTACAGTGTCGGTGTATGGATGGAGATTCTGCGGTGACCAGTCATGTACGGTGGCCACTGGGTGCACTAATGCAATAGTGTAAATATGGGAGAGGTTACGGTGCAAATGGTTTTTACATGTGCTTGCGTTGTGTGCATTGCGCGGATTAGTAAGTGTTGAAGAGCACTTTGCAGTACTGCTTGTATATCCGTAGTACAGTGTGGATAGCAGGACCAATGTTGTGACGATTGTGTTGTTTGGTTGTCATTATTACAATGGTTTCTGATTGGAATTGAGTAATGGTACCAAATCCTGTGGTATGTTTGTGGATTACGATAAGTGGAGCATGTGTGCTTGCATTCCTGCTTTAGGGTGCGAAGGTTGGGTAGAAGAGCTGGTGCCTATGTTTCCTTTATGAATTATGGCACATGCCTACATGTCCGCCTGCATAACTTTGTTATGTTGTGGTGGGTGTTGGCAAGGCCTAGACTGTTGGGTGCATGGCCGAAGGCCCTAGGCCATGCACCCAATAGGCTAGGCCTTCATCATGGCCACCACAATGAAATGCAGTCCTGCACTTATCAGTCTGCATGCATGTCAGGTTGGTGACTTGTACGCAATGGTTGTGGAGGACATTGTAGACTTGGTAGAGCAGCAGAAGTGAGTTGCTATGCATACATTAGGATACGTTTGCTATGGTTAGGCCATTAGAAGACCATTGCGATAGGAAGTGCTGTAAGTTATGCCAGCATGAAAGGACATGCTCAGCAGCTCATATGTAAAACATGGCCAATGCACACAGCCTCCTACATACCGTTCACCACACCTGCACCCAACAGCGTAGACCTTTTTACAGCCATCACAACCTGTTGCAGCCATGCAGTTGTCACTCTGCATGCATTTGAAGTTGGTGACTTTTATACAATGGTTGTGGAGAACATTGTGCACTTGGTCGACCAGCGGAAGAGAACTGCTATGTGCAAATTAGCATATGGTGTACATCATTATCCCTGTTGCACAATAGGCCACCACATGCCACCATGTGCCTTTCATATGGTTTGCCTCTTATAAACCATTGCTTCAGAGAGTGCTTTAAGATATTGCAGCATGAAAGGAGGTGTTCAGCAGCACACATGTAACCTATGGCTAATATATACGGCCTCCTACATACCATTCAGCACACCCAACGCAACGTTATGAAGCCATGCATGCAAATATGTGCCTGGGGTGAAAGCTGGCAGACTGAATTGCAGATGGGGAGTGCAGTGCACATTACATGTGCATTTTAGCATAGCCTGCACAATGGCAGGCTCAATTGAAGATGGGAGTGCAATGCACATGGCATGAGCATTTAAACATAGCGTCTACGATGGTGTATGCATGCATTTGAAGTTGACATTGCAGACTTGGGTCAGCAGTAGAAGTGAGCTGGTATGTGCCCATTAGCATACAGTGTACATCTTTGCCCCTGTTGAACAACACAGAGCCTCATGCGACCATGTGCATTTCCTGTGGTTTGGCCCTTATAATACCCTTGCTTTTGGGAGTGCTGTAAGATATTGCAGCATGAAAGGCTGTGCTCAGCAGCACACATGTAAACTGTGGCTAATGTACACGGGCTCCTACATTCCATTCAGCACTCCCAATGCAACGTTGTGAAGCCATGCGTGCAAATATGTGCCTAGGGTGAAAGCTGGCAGGCTGAATTGCAAAAGGGGACAGTGCACATGACATGAGCATTTACCCGTAGCCTGTACTATGGTGTGTTTTCTGTGCGAAGGGCCTAGCACCTTGCGTGCATGGCTGGAGTGGAAAGCAAAAAGAGTCCTCCTGGTTTACTGTGCCGTGGCCCTCCTGGTACTTGGGGAAGTGTTTGAGCCACATTCTGCGTTTCCCACCATGCTTGCCAATGGAAATGGGACTATGGCCTTTGGCAATTAGGTGCTCAGGGTGTGCGGCACAGGCAAGAGCACCAATAGGGAAAAGGACTCATCCTGCTCCACTGGGGCGCAGCCCTCGCGGCACTTGGGGAAAGGCACTTGTCACATTCTGCACTTCTCTCCATGGTGGGCAATGGAAATGGGACTGTGGGGAATGTCCAATCAAGTGCGCAGGGTGGGCATCACAGGAAAAGGTGGCAATCATTTTTTGCCTTAGTTTGTGCAATGCGGCTGGCAAACATGGCAAGATACACAGTTTTTGTTGTGGGTGATGTCTTTGTGGAATATCTGTTCGTGGTTTGGAGGGAGTGGGCGCTTTGTGGTGCAGTGTCGAATTGTGCTGTTTTGGCAGAGTGCTTGTAGAATTTCGACGCATGGCCTCTTTGGCAATTGTACATGTTGTGGTTGTGCACTTTGGACCCTTCTTTTTGGGTCCCATGGCATGTTACAGTATGTACCGTCAACTGAAGAAGATGATTAAAGCAGTGCAGCGCATTTTTCCCACTGCCAAGGTGCTTTACTCATTTATACCCCTGAGAATAGTGTGGACCTATTCAAATGATTCCTGTCACCAGCCAGAGGCCGGAAGGGGTCTCACCAACAGAAGCAGGTGTGACTTCTTGAGTGCTGCTGGGATGTTCTCCTGTGAGAATGAGAACATTGGAACTTGATATATAATCCTTTTCAAAGGAAATGGCATGTATTTGTCGAGCAGTGGCAATGACATTTTGTTTCACAATCTACAGGCCGCACTGAAGAACCTATTGTAAGATTCTGAGCTGACGTTGAAAACACAAAATTACTTATGAAAACTGCAAAAAATTGTGTTTCTATGGAAGCACCTTTAAAAAAAAGAAAAAAAAAAGCTCTTTAAAGAGCCACCACAACTAAGGACATCCCCTACCCTGGTTGAAAGTTATTCCCCGACTCCCGCTCGTGCAGAGCACGAAAAGTCAGCAAATATTGTGATAGTTGCAGGGTGCCACGTGTTATACACACCCCTTTTTCAGATGACAGCCATAGAAATGGGCCTGTAGAGGCAACGGGATTGGTCAATAATGTTTCTGGGTGTGGTGTGTATGCACAGACTGTTGTACACAGTGTATGTGTAGACAGAAATGCAGAGGGTGCGGTTATGGCTGTGTGTGTCATGAGCCACAGCGTGCAGGTTTTAGGGGAGTTTGAAATACATTGACTGAAAGTGAATGGAAAACACTGCGCAGTGGCTGCTCATTTTGAATCTATCATGTGTATATGTAGTGCTATGGAGTACCTACAATGAAGAGACTGATTTTGGTTTGTCTGTGTGACACTTTGGTGACACGCAATCATGCCGATATTATTGTTGTTCATTGTGGAGGGAAAATTACACAGCATGTTACACGACTTTCAGT
The DNA here is from genome assembly GCF_040938575.1 of Ambystoma mexicanum. Taxonomy (NCBI): domain Eukaryota; kingdom Metazoa; phylum Chordata; class Amphibia; order Caudata; family Ambystomatidae; genus Ambystoma; species Ambystoma mexicanum. Next base: position 880,313,674 of record NC_090928.1, on the reverse strand, counting down.
GCCGTTTGCGATGAAGGAGGCACTTGCCTAGGCCATGCGTTTGTTTCTGATCTGTTGCATAGCTTTGTATCAAATTATGCAGAAACTGACGTGGTTGCATCATTTTTCATTTTGTCCTCAAATGGAGAAAGCGTGGTACATTGCAAAGAAGTGTATTTGTGCCTTTGAACGACATGTGCCAATCGCGTACGTCACACATGGGCATATGACGTTTCACAGCACAAACAAATTTCCTCAGCTATAACGTTCATCTGACTATGCCTACCATCCCGATTTCTCTACACACCATCCAAATTGCCTTGGTGCTCTTCTTGAAAGTAGGGAAACATTTTTGTAGTTAGTGTTGTGCACTAACACTCTACAAAATGCTGTGCAACACGCAAAGAAACTTCTTTCTACAGCGACCCCCTTTCCAAGCGATTCAACTACAGTGTTTTGCACAGTGCCATGCCTCCCGCCCTGCATCCATTCATTGGTAATTTCATTGTTCATCTCTAAAAGGAGCTTTCGTTATTATCCTTTTTTCCTTTCCCAGCTAATTTCCATTTATTATGCTCTTCTGACACGCCACAGAAGGAACGGCAGGAAAGGCCCAGTACAGAAGGGGCAGCACCTGCATGGATAAGAAACAGTTTAAGTGGCATGCGCCATCTAGGTGCTTCAGATCATCCAATATAGGTTTACTGCAAACTACTGCAACGAAAAAGCAAAATAGCCTAGGCAAGGCCTTCCCGAACAGAAGTACCCAAAAATGGAATGAACTACCAACTTCACTGAGGCTTGAATCCAACTATATTCAGTTCAGGAAGAAATTGAAAACACAGTTATTCAAAAAAATCTTGGAATTAAGTCAATCCTACTACGATGAAATAACAGCCCGGTTCACATTTTTGTCCCGTCTTTGATCTTTACTATCTTGTCTTTTTGGAATGCGCTCCGATGCCTGCGGGCTTTAGCGCTATATAAATAAATAAATAAATAAATAAATAAATAAACAAATAAATAAATAAATAAATAGATAGGGGACGTGTCGAGAGGCGGAATTATTGGGTGGCCCTCACCTACATAGGCACCAGTCATTGTCATGCTTCTGGAAGGACCCTTCCCACGCACTTTGAAGTACCTACCCTCTGTAGAGTAGCGCATTTCAGTACATACACAATACAATGCCCTTTGCCGGGTAAGGGTCTGTAGTGTGGCATATGGTCTGCAAGGATGTTTTAGAGCTCTGCTGCCCTACAGGAGTGCCCCTCTTGCTGCCTGCTGCAAATGTGCCAAATGCTATACATGAAATTACCCTACGTAATTGTTGGAGGGCGGTAGACTGCCCACTGGAACTTTGAACTTTCATTTCAGTTGTCGTTACATGCAGTACAAACACTTTATGCTATGCCATTAGTCTTAGGAGTCACATTCACGGAGATGCATACATTCTGGAATACAAGAATGTTTCCAACATCGGGAAACACAGCTTCATTTCGTGGAGCAGGAAGCCATTTATTTTGTGCGACCCATGCAGCTACTGTACTTTTCTAACCACTGCTAACATTGATTGCACTCTTCACAATCTGCTGTTTGCTTACTTGCCTTTACGTGCACTAGTATGTGCGAGACCAAGCCGCCCCAGCTTTGCCATTTTGCAGACTCACTACAAACTGTCCCACCTGAAGTTACTTGTTTTCTTCAACTGTACGACCCACAGGCGACCTCTTGACACTTTCCGTCACACTGCTTAGTGCAGACACAAAGCGTCTGTTTCACGGGTCATTAAAAGGGAAGCAGCGCATCAATCAAATTATTGTGACATTTAACACGCCTATGTTACACTGCGGGTTGTTGTTCATTGTTAACCAGTGGGCATCATACAGTCAGGCATGCTTTAGCCACACATTGGTAGGTTTGCAGAGCCACCTACGTAGTGAGCAGGAGTACTTGAAATGCTAGCATACCGTATGCATCCGTAGGGCTGGCGATAGGGGCGGTGTTACCAGCACACTTTGGATGACCTATGCATGGGTATACGTGTGGAACACATACACGTGCGCTTCCACAACAATTTAAAAGTGCATTAGAAGATGCAAACATGCGGCCACTAATGGAGTCTTATGGATACTTGCTATGTGATTGCACATACGCCGACAAGGTGCAGTCTCCCTAGGAAACATCCATATTGCTCATCAGTAGTCATCTCGGCTAGTACTGTGCGACAAAGATTCACCGTGCAATGGTAACACAAAAAGAAAAACAACTCAAATACTCACCAACATTTACCATGTACATCTGTAATTGCTCAGATACTCCAACACTATTCGGAAAAAGGAAGAAGTAGCGGAAATGGATACATACACCAGACAATTTGGCCTTTCCACACCTTTATCATGAGGGCAGCCAAGGAATCTGTAACAAACTGTTGTCAACAGGACGTTATGGTTCCATTGTAGTACCAAATGGCTATTATCTTTACAGAAAACACTATGCTAAAGCAACGTTCCAACGTTCTGGTTACAGAGCCCTACTAAAACCTATGAAATTCATTAACAAAAACATTGATAAGGGGACGTTATGGTTAAATTGCACTAGTAAAAACCTATCTAATTGCAATTGACAAACGTTGTTACAGGGATGTTATGATTACAGGTAAAACCCAAAAAAAAAAAATCGCTAGTTATGGTAAGCTAAGCAACCAAAACTCGCGCCACCAGTGTGCACTGCAAGGACTAACACCCATGACATCAAAGATGCCATCACAAATCTCATTTATGACATGTTCGCTGATTGGATGGTGAAGAGTGTGAAGTGCATCCGATTTTTGGAAATGCCTGCCATCTTGGATTCGCGGACAGCGGCCGGTGTCCGCGGACATCGCAGTAAAAACATGTTACAAAACACAACATTGCACTTGTCAAACTTACCAAATAATCTCTGGGGAGGTGAGGGGTGATGAGGATGGGATGGGATATGGCTGCAAGAAGCAAAATAAATTGTGTTTTTTGCCACAAAAGTCCGCGAACAGCTCGGATATTCGCGAATAGTCCTGTGAAAGTTTGCAGACACCTCAGCATACAGGGTTGGTGGAATGCAGTTCTTGGATGGCTTATAACTTTGGCACCACTTAATGGAATGCATGAAACTTTGCATGTATATGCCTGACCTGATTCTGAGTGAGTATGCAAAGCTTGGTGGGATTCTGTCATGAGGGGGCAAAATTAGAGGGGGTCCCAAAATAATATAAAGGCTTATAAATGTGGTGCCATTTGACTAATCTACACAAAGGTTTGCAAAAAGATTACAGATCTAGATATAGATGTTTTCGTAAAGCATGAATAGATTTTGTCAAGTGGGGGCTAGGTTATATGACGATTGTATGTGCATACATTTAACACTTTTATCAAAATAAACCATGGGTGGATTTCCAGCAAACTTGCGTAAGGAGCATTGGCAAGGACCTACAAACATGGTTTTGCAAATGTGCCAGTGTTTTATTATTTGAGAAGTGTCATAATGTAGCTACAAAAAAATAGCGGTATACCTTTAGCAACTGAGGGGAAGCCTGTGGCTATGTGCAGTGGCCAGATTGTCCGGGTCATGGAATAAGGTCATGATCTGGACAATCTGGCTACTGGCCATGACCACAAGGGACAAAACATAGGATTAAAGTGGCCATGTCCACCTGAGACTGGCTTTGTTGTAGAGGTATTTGAAATTAGGATAGATCTGAAAGGGAAGAAAAATATGCTTGTGGTAATATGGTCATATGGTTCTCTTTTTGACTTCTGCAGGCTGCCATGGAAAGCGAAGAGGGGTCCTGTATGGAACCCTCGCCTTCCCTTTCCATGGTGGCCATCTTGGAAAAGGATTTTCCTTTCTACACCTATTTGTGATCTCATCTTTCATGTCCTGGGTCTTAGTCTTAGCCGTGCACGGTGGTGGCTTGTTTAGATTACCATAACTGGTGAATTTCTGGTGTTTTTTTATTTCACTTGAAACCATAACGTCCCTTTAACAAAGTTTTTTTCTTTGAATTTCATATGTTTTTATTAGTCCAACATAACCATAACGTCCCTTTAACAAAGATTTTTCAGTGAATTTCAAAGGTTTTTATTAGTGCAACTTAACCATAACATCCCCTTAACAACGTTTTTTTAATTGAATTTCATAGGTTTTTATTAGTGCAACTTAACCATAATGTCCCTTTAACAAAGTTTTTTAATTGAATATATATATATATTTTACATGGCCCATGGTAGCAGGCGTGTAGTTATGCTTAAGTTGCTAAACCCATAGGAAGACCACTTTTTGGGTGGCTTATAACTTTGCTCCCCGTGGACGAATTTAGCTAAAACTTTGCCAAAAAAAGTACATGGGTCCTGCTGAAGTTGGTTGAGGTTTCATGGAGGGGGGGGTGACAAAGGTATAGGGGGGTCACACATTTTTTCCCCATAGACTGAATGGGCAAAAACTTTGCACACGCCTACATGCCGAATGGCTGGACGGATTTTAACCAAATTTGCAACAGGAGCGGGGGCTTGGTTCCGAAAGCATGCTATTGAGTGTTTGGTGGAAATCCAACCAGTTATTTTGTTGCATAGAACTGAAATGTACGTCTCAAAAATGTGTGATATCTGACCCATTTCCCTGTTTGCTCCACAGACAAAAGTCTCATTGGCTTGCAGTATGCTGTGATGTCGGCGAACATAGGACTCGGCCGGTGGTTGGCTGGAGGGATGCGTGCTTTGCATCAACAATGTTCGGAAATGCCGCCATGGTGTATCGGAGGACAGTGCGGTGCTGGAAGGGCCTGGAAAACATACTTTGTGCCATGTGATGGTTGGAAGAAGGGATGGAAAGGGTGGGGAGTGACAAGTGGTTCATCTAATATATCTCATTAGGTGGAAAAAGACAGTGGTGTGCCTGCAGTATCCGTGCGTATTGTGCCAATTTGCGGGTACCTCCACAGGTGACTACCTTGTGTGGTGAATGCAGGCAGCCTGCATTACGGCACAATAGCTGGTGCGGAGACCTCTTTCTGTGGTGACTGGTAACTGATGGCAGATCATTGGCAGAAAGGGAGTGCATTGCACATGACATGAAAATGTTAACATACAACGTACTATGGTGTGTTGCGTGCGGTAGGGTTGTAGGCCCATCGATGCATGGGTGGAGGCCTTGCACCGACAACTATGTGCCCTGGTTGGAAGTAGGTTTCACATTGTTGCCTTGTGTGTGTGGTTTGTCATCATTGCATACACTGTTGGCTCCATGTGTGTGCGGATTGTAAGCACATCCTACAGTGTGTAGTCCATGGCTGGACCTCATGGAGTGAACAGTCCTGTAGTGTGTCCACTGGGTGCAGTGTTGAAGTACTGTGTGCATAGATGTAGATATGGTTGAACTGCATATTTTATCGGCTTCGGTACTGTCCATTGCTCGGAGTGCAGATTACTGTACTGCAACATGAAGTATTGGTTTTCTGCACCTATTACAGTGCTGAGAGCAGGGCCGCTGTCATGAAGATTTTGTGGTTGGGTTGGCAGTAATACAATGCTATGTGAATAGAAGTGGTTAGGGGTGCTGGACCCTGTGGTATGTTTGTGGATTCTGCTAACTGTTAGATGTGTGCATGCATCGCTTTATTATGCTGCAGGGGTTGAGTAGAAGTGTCACTGCCTATGTTACGTTTGTGGATTGTGGTACCTGGCCACATGTTCGCCTGCATGGCTCTGTTATGTTGTACTGGGTGTGGGCAAGGCCTAAACTGGTGGGTGCATGGTGAAAGGCTATAGGCCATAGGCAATGCACCCAAGAGCCTAGGCCTTCACCACAGCCACCACAACATAATGCAGCTATGCAGTTTTACCTCTGCATCTATCCGAGGGTGGTTACATTCAAAGAATAGTTGTTGAGGACATTTTAGATGTGGTAGAACAGCAGAAGTGAGCTGATATGCGCACATTACCATATGGTGTAGGTTATTGCACGTGTCACACAATAGAGAACCACATTTGACCATTTGCCTTTGCTATGGTTTGCCCTTTATAACACCTACGGTACGTTTGTGGATTGTGGTCGCATGTTCGCAATCATGGCTCTATCATGTTGTGGTGGGTGTGGGCAAGGCCTACACTCTTGGGTGCATGGCCAAAGGCCTTAGGCCATAGGCCATGCACCCAAGAAGCTAGGCCTTGACAATAGCCACCACAGCATAATGCAGCCATGCAGGTTTAACTCTTCATCCCTCCGATGTTGGTGACCTTTAAAGAATGGTTGTGGAGGACATTTTAGACTTGATAGAACACCCGAAGTGAGGTGCTATGTGTACATTACCATGTGGTGTAGGTCATTACACGTGTTGCCCATTAGGGAGCCACATGTGAGCATTTGCGTTTGCTATGGTGTGCCCTTATAAGACCCTTGCTGTAGGAAGTGCTTTAAGATATTGTGCCCTGAAAGGAAGTCCTCAGCAACACAAATTTCAAATATGGACAATGTACACAGCTACCCACATACTGTTCACCACACCCAACGCAGCGTCATGCATCCATGCATGCAAACATGTGGCCCGGGTGAAAGTTGGCAGGCTCAATTACAGCTCGGGAGTGCATTGCAGATGAAATTAGAATTTAAACATAGGGTGTACTATGGTGTGTTGTGTGTGGTGAGGCCCTAGTGTCTTGGATGCATGGCTGGAGCCCTTGCACAAATAACTATGTGGCCTGCTTGCAAGTAGGTTTGCCATTGTTGCATTCTGTGTGTGGTTTGTGAGCATTGCATACATTGTTGGTTCCATGGGTGTGGTGGTTGGTAGCACATCCTACAGTTTTTAGTCCATGGCTGGAGCTTATGGCGTGAACACTCCTGCAGTGTGTTCACTGAGTGCTGTATTGAAATACTGTGTGGACAGAAGTGGCTAGGGGTGACATGGATATCTTATGGGCTTGGGTAGTGTGCATTGCGCAGATTACTGACTACTGTACTGCACTTTGTAGTATTGGTTATTTGCACTTACTGGAGTGCTGGGAGGAAAATAAATATTGCTACCTATACATAGTGGTGGTGGGTGCCACTCTGGGTGATTCAGGAGGCTGAAAGCATGGATCCTTTTCTGCAAACCTTTAACTGGAGGTGGTTTGAAAGCACACAAGATGTGTAATATGAGTGTGCAATGGTACATATGGAGTGCTGTACATACATTATAGTGTTCGATGCAGAGGTCTTGGATGTGATTGCTGCATGCCTGTATGACTATTTGATAGTACCTAATGAGTCAGAGCTGGAAAAACTAATGTGGAAAGGGAAGAAGGCCTGTCCTTGCTTTACTGGGGCGCGGCCCTCTCTCTAGCTGGGAAAGCACACTTGAAACATTCTGCCCTTCTCAGCATGGTGGGCATGGAAAAGGAACTGTGGGGATTATCCACTCAGGTGTCAAGGGTGTGCTTCACAGGAAGGGGCAGTACTATTTTTCCCAATACTCTGTAGTGAGGTTGGCAGAGATGGAGAGATGAGTACTGATCGTGGGTGATACCTTTGTGCAAGATCTGCACAGGTATGCTGTGCACAGAGGCATTGCTGTTCATTTTGAGTTGGAAGGAGTGGAGGCTTTCTGGGACACTGTCTAAGAGTGCAGTTTCGGAGGTGTGGAGGACCTTTGCAGATGTGATGCCTCTGTCGGTACTGTTGATGTTGTCATGGTGCATTTTGGAGGTGAACATTTGGGGTACATGTTTGCTCCATCTCCTGAAGAAGTTGATGAAAGCAGTGATGCAGATTTTTCCCACTGCCAATGTGGTTTTCTCAAGCATACCACCAAGAGGAGCATGGGACCATGCCCGTGTAATTTTTCCCCAGCCAGAGGTTGGAAGGTGTCTTATAAACAGAAGTATGTGTCTGTTAATGTGCAGTGCTGGGATGTTCTCCACTGACTATGACATCATGAATGAGCAAATTTGCACTGGTTCCGTGCAAATGGTATTTCTTTGACCGCCATTGGCAATGCTATGTTGTTTTACACTGTGCAAGAAACCTTGAAGAGAATCCTGTAAAAATGTAAGGAGGAAAAGGAAACAGAAACTGAGATAAAGAGCAAAAACAAACAAGGTTCTGTGCAAGCACGTAAAAAAAAGGTTTTTTCAGAGCCATCACTAGAGACGAAATCCCCTACCTTGGTTGAAATGTCTTCCACCACTCCTGGCTATGTGGATGAATCTGGATGCAGAAGTCTTGGATAGTGTTACTGAATTTTGTACTGGAGGTGCTTTCCATTCACGCGACACTTGCAGTCTGAATGTGTAACAGTACATATGAAGTGTTGTACAGAACTGACAGTGTTAGATGCTGACATCTTGCCTGTGATTGGTGGATACATGTGTGACTATTGAACAGTACCCAATGAGGTAGTGCTAGACAAAACATTGTGGAAAGGGAAGAAGGACTGCTCCTGCTTTACTGGGGTGCTGCCCTCGCAGTACTTGGGGAAGCACACATGCCACAGTCTGCGCTTCCCACCATGCGGGCCAATGGAAATGGGACTGTGGAGATTATCCAATCAGGTACTTATTGTATTGATTTTGGGTGAGGCCTTTGTGGTAAATCTGCCCAAGTATGCATAGGAAAGATACGTTGATAGCTATTTCAGTTTGGAAGGAGTGGACACATTGTGGTGCGCTGTCCATGTCCACAGCTTCATCGTTATGCTTGACCTTTGCAGAAAAGTGTCTAGTTTTGCAACAGTGCACGTTGTTGTCGTGCATTATGGTGGAATGCATTTGGGTTTCATGGCTTGTTCACGTTTGTTCCATCAACTGCAGTGGTTGATGAAGGCAGTGAAGAGGCTTTTTATCACTGCCCAGGTGGTCTTCTCTATCATACCACCAAGAAGAGTATGGGAAATCCTAATGTATGTTGTTAAGGGGTCTCATCAACAGAAGCATATGTGATTTTTTGTCCGCTCGTGGGATGTTCTTCTGCAACAATAACAGCATTCATTCTTGAAATGCAGTGTGTTGCCATGCAAATGGCATTTCTTTGTCCAGCATTGGTGAATCTCTTTTGTTGAATGTGAGGAGGAGAAGAAAACAGAAAACCGTATGAAAACCAAAAATGAAGGTGTTTCTCTAGAAGCATCTTAAAAAATAAAATAAAAAAGGGTGTTTTCAGAGCCACCACTGAAGATGAAATCCCCTACCCTGGTGGCAATTTATACCCCCACGCCCGCACACAGCAGGAATGCCACATCCAGGGCTTTTGAGAATGGCAGGCATGGAAATGGGACCGTGGAGGCTAAGGGATTGCGCAATAATATTTCTGGGTGTGGTATCTACGCAGAGGAATGTTGTTCAGAACTGATAGTGTTAGATGTAGAGCTCTTTACTGTGATTGGCGGATGCGTGTGTGACTATTTATCAGTACCGAAGGAGGGGGTGCTGGAAAGAAGGTAGTGAAAGGGTAGAAGGGCTGTTACTGCTTTACTGAGGCGTGGCCCTCGTGGTACTCGGTGAAGCGCACGTGCCACATACTATCGTTGTCAGCATGCTGCCCATCGGAATGGGATAGTGGGGATAATTGGTACTGAGGGTGTGGTTCACAGGAAGGGTCGTTAATACTTCTCTACATTACTGTGCGTAGTGAGCTGGGCTGACATGGTTGCCATTACATGCAAAGGTAATGCAGCATAGCAGAAAATGTTCCAAACTCAGTTACAGCGCAAAGCTATGTGGGCCACTACTCTGATCTGAAAAGCTACAAACAGAATGGGGAGCAGTTCTGGGGTGTGACCTTTTGTAGGGCTGCTGCGCAGACCTTGCAATCAACACAGAGACCTACATCATTGAACCCAATACATACATGTGCATGTGGAGTTTGTAAGCATGCAATTTCCCTATAACACTCCGTAGATCGCCGAATATTGCACTTTTCCACTGTTCGTTGGTCCAGATCGTGGCCACGACATAAGGGCCCACGTGCAGTGTGGGTGCGGCCCCATGATGATGTTGCGCATGCTGTCGATTGGGACGGCTGCGCGCAGGATGCGTTTTGGGAGGAATATTTTGTGTGCATGTGCAAGTGTCCTATGCACAACGTTGGGATCTCTGCAGTGATTAATTGTGCGACACAAGTGCGCCGACCATTTTGGGACACGCTGTGTGTTTGTAGGTTATAGTAGGTGGAATGTTTATGCATACAGCTACCTGTAGGATGTGGGTGGGTGCCTCAAACTACTTAAAGTTCATCACAAGTTTCTTTGCAAATGCTGGACCGGGGTGGTGTTACCAGGAGATAGAGGAAGAGATACGCATGCATGTACTTGTTCAACGGACAAACGTCCGCTCCCACAACTAGTTATAGGTGGTTCACAAGGTGTTGACATGCAGTTCATACTGGATGCCTCCATTGTGATTGCGGATAGGCCGGGCAGGTGCGGTGTCAGTAGGACACCTCCCTTTTGCTTAATTGCGGTCATTCCCACCAGTGTTGTGTGCCGCTGAGTCATAACAGCATTTTAAAACCAAAGGAAAAGCCACATTTACCCTTAGCAACAATTTACATATCAACGTTTACATCCACACATTCATACATACCATTAGGAAAGGGAGAGGGTAGCAGAAGTGGATACTTATTGTGGGGAATTGGGGATTTGCAGAAGTTGGTCGTGAGGGGAGGAAGGGATTGAGGTATCAGCGTAATGTCTCTAATCACACAGATTTTGAGGGGATGGCAGGCTGTGAACTTGGGAAGGGGTAAATGTGCAGGTCAGACAGTGGTATTTTATTTTGACCATAATATGTCCTTGTTCGTCATCTTTTAAAGTGGCAAAATTGTTCACCAATTCTTCCATTTTGGCTTCCAGACTGTCCAGTTTGCTATTTACAGAGTTTCTTTCCTTTCCTGTACTCGTATGCTGTTGTGGAATGGGAACGCTTGTGCTGCTTTGCTTTCCTTTCCAATATGTTCTCTTAAAGATAACTAAATCTGTTAGGTGTACATGAAGCAATAGATATTAAATATTTTACGTTTCAGACTGTGGTGCTTACCAATGGGGTTACTATCGTAAGTCATTGCGTCATGAGGGAAATTTTCTTCCAGCCACTCTAAGGTGCTTGCCATTGCTGCGTCAAAAAACAAACGTTATGCTTCTCAACTATTGTATAGGTCACCACCCATGCAATTATCAGACAAACTTCAGTGTGCTTATTATGTTGTAGTGACGTTCTGTGACATAGTGATGTTCTGGTCTTAGTACTTTCTTAGTACTTTCCTAGTACTTTCCAGTCCTTAGTCTGCCCAGTCGTTCTTTGTTGCCATGTAAAATAGCAGTGCGGTACGATTGTTGAAGGCAGACGTCACTTTTCTTGTTGGTGCATTCCGTTATGGTGTACTCCCTATGCCTTTGTGCTGTTTGTTTCATAAGTACACAGTTTGCAGACCTCCTCTATTTCCCCTTGAAATTCATGTACATGGTGCTGTTTGTATAAGTTCCTTGTGATTGCTGAATGGTACCTGTGAACTGCAAGGACCAACACCCATGACATCAAAGATGACATCACAAATGTCATTGATGACATCACTGGTGACATCACATGTGTATTTAGTTTTCATATAAAGACTCCACAAGGGATTGTCATTGTAATGTTGGCAGAAAATTATCAGAGATCATTTGAAGAATTATCATGACATAAATAGTTCATTAACCAATTCATTGCTATAAACACCATTACAGAGTTATTTCCAGTACATGATCCACCTCATGTAGAAACGTCGGCATTGTCTGCAGCATGCATCATAGAGGTGCAATATTCAAAATCTTCCCATGTTGGATAGTAAAATGATGATTGCTTTCGTTTCAGTGTTTTGTGTACTGTGAAGCATGTAATAAGTCGCTAAGAATTCCTCACTTACTACATAATTGTACTACTATACACAAAGCATACAGAGACCACAACGCATACAAATATGAGCATATACAGGGAAAGTAAAGTAAGCAAAAAAGTAGCAGTGCCACCAGAAAGTGTTCATAATCTAACTGATTATGTTCATGCACATACATGATTGCTGTATTTCATGCTGCCTTCTTCCCCTATTTATATGTATCATATGATGTGCCTGAACCCTACGGAAATTAGTGTAAGAACATATGAGAAGGGTAAGTTCTGCAAATATAGTACCTTTTGCATTCTTATTTCCTGACTGTCAGTGAAGAAAACCACCTGGCCTAGATATGTCAGTGAACAAAAAAAGAGGGAGCCACACATGTGATGTCATCAGTGATGTCATCAATGTCATTTCTGTTGTCATCTTTGAAGTCATGGGTGTTAGTCCTTGTAGTGCACAGTGGTAGCATGAGTTATGGTTGCAAAGCTTACCATAACAGGCAAATTTCTGTTTTTTTTGGTTTTACCTGAAACCATAACGTCCCTCTAACAATGTATTTCCATTGAATTTCATAGGTTCTTACTAGTGCAACTTAACCATAACGTCCCTTTACCAACGATTTTTCACTGATATATATATATATATATATATTACACGGCCACACTAGTGGCCGTGTAGTTATGGTTAAGTTGCTGTTTCCATAGGAAGAGCACTTTTTGGGCGGCTTATAACTTCGCTCCCCCTGGATGAATCCTCACAGAATAAGTATATGGCCCACTCTGTATTTATTCGCAAAGTTTGGTGATGTTTGGTCCAGGGGGGGCAAACTTATAGGGGGGTCACAAAACTTTTTTTTCCCATATACTGAAAGGGGGAAAACTTTGCGCACGGCTACAGGCGAAACCGCTGGACGGATTTGCACCAAATTTGAGCAGTGGTAGGGGCTTGGGCAGGAAAGCATGCTTTTGCAAATTTTGTGACAATCCATCCAGTAATTCCCTTAAAAACAAACAAAAAGTATGTCTCTAAAAATTAGTGATATCTATGTCCGCTCCACGGTCACACTTCCTTGTTCGCTCCGTGGAGAACATTACAATTGGTTATTCCATGGCGTGCTGCCCATGGCTATGTTGCGCTTTCACCGATTGGTTGTGGCACAGCGTGAAGTGCGTCGTAATCTTTCGATACGTCCGCCATGGTTACTTCATTTTCTGTTGAACGCAAACATTGGCGCTAACATGCGTAAACGAAGAAGGCACCAATGCACTTATAACACTTATGGAACACTGTTTTGAAAGGTGAGCGTTAATGAGGCGTGGTAGTAGAAAGTCAAACATTGAAGTATTCTTGTTAGCACTGTCATACGGTACAGTGGGACTTGCTACTCATTGTACGAAATGAAGTTACTTCGTCCATTTTCCAATCCATAAACAACATTACTGCGGTCAGAGTGGCGGGAATCTGAGGCAGCCACCTGCTCTATTTCGTACACACAGCCCTTCTGCACGTGTACGCCAGTAGCAGTTCTCATAAATAGACGGTGATATGTTGTTGCAAAATGAGAATCTAGTTGCATTCGGAGTGAAGGCCACTGCATTTTCTCTTTTCAACACAAGCTCAGTACGGCTGCATATTTGTCGAAACCCATAAGGGTCACTTGTTTATTAACCTTGAGGTACAGGGAAAGAGTAGAAAGAATGTAGGGAGTAACAGTTTGAAAAACATATTGTTTGATAAGGTTATGCTTCAAAAACATTTGCAACGACCATGAGAAATTAGTTCCCGAACAGGCAGTCTTCCAGATACACTAGTGTCTGTCTACAGCTAAGGCAATGGAGGCGCTCCAAATCATGTAAGTGTATTTTTGCCGCCTAAATTCCGAATTGACGTTATGTTTTAGTTTGTAAGAAAAAAACATTTTATGTGCCATTGCAATTTTTTCCCTATTATGGATATTGCACATTGTCACCGTTTGTAGGGTGCCACTACATTTCCCCAAATTAAAATAATATGTAATAAGAAAGGTATGTGTTACAAATTTTTTTTTTGTGCAGAGGTTGTGCAGTGATACACGTTTTATTTCCCCTTACACCGCGCAGCTACTTCTAAAGAAAAATGGTATTATTAATAACGACGTTCCAGCTTTCTGTGCCGTTCGATTTATTTTTCGAATTATGGACATTGCACATTGTCGCCGTCCGTAGGGTCCCACTACATTTCCTCCTATTGAATACATTTTTTACTGAAAATATTATGTAGTACAACTGTGGTTTATCCAAAGGTTGTGTATTCATACATCTTTTAATTTACATTTCCTCCACAGATACTTTCTTCCCTATTGTGATTGTCACGGATTACAGATGCCAAGTGACAGGTTTTTTTATCCGTCAAATGCAACTGTTTATAACCAGCTGTCTCAGCATCCTAATTCACTGGGATGATCGTGTGGGCCCTTTGTGCCCTTACGCTGCAGTCTCTATAAGAAGTAACATTCCATCCTTTCTGGTGCTGTAGATCACAGCGGTTGAAGTCGTCTTGCACATCAATGTGGGAGGAAAACGACTATTGTGGCGGTAACGCTTACTTTCTGTGTATGAAAAAAAACAACGTGACCTTTAACATTGTCAATGTCGACCAAACAGACAAACTTAATACTTCTATGGAAAAGTGAATAGTGCCATCTTTTCGCACAGTTCATTGTGAAACAAAACTACTTTGCTACTTGCATAAGGCAATGATTTTGCTCACTTTATTGTGAAATAAAACTACTGTGCAAATTTTTAAACGTTAGTCTTTTCTTTACAAATTTCCTCTCTGTTTGCACAATGTGGCATGCTACATTGCAGGTCATAATATGTTCTTTTGTAGGTGCTACATCATGGCACGTACGTCCACATGGACGCATTTGTTTAAGCTGCCCAGGAACGTTCTGGAGAAAGGTACTCCATACCACTTTCATTGGCTACGGGAGGGTCTGGCCCATCTCATATGCATTAGTGACGTCAGGCCAATTTCTGTCACCGTCATCCCAATTTCTGTCACCCAGATGCCCTATGCACAGAAATGTTTTTACAATAATATATGGTTACACCCTCCCAATACACTTATCTTCACACCTTTCCACCTGTGTCACTTACAAAATTTTGTGTCGAAAGGTGAGTGGTAATGGTGTGGCATCCAGTATTTCTGACGTCATTGCGCTTCACATCAGAGTTTGTTTGGCATTTTATGTCAACATAAGTACACTACTCCTTTGCTGTTTTTACACACATTTTTACAGAAACAAATTAGTACATGTACAACACATGTATGTAAAGGTCAATGACAACGACGGAAAAGCTTTGTGTTGTGCATGTGACAGTCTTTTCATATTTAACGGTACAGCTTCCGTCTCTGAGGAGTAGCCTCTATGTATGGGTAGTGCCCACAATGTCGGGGATATGGCTACTGGCCTTTACTGCAAGGGAGAAAACATTGCATTGAGGTCGCCATGTGCACCAGGGACTGCTTTTTTGGTAAAATACTTGCTCATAACCACATATTTATCAAGGAACACAAATGTGGTGCTGCCATAACGGTAACACAGTTTCTTTTTTGCTTTCTGCAGCCTGCAATGGAAAGTGAAGAAGGCTTTCTATCCAATGCCCGTCTTCCCTTTGTATGGTGGCCAACTTGAAAATGGATTTGCTTTCTTCAGCCGGGAACGCCGGAGGTGTTCCGGTTGAAGACAAAAAAATCCTCTTTCTTGGTATGACGAATTACTGCTGTAAAATCTTGATTGCCAATGGCATTCATCCCCCACTCTTTGGGGAGGAATGGGGGTGAATTATCCAGAAACGTCGGTATGCACTCTTGCTTGCATTGTGGAGTTCTGTGGTGGACATTTTGCAGTTAGAAGTTCTTACAACAATACCCAATGTACTTTTGCATTATCAACCAGTTACACATGTCATTGTGAAGTGTGTATGACTGTTCGAACACACCCCCATGCTATACGTCAGCATATGACAATGTGGAATTCTTTGAAAGGTGGGAAGTTACTTCAAATGTTCCTTTACAGTCATATGCTTACATATTACTATTGGAACCCTGATAAATGTAGTTGAAAATTCTTCTTAAAGTAATGTTATGATGCATTTATACTCCTAAAAACCTATGGAATTCAGTTAAAAAAGGTTTGTTACAGGGAGGTTATGTTATGTTGCCCTCCCAAAAACCTGTACAATTCACTACAAAAAAAACTTTGTTAAGGGGACGTTATGGTTAATTTGCCCTACGAAAAACCTGTGCGTTTCACTAAAGAAAAATGTTCGCCCTCCCAATTGTGGTTCAAATTAAAAACGAAAAACCCCTGAAATTCGCCAGCTATGGCAGACTGAGCCCCCTTACTTGCCATCGCCACTGTGCACTGCTAACACTAACACCCAGAACATGAAAGCTGTCCTCTGAAATGTCACTGATGACATCACTGACAACATCACATGTTTAGCCTATTTGTTTTCGTTGCCTGCCATATATATATATATGTACATTCAGTAAAAAAAACTTTCTTAAAGGGATGTTATACTTCACAGTGAAACCAAAAAACACTGCACATTCCCCCATTATGGTAAGCTAAGCAACCATAACTGCCCACACCACTGTGCACTGCTAATACTAACACCCAGGACAAGAAAGATGACATCACAAATGTCATGCCCCCAAGACTGAAGTTATGAGTATTGAAGTTATAAGCCACCATATGCTGCAGTGGTTGTGGCCAGGATCTAGAGTCTTGGGTGCATGGGCAAAGGCCATGCACCGAAGACTGAAGTTATATGCACTGAAGTTATAAGCCGCCTTGGGTGGCTTACAACTTCGCTCTCCCTGGATGAATTGTCAAAAAACTTTGCAGAAAGTGTGATATGGGTGGGTCAGTTAAAATGTTTGATTTTATGGGTGTGATCTATGGGTGTGATATGCTGCGGTGGTTGTGGCCAGGCTCTAGAGTCTTGGGTGCCTGGGCAATGGCCTTTGGCCATGCACCCAAGACCTAAGTTATAAGTACTGAAGGTATAAGGCACCATGGGTACTGTAGTATAACATATCCATGGAGTGAACATTTTGTATTGTGGTTTATGGTTAGATGTTTGTTTCAATGGTTCTGTTATGCAGCAGTATTTATGCGTTGTATTAGAATATACTTACTGTTTGATTTGTTGAGATTGGATATAATTTTTCATGAGTTTGGTAACTGGAGCACATATTCTTTTTCAATTTGTGTGATAAAAGAAAAGTGCATGTTAATGTATGTATTTTATAAAGACTTATTACATTGCATAATAGACTTTTCAGCTTTTCTTCGACCCTCATATTTAGTAGTTTACAAACCAGTGTACTGTACAATTTGCTCAGTTTCTGTGTTTGTTTATCAAATCATTGGGTCTGTGGGGAAAAAAATCCATGTCGGATTAAAAAAATAACTTTTTTTGTTATGCTACTGTCTATTTGTTTGTTTTTTTTCAGTGTTATCTTGTTGTTTCTGGCTAATTTTCTATTTGTTGGCTTGTTGCAGATTTTTGGAGCAGTTAGATACCTGTTGGCATATTCTAACTGTCTATTTTGTGTTATAATTTAGTGGTATTAATTTATCTGTTTGTTTGTTATAGAATCTTGGGGCAGTTAGATACCTGTTGGCATATTATAACAGTTTATAGTTTTTTAATTGAAGTTATGTTTATGTTTAAGGACAGATTAGTTATTAAGTTTTAAGAAGATTAAATAAGCATTTGTAAGATTTGATGGTAATCTCTGCTTTAGAGTAATGGTACTATCATTACATTGGAACCATCCACATTTCTTTTTTATTTATGCAGTGTAGTGACCTGCATTGGTTGTGGCTCCTGTGTGGTAGATTATACCTAATGTTGTGAAGGTTTTCTTACCAAGTGATACTTGACCATCTGTGAATCCAGTCAGCTTGCAGTTGTTTTTGGTACCCTCTGCATTGTAACGTAGTAGCATTAGTATTACGTATTTACTATGTGTGTGTATTAGTAAGGTGGAGCGATTATCTGAATTGCAGGTAGTACATAACCTACCATGGTTTGCATTTTGTACAAGTTGCTGAAATGTAACGGATTCACAATTAGGTATGGATACATAAACAAAGGGCTCATTAGGGATTTGTTCCTGTGTCATATTGTTGCACAGAGTGCATGTATGTTTCCACATGTATGAAATCTGGAAGATTTCATTTATAGGTATGTTGTTGTTTTCCAGTACTTGTAGTAAGTACATTAGAAATTTATGTGGATCTTCTTGTGAGTTTATAGTGAATTTGACCATTCCAGCACAGTAGTCCAATTCTTGTCTTATTCCATGAACACTATACGTGTTGTCAGGATTGTTTGTTGCATTTCTATGAAGGACTAACATTTGCAAACACAATTGGTCTGTACTATGTAAGTAAATGTTGTTAACAATTGGTGGCAATTTAAATAGAATATTCATTGCTACATTTGCGTAGCAACTTATACCACTTATATTTGAAAATTTGAATGGACCAGATAGTTCTGTGTCCAAGTCATTTTTTCAGAGTGTGTGTTGCTTCTTTGAAGAAGTACCGAAGTTACTTTGAGTAATAGGTTCTTCTTTGGTTGTGGTAATTGATGAAGTATTAGCTGCTTTTACTCTCTTTGGAGGATATGTAGTGAGATCCTGTTGCATTTCTGTTTGAATTAGTTTTCTTTTAGAAGGTTTTCCTTTTTGTGGAACAAGATATGTTTTTGGATGGGGGGTGTATAGTGACCATAGTCTATTGTATTCTATAATGCAAGGAATATCAGCGTTTACTTTACTTGCATCAAAGTTGATTAGAAATAGACCGTCAAGTGAATGCAAGCGTGATAGTGCTACGTAGCTCATGCCTTCTTTAAAGACTGTGTTACCAATATCTATCAATGCTTTGTCTATGGTATGACCCTGTGATTTATGAATGGTGACTGCATATGCAAGAGTTAGAGAAAATTGTTTTCTGTGTACATACATGTCTTTGAAGAGAAGGAATCGAGCTGTTGAGCGCCCTATCCTTTTTACTTCTGAAAATTTGTCAAAGAGATTATTGACAAACTGAATGTTGTTGTCACATGGGTATGTTTGAAAGCCAGAAACTGTACCCAGTGCTCCATTAACTAGTCCTTGGTCCAGGTCAAGGTTACGTTTAAGCATTACTCTACAGTTTAAGGATAATTTTAATATTTTCTCCAAACCAACTTTGTTGGAGATAGAATTTTCTAAGGTATTTAGTCTTGTTGTGGCTTGTTGACACATGGGTAGTGTCATACCATGTACGTCCAGTTTGTCTATGCAGCAAATTTCAATTATTGGTTGCATTTCTTTTTTCAACATTGTTTCATTGAATTTGGAACAGCTTGCAAGAGTTGGCATTAAGGACATACTTGTCGGGGGGAAATTCTGCCGGAGTCGGCTGGGCTGTCCGCAGACCTCCGGGCAGGGAGGCCCCAACTCCTCCCGTATATCCCAAAAGAGATAGAGTATGAGACACACGCAAGAAGCAAGGTGACTCTGCTGTTTATTAGACAAAACGGCAGGGATGTGTCAAGGAGCGTACGCGTCCGTCCTGACACACACACAATCGTGGGGCTCGCAGGCCCTTTTTACCTTAGTATGACGCGCTACTTGCGTCACCTTACAAAGTTTAGCAAAAAACCTATCTCCACTCTGGATTGGTTACTCGAGTGGTAGGGTTAGTATAGCATACATATAGAGAACGGTATTAGTGGTTGAGGGTTAGTCAGGTGGTATACCTGGGCTGTCCCTTCAATTTGATACATGAAAATTGTTACATGAAGACCTCCGAGGATTGGTCAATATTAATGGCGTCAGTGATAGGAGCCCCATGTTCTGATTGGTCCGCTCGCGAGCCTCCCAGTCCGGGACTATCGCTGTTCCCACCTCGCGGTGCACCTGTAATTTGCAACCATGTTTTAATATGGGTAGGTGTAAACAATATGAGGATTTATTCATATGTTGGGAGGTCGACTACTCCCACTGCTGCAGATGTCCAATGAGTCTTTTAATTGTATCTGCCTGTGTCTTGAAACGTGGGATTCAGGCGTCTCCTTCCTCCGGGGCTTGGCATCTTGTCAGGTTTGGCTTTGTCACGTGAGGTGGGACCGTGTTTGAGGCAAAATTCAACACAATTAATATTGTTTTTCCTACTGTGTGCCTGGTTTATCTTGCAGGTGCGACCTTGGCGTTGGCTTGCAGCGTGCGAGATTGCAACATCGTGCCCTTGGCGGTGTGCTTTCGCCAGGCTCATTCTGCAGGGTCAGCAACCCAGTTCTTGCTCATTCAATGTTCATGGAAGCTTTTGCTTGCGGCCTACTTGGGCCTGGTGCATAGGTGGAACCGCTTGATGCAGAGCGCTTTAGGTTACGGTATCATATTGCTCTATCCTCAGTATTGTGTCTCCGTTATGTTCTTCATTATGGTACATGGTTCTTAGCAGAAGCATGAGCAAGCCTTTTTAGATAAGTTCATGATGCGTCTTGCGTTTCTGCATTTTGAGAGCCTATGTGGAAAATAATAAAGATGCACGTCCGTGAGTATGTCTGTCGCCTACGTCATAGCACTGAGTATATTCTTCGTGTGGATTGGTGTGGGAGTGTCCGGTGTGCATGTTTGCACAGGTGTGCTGACCGTTGGCTAGGTCGTCATGGCATCTCTAACGACGTGTAGGTTTAGTCGAGTTGATCCGTGCCGCAGGTGTCGGCATGGACAGGGCGGGCTGCTGGGCAGGTAGATGGGCACATCCGTATGTTCCTGTACCAGGGTATTTGGTCGTCTGGTAGATAGGCAAACTCCTCTCGTGGCGGGTGTCTAGGCCGTGATCCTCTAGGCCAAGCGCGAGAGGAGAAGGGCGGGAGCCTGTTCTTCCATTCTCCCACTTCAGTCCCCCCTCTGGTCGACTTGTCGACCACAAACATATCCTTTTCTTTATCTCCTTTTACTCTTCATATTTTAGTTATTCCTCCCAAATGTCCATAGTGGTTAACATGGTCTTCAAATGACCAATACATATATTCACAGGTTCCTCCAGGAGTGCAGTATACCCATTTCCCTATGTAGCTCCTTGGGTTTCTTGGGTTTTCGAGCTTCACAGATGGTGGTTGGTGATGATCTGGTTGCGCAACTTCTCTCTCTCCTTTATGATTGTGCCTGTGTGTTGGCCATCATCTGTTGGCATCAAGAGGTGTATACCAACCATTTCGATCATCTCGTCTGTGGTGCGTGCCTTCCGGGCCTTCCAAAATCTTATTATGATCAGTGCAGCTCCAGCCAAAATAGTACATCCAACTATAATCTTCAGTCCATCTGAAAGCCAAGATGGCATCCATGACCATAATATTGAAAACCAGCTCTCATCCTTTTTCACACCTTTACTTTCATCCATCATTTTTGAGTGCATCTGGGCCAATTGTGACACAGCTTCCGTGAGGGTACCATTGTCAGCATCGTTAGCAGGAATGAATGTGCAGCATGATTGTCCTATCTTTGCGCAAACTCCTCCTTCCATTGCTGTGAGGAGGTCCAGTACATATCTGTTCTGTAGTGCAACCATTCTTACTGCTCGCAATTCCTCTTTTATTGCGTTGAATCCATTTACTGTAGAGTTAATTGTCATCATTAGTTCCCACCTAGTTTTCTGGAGCCATTTCGTGTTTGCGTAGGCCTGCAGTCCAGGATGTATTATTGAGGAGAAGAACATAGCTGCTCTGCTGAATAGTCTGTGTTCCGGCGGAATTGAGGTGAGTGCTGCTTCCGACCTTCCCCACAGGTAATTTCCTGTCAGAGGTTCTCCTTGTCTTTTCCTTCTGTTGAGGACAGTGTTGTTGCCGTTGCGTCGGTTCTCTGGCCCTTTCCGAGGATGTGCAGATCTCCTCTTCCTTTTGTTCCCTTCATCCATCTTGGGGAAATTTGCCATATTCACATGCTTCTGGGGTACCACTAGTGATGGTACATTAACGTGTACTATAGTGCATACACCATTCCACAAAGGGGGCAGTGTGTGGTATGCCTTGTCTCCACAGGCCCAGTAATGGTCCATTACTACTGCTGTTCCTGCTCCCCCCTCAGGTAACTCCATCACGCTTTCACAGTTGGTGTTGTATCCTACATCCACCTCTCCTTTATGTTGGTAGCATACCTTAGGCGCAGTTAGCGGCAGTATTGTTATTGGGTCTTCATCCTTCTCCATCCACGTGAGCATGGGTACGTACTTGATCCAAGTCATCCAACATCTATGGTTATGTCAATCAATAGTTGAAATATTTTCTCTTGTTACCATGTTGCTGCCAACCACTCCTATGTCCCATTTGTTGTCCATGTACACCTTCCCTGTTATTATCATCAGTGGTCTTTCCCAACATCCGTTTTTACCAGGGACTTCAGCGGCGTACCAATCACATGGTAGGTACTGCAGTGTTACTTTCTTTGTTTCTCCTTTTTCAGGACCACTTGTTATGTATCTGAATCCTTCAGCATGTAAACTGCTCTTGTGGTAACTCAAATAAGTCTTAAGGAAGTTGTTTTTATATGGATATGTATCTTGTGTTTTCCACACCAGATGCACCACTGTCCCTTGAAATCTTCCTTTCGTCTGGAACAGTGCCAGGTATATTATACATCGTGCTATTTTTCCATCTATCTCCGTAGCAACAAATGTTCGAGAAGCGCTCATGGCGTATGGGATCAATGAGCAAACGTAGCAGCTGTCTTCTGTTGTCAGCTTGCCTATTTTGGTCATGTGTTGGTACCACATGTTGTTAGAGACGTGTGCTGAATCTTGTACATAGTTGTCAATGCCTTTATTATCTGAGTATGTGCTGCGTTTAACTCTATTTTCCTGATGTGGGGTTTTACTAGTACCACCTGACGTAACACCTGTTGCAGCTGGGGGTGGGGGTATATTAGGTTTGGGTACAGCAATAATATCAATAGCATAGCTGTACTGCCATACAGAGGCAGCCAAGAACCCGGTGATCATTAAATCCCTATCAATTTTATTACAAATGCTAATTTCACCGGCATTTTACTCTTACCTTGCTGCCGTCCGGCAGATTATTCTTGCGACGTTACAGTTGCCCGCCTGAAAATTCTTAATATGCTCGTTATTAAGGTTAGTTATTATTATTAAGCTCTCCCTATCAAGTAGTCATTCAGTGCCCAGGCGAAGAGCTGTTCCCACGCCAATCTAAGCGATCTATCTCTTAGGGCAGGCAAGTATGGTTGGAGGTGGGGCATTGAATGTTCTATGGCCAAGAGGAATGCTGTGTAGTAGACACGTACACTCCTTCTTTTCAGGTACGTTGGCCGTTTTATTTCATATACAAATTGGTGTGACAATTCTTCCAGGTAATTATCGTCTGAGGGTACCATCTACTCCTGGGCAGTGAATTGGTTAGTTATCTACTTTCTTAACAGTACAATAATACGCTTTACCTGCATGTGCGAGAGAAAAGAAAGAGAACATTCAGGTGTTTACATTTGTATATGTGCAAAACAATGTCCTTCAGTTCAGTTATTACTACAGTGGGTAGGGGGTCAATGGGCAGAGGGTTTGGGGCTCAGTTGGTGGAAGTCTCTTTACCCTTTGATCGTGTAACCATTGGGTGGGCGGTATGGGGATCACCCCTTTCTTTTCTAATAGTTGTCTCTGGGGAATCTGGGGGGTGGCAGGGTATGGGGACACTTAGGCCGTTAGTTGCAGTAGAAGTCTCTTCCTCCGTTGGTGACGCTGCTGTTGTTCTTTCAGTGGCCCTGTCGGTGGCGCTGGGGCGGGTCTGGAGTTTGTAGATCTTTACGTCATGTAGGTGGTTCCAGGTTTGTCCTGTAGCTTTACTGCTGAAGTGGGAGAATGGAAGACCAGGCTCCCGTCCTTCACCTCTCGCGCTTGGCCTAGAGGGTCACGGCCCAGACACCCGCCGCGAGAAGAGTTTGTCCATTTACCAGACGACCAGGTACCCTGGTACAGGAACATACGGATGTGTCCATCTGCCTGCCCAACAGCCCGCACTGGCCATGCCGACACCTGCGGCTCGGATCAGCTAGACTAAAATCCACACGTCGTTAGAGATGCCATGACGACCTAGACAACGGGAAGCACATCTGTACAAATATACACACTGAACATCTCCACACCAATCTACACGAAGAACATACTCAGTGCTCTGACGTAGGCGACAGGCATATTCACGGACGTGCATCTTTATTATTTTTACATAGGCTTTCAGAATGCAGAAACGCAAGACGCATCATGAACTCATCTATAACGCTTGCTCACGCTTCTCTTGAAACCCGTTACTACCATGAGAGGTATAATGGAAACACGATACTGGTCATGGAAATATATGCTATTATAACCTAAAAGCACCTATACACCAAACGGACTACTTATGCACCAGGCCCAAGTAGGCCTCAACCAAGAGCTCCCGTGGACATTAACAGAGCAAGAGTCAGGTTGCTGATCCTGCAGAAGGAACCCGGAGGAGCAACCAGCCAAGGTCGCAATGTTGCAAACCCACATTCCAAGAACGAATCATCAAAGGCACGATGTTGCAACCTCGCACTCCGCGCCCCAAACGATAAAGTCACGCCGGCAAATTAAACCAGACGCGCAGTATAAAAAACAATATTAATTGTGCAGAATTCTGCCTCTTTCACGGTCCCTCCCCACGTGACCAAGCCGAACCTGACGAGATGCCAAAAACCCAGGAGAGAAAAGGCGTCTGGGTCCCTCGCTACGAGACACAGGCCGATACACTTGAAAGGATCAATGGACATCTGTTACAGTGGGAGCGGTCAGCCTTCCACCTATGAATAAATCCTCACATTGTCTGCACGTACCCATATTGAAACATTGTTGCAATCACAGGTACACCGAGAGCTGGGAACAACGGTGGTCCCAGGCTGGGAAGCTCACGAGTGCACCAATCAGAACATGGGGCTCTTATCTCAGACGTCAGTAATATTAGCCAATCCTCAGGAGTCTTCATGTAACAATTCTTATGTATCTAATTGTAGGGACAACCCAGATATACCACCTGACTACACCTTGTCCACTAATATCATTCTCTATATGTGTACTATACTAACCCTACCACTCGAGCAACCAATTAAGAGTGGCGATAGGTTTTTTGTTAACTTTCTGAAGTGACGCAAGTAGCGCGTCATAATGCAGTAAAAAGGGCCTGCGAGCCCCACGATTGTGTTTGTGTCAGGACGAACGCGTACGCTCCTTGACCCATCCCTGCCGTTTTGTCTAAATAAACAGCAGAGTCACCTTGCTCCTTGTGTGTGTCTCATACTCTATCTCATCTGGGATATACGGGAGGAGTTGGGGCCTCTACCAGATGGGGGCCAGTGAATCGTGGACTGTTCCACTTTCTGTTGAAATTGCGAAGTAGTACGTGGTCACCTTTAGCAACTTTGCACAGTCTTTCCTTTTCCAATTCTTTATCCACGTCTTCGTGTTGATCGCTGTTAGACCCGCCCCGCGTGCGCTCGAGCTGTTGAGACACAAACGCTACACTAGTAATCAAAGAAGACACATATTGGTACATTTCATCACCAAGGACACCTGCAGTACTCTCATGGTCAGTAAATGCTCTTGATGTTGGCGTTAGGGGAAGGCGCATTTGACGTCCGGTAATCACCTCGTGAGGGGTGAGGTGGTGGTCGGAACCTGGTCTATTCCTTAGCTCAAATAGGGCTAGTGGAAGGCAATACAACCAACTCTTCTTTGTTGTTTGCTGTATTTTTGCAATTGCCTCCTTTAATAGGCCATTCAGGCGTTCACATATACCGTTGGCCTGTGGGTGTTATGCATATGCAAATTTATGCTTGATGTTCAGTAAGGATGTGATGTGCTGGAACATTTCGTTTGCGAAATGTGGGCCATTGTCTGACCTCAGTACCTCGCACACTGCCCACCTGGGGAAGACCTCCCTCACTAGGAATTTAGCTGCTCTAAATGCATCTGGGTGTGAACAGGGCCCTGCTTCAATCCACCTCGAGAATGGGCATACTACTACAATCGTATACCTATTTCCTTGACATACGTTGATCATATCAACATAGTCAATATGGAGATGTCGGAAAGGTCCCTCTGGCCGGGGTATAGTACCTCTTATCACCTTCAGAGTGTGACCGGCCGTAAACTGTTGACATGTGAGACAATTGCTGATAAAATTTGACACATGAGAATTTAACTCGGGGCAGAACCAGTCTTCTCTAATTCGTGCTGCAATTACTTCCTTGCCTGTGTGGGCTGGATGATGTAGTTGGCTCAGGGCGGTGTTCAATAATGCCAGTGGTATTACAATCTTTCCAGTGTCACCCTGGCACCATAGTGCGTCGGTTGGTGACATTGTGCATCCTCTTTTTACCCATATTTCTTTTTCGGCCATTGGTGCAGCCGCTTGTAGCTCCATAATCTGTGTGGCTGGGAGATGGGTGTACCCTTCTCTTATCAACATCTCCTTGGCCATTCCCCTTCCTCTCCCTCTCTGTGACTCTGGGGGGTTCCATATCTCACCAAAGTATGCAGCATACTTCGCATGTGCGTCTGCTTCTGCATTCCCTTTTGAGATGTGGTCTTCACCATTGGTGTGTGCGGTGCATTTGAACAAAGCTAATTCTTGGGGGTCATTTATTCCTGCCATTAGTTCAGCCAAAAGGAGGGCGTGTTGCACTGGAGTGCCATCAGCTCTCCTAAACCCTCTTCTTCTCCATTTCGACAGCCCTGAGTGGACAGTGGACGTATCATATCCTGATGCCCTCTGCGTGGTTAGGGTGGACTTAGGTTTATTCAATATTGCAAATAGTGCATGTTCCACAAACAGTGTAGTTGGGCACCCCATGGTTATTGCTGATGCTTTTTCTACCGCAAAAGCAGCTGCGGCAAGACCTTGTTCGCAAGGGAAATGACCTAACATCACAGGATCTAAGTGGCCACTGTAAAATGCTACTGGTTTGTAGCCCATGCTTGTTTTTTGAGCCAACACTGCTTTCATTACTGCTGAGTCGCAATGTGAAAATATAAAGATTTGTCGCTCATAGTCTGGGGTTGCCAGTACCGGAGCAGTTGATATCGCATCTTTCAGTTCATCAAAAGCCTCTCTCATTTCCATTGTCCACCCCAACTTTTTCTCCCCTTTATTAGCTTCCTTTAACCCCTCAAGCAGGGGTCCTATGTATGAGCTGTAATCAAATACCCATGCTCTACAGTAGTTGCACAGACCCAGGAACTGCTGCAGTTCCCTCACTGTTTGTAGGATTGGCGTTTTTGAAATGGCCTGTGCCCTTTGTGGTGCAATCTTTCTTCCATGTTGGGATATGAGCTGACCAATGTAAAGTACCTGTTCTTGACAGTACTGTAACTTTTCCATATCTACCTTGTAACCTTTTTCAACCAATATTGTCAGCATCTTTAATGAGTCCTCTCTGCATGTTCTTTCGTTTGTACTGCAAATTATTATGTCGGCGACATACTGCAACACTGTGCTTTCCACTTCAATGTTACCCAAATCCATCTGTATTACTCTGTTGAATATTGAGGGTGATTCGCAGTACCCTTGTGGCAATCTGGTGCGTTTCCACTTTGCGTTTCTGTAAGTGAAGCTTGTCAGATCTTGTGAGTCTGGGTGCAATGGTATTGAGAAAAAAGCATTTTTAAGGTCGATCACCGTAAATCGTGATGCTTCCGCTGGAATGCCACACAATATTGTGGCCGGGTTTGCGGCTATGGGGTATTCTGCTTCTACTATGTTGTTCAAGGGCCTGAGATCCTGTATGAAGCGCCAAGACCCCCCTTTAGCCTTGCGCACTGGGTATACAGCCGTGTTACATGGTGATTCTGAGGGGACCAATATGCCATTATCTATAAGGGCCGTTATGGTTTCATATATGCCCTCATCTGCCTCTTTTGATAGTGGGTACTGTTTCACTCTGGGGAGTATTGCACCTTTTTTCAATTTTATCCTTACTCCCCCTATACTTTTTATGCACCCCACGTCATAGGGGCTAGTAGTCCACAATGATGTGGGTACCTTTGTCATATCCTCCTTAAAGAAGCGAACTGGGGTGGATGTGGGTGCCTCAAGTGCCATTGCAATTTTTTGTGCTACTTGTTTGTACGCCACTCTTAGCCATATTTCCACACTCATCATAAACACCATTTCACCTTCCTCCTTTTCTTCTGAGAACAGCTCCTCATCTGACACCTTGGTGAGCCTACATCCTTCTGCAAGTGCTATCACTGCCCTCCATGCTCTTCCTTCTCTGTCTTGGGCATGTACAGCAATGTAATCAGCTGTTGCTATAATGCTCTCAATGTCCACTGGAACCACCTTTCCTTCTGGTTCATTGACTGGTGTTTCTGGTCTGAACAAATAGGCTGCTGGCCTCCTCCAGATCTTTCCCTCTATCCCTGGCATCCATGCAAATGCCATGTCTGTCCCGTACTGGAAGAGTTCGCCATCTACTGGCTCTGCCCTAATCGCTGTCTGTCCGCAGTATGCTTGCATAATCTGTCGTGCTGTGAGCATGTTAATCCCTGGAGTAGAGCAAATTATGCCGTCCTCAGTAAAGGAGATCGTCATATTCAACCTGTTCATTATGTCTCTCCCCAGTATATTTACTGGTGAGGCACTATAATATAAAAGTGGAACTGACATGTCATAATCTCCTATAGATAAGGGAATGTTATCAGTATAAGGTACCAACCCTCTAGCCCCAGAGAATTCTTGGGTGATCATGGCTTCGCCTGACATCTTAAATTTACCTTCCCTTATGCAAGACCGGGTCGCCCCGGTGTCAACAAGGAATGATAATTTTTTGTCACCTATCGTTACCTCTATGTGTGGTTCGTCTGCACTATTAGGTGTTACTGACAGGATGGGACACACCAAGGCCGTCTGTGGGCTGTCCTATTGAGGGTACAACGATTGACCATTTCCTGTGTAAGGGTTGTGTCCCAGGACCGTCACCCTACCCAGTTGTGTTTGTTGTGCTTGGGGTTGTTGTGTTATCGCTACCTGTTGTTGTGGCAGTGAATATGTCTGTGGCTGTTGTTGTGTTATTAGTTGTTGCTGTTCATTTCCCTGTTGCAACGTCTGCTGTTGCTGCATGCCCTGCTGTTCCTGTGTGGGCCTTGGTTGTCCCTGTTCACTCCATGATGGTGTTCCTGGTCTTACTCTACACGTGCGTGACATGTGCCCTAATAATCCACAACTCCAACACACCGGTGGTTCCCTACTCTGCCATGGAAAGCTCCCTGTGTTGTCCTGGTATACTGGTTGCCCTGTGGGGTAGGAATTTCTAAGTCCTCCCACCTGCTGTTGTGTGTTATATCCGTATCCTCTCCCTCTCATAATTCCTCCTCTTCCCCTGTTGTAATTATAATACTCAGCTCCTGGCATTGAGTATCCTCCTCCCATGTTGGTCGTGTATGGTTGGAGTGGCGGCACCTGTTGTGTTATAGTCTGTGAGGGTGGTATTTGGGAGGGATCTTGAGCGGCCACTACTTGTGTGGGGCTTTGGGTCATTGTTGTAGGCGCAGTTATTAGTGCCCCTTCCATTGTGTATTTAGTAAGTTTTTTCTGTACTAGTTTAGCCTCTTCCGTTTTCCTGTCCTCTTACTTTTGTTTCATTTTTCCTTGCCATGTCCTGCAATGTTGCACTATTGTCAGTTGTATTTCTGGCCATGCTTTTGCTTCCATTCCCACTACTTTCTTCAGTTGTTTCTGAACTCCTTCTGGGAGCCCTTGTACTAGTATATGATAAAATATTGCTGGTGTTTTGTCCCATTGTTCTCTAGTTTCCATGCGCCACTTCTCTTGGATTTCCTGGATATAATCAACAGGATCTTCGTTCTCACGCATCTTGCGTGAGGTAATTGCTCCTATGTCTGATGTGTCTGGGTACTGTACCCTCAGTGCCTGCCATAGTGCATGTCTGCAGTTTGCGAATGGTGCCCCATCATGCGATGTGTTTGTTATTGTTACCCCAGGGAAACCCGCTCTCTTCCAAATGTCATCCGCTGCATCCCCTAATATCGATATTAGAAGGCCCTTTACATCTCCCACTGCCAGTTTCTGTCCTGCGGTGTGTTTTTTCATTTCATATATCCATTTACCCGCACCTCCACTTAGTGATGGGAGCCTGCACTTTATATTCTCTTTGTCTGTATGCTTCCAAGGGACGTACTGTGGTCTAACTCCTCCCCTCTCCAGAAGTGGCATTAAGTTATGTCTCGTTTTACCCTTTGTGTTCCATAGAATCGAGTCCTCACACCCTTCCTCTTCTTCCCTCTCTACTACATCGTCAATTTTGTCCGTATTTCCCCTGCTCGTAACTCTTTCTTCTCCATCCTGTCCATTTCTTCCATCATTTCCTGTATTTAATGTGGGCGTGTGTATTCGTCCTTCCTGCCTGCGTCTAGGGAGGTCTCTAAGCCGATATGCATAGGGTGTCAGTTCGTCTGTGAAGGGCGGAAGTTTTATTGTACGTAATGAGCGTGAGGTGGTTGAGCATGTAGGGTGGGGTGGGAGAGGGCGTGATGTGGACGGTGAGGCCTCATGTGTCTCTCTTTCCGCTATTCCTTGCTCTTCCTCCTCACTTCTCTCCAGTTCATCCTTTCTCCTAATGATCCATGGTGAGTCTGTGTTGGTCCGGGTGATGTATAGTTTATCTAGGCTTTCCCTTTCACGGTTTCTTCCTTCCTTCTCCACTCCTTCTTCTTCCTCACTACAAAAGTCATTCATAAACGGCAGCCCCCACTCTGTCTTTTTTCCCTTGATTGTTACTGTTTTTAAGTCTATCAGGTCTGGTTCTCCCTTTTCTCCTTTACCAACCGCTCCCCTTTGCGCTGATGTTGTTGCTACTTCTGTGTCTCTATATACATCCCCCCTTACTTCACTCTCCCTTCTCCTATCTTCTCTTTCTCCTTCATTTCTCTCCTCCATCTCCCTACCATTTTCCTCCCTTTTCCTTTTTAATTCCTCCATTACTTCACTACTCATCTTTTCCAATATCCTTTCATCCTCTTTCTTCCTTTCCCATCTCACCCTCTCCCTTTCTAATATACTCTCTATCACCCTCCCTTCTTCGTATTTCTTAGTCGTTTCTGATAGTAATCTCTTTTTCCACATTGCCATTTCTCTTTCATTCTCTTCTTCTTCCCTTTTCCTCTCTCGCAGCACTGCTCTTGATACCCTTTCTGCTGCTGCTTTTACCCTTTCAGCTTCTCTCCTTTGCTCCTCAGTTCGTTCCCTTATTTTTTCCAATTCGTTCTTACCTTCTTTCCTTTCCCCCGCTCTCCCTCTTTCCTCCCTCTCGAGCTGTTTGATCAGTTCATTCTGCTCATCCCTTAACTCTGCTAGTCGTTCCTCCAAAATCTCTTCCTTTTGTCGTAACAGCTCTTCCCCTCTCATTCCACTCTCCCTGGTAAAATCCTTGTCTGTTTTCCTTACTACCTCCTTCTCTTCTCCTGTTAATGAACCTCGTAATTTTAATAGTATCTGTGCAGCTACCCACTCATCATGTCCTATTTCCACAGTTTGGTCTTCTCCAGTCCTCCCCTCCACTGCTGGCATCTTCCTATGAGCCACTTATGGTGGAGGGCTGTATGCCGGGTTCGAGTACCCCTCGGCCGCCCTTAACTGTCCTCTTCCTATCTCTCCTAATTCTCTTAAAGGGTACAACCCCTCTCCCTCTGTTTTCACTACCTTTACGAGGGGTATATCGTTGCTCGGTTCCTTTTTTATTTCATTTGATTTATTATTCTTTTCTCCTCCCTCTTGTCCGTTCCCCGTGTTCTTTGGGTCTTCACTCCCCTTCCTCCTTGATCTTTTTTTCTTCCGATATTTCCCCCACAGTGAACATTCCATTTGGTCCTGTTCGGGACCCCTGGAACATCCTCCATAAGTTAAACACCTCCACGTGGTTTGTCAACTTCTTCCCTTTGTATGTATTATGCAA
Organism: Ambystoma mexicanum; assembly: GCF_040938575.1. Taxonomy (NCBI): domain Eukaryota; kingdom Metazoa; phylum Chordata; class Amphibia; order Caudata; family Ambystomatidae; genus Ambystoma; species Ambystoma mexicanum. Next base: position 880,281,766 of record NC_090928.1, on the reverse strand, counting down.
ATGGTTTAATAGTGAATGTTGGGTATATGGAACGAAGCTACCATTAGGCGGCCATGGTGTTATCATTTTGTTGTCCGTCCCCTGTGTCCATTCTATGCTATACTTGATCAGTTTCTCCCTATAGGGTGACAGTGTGGTACATATGTGTTGTAGTGGGGTAGTGAGGGTGTTCCCCCACCCTCCCGATCCTGTCCCGTGTGACATTTGGTAGCGGTTATCTCACTAGCAGTTTACAATATACAGCCTTATATCGTTACCTGGCCCCGTAAGTTTGGGGACTTGCGATAGTCCGCTAAGGAAAATTATAAAAATATAGTATTTACATTTGTATATTTTCTTCTGTCTTTCTTCCTTTACACGACACCCTTACGGCCCCCTGCGGCCGAGGCGCACGTAGCCCCCTGCGGCTGCGTACCCCTTATGACGTTCTTATACAGTCGTCCTATTTTCACTTGCTCCTCCTCCTTCTTCTACACTTGCCGTGGCCGGAGTTCTCCGTGCGCAGCCACGTCCCCCGTTTCACCTTTCCCCAATCAACTCATTACCGTTTATCTCCGCTTCCACTCCCTTACCACAGTTCTCTTCCAGACCACTCTCAGAAAGAAAGATGCCTTGTGCTCGGGATATCCTATGAAAGCCCTACTGTTGACGTCACCAATCTCTTCGAGCTACTGGTAAGTTCTTCATATATTCTTCAAGTTCAAAATACACTTGCAATCTACCCCCGTTAACCTCACAGCTGTCTTCCTGTCACTCCTGGAACAAGGTAATCAATATTATAATCGGACTGCGCACGCTGCGTCGCCTCGCGTGTGACATGCCTCTCGACAGGAGGGCTTAACCAGCCAATTATCTTCCTTATTGGGCAACTAACTAGCTACCGCCTACAGGGAAACGTCATTTACCTATCGAGTTTCTTGCTCGAACAATAGGGATTCTCATCTACTCATTGATCAATAAATGCCAAATCGTAGGAAACCACACACACACACACCCCTACACGTAGTCGCGACCTAGGCCAATCAGTGTCTACGAGCGGCCGCACGTGATGTTTTTGGGCTCCACCCCCCTCTCTCGCGCAACGTAGCCGACTGCTCTCGCACTCGTTCGGCTACCATTCATTTCATTGCCAACACTAAATTGTCAAACCTTCGCCGCGCACCTGTGCAACACCTCCCACCTCCCGTATTTAATTCCTCCCCCCTCCCTCACAATTTCACATTGCTTGTTGTGCGTGGCATGCTCACCAAGTTCTCTTGATGCGGGGCCGCTTGACTGCGTGCACCCCTCCAAGCGGCTTGCCACCTCCCCTCGTCTGGACCACGTCTGGACACGCGCCAACCGCGGGCGGCATACTTCTCAACCGGCTCCCGAAGGCCAATATCCGGATTGCGCTGTCCGGTCTTCTCGCAGCTCCGCGATGGTCCTGTAGTCCTCAGAAGGGGGCAACGGCAGAGGGGGCCGCACCGCCGGGCCTCCTCGCAACGCGATTACCTGGAAAAAGTAAAAATAAAAAAGCAGATCTTAAACAGATCTCAGCAGTGCCTCCAACTTGTCGGGGGGAAATTCTGCCGGGGTCGGCCGGGCCGTCCGCAGACCTCCGGGCAGGGAGGCCCCAACTCCTCCCGTATATCCCAAAAGAGATAGAGTATGAGACACACGCAAGAAGCAAGGTGACTCTGCTGTTTATTAGACAAAACGGAAGGGATGGGTCAAGGAGCGTACGCGTCCGCCCTGACACACACACAATCGTGGGGCTCGCAGGCCCTTTTTACCTTAGTATGACGCACTACTTGCATCACCTTACAAAGTTTAGCAAAAAACCTATCTCCCCTCTGGATTGGTTACTCGAGTGGTAGGGTTAGTATAGCATACATATAGAGAACGGTATTAGTGGTTGAGGGTTAGTCAGGTGGTATACCTGGGCTGTCCCTTCAATTTGATACATGAAAATTGTTACATGAAGACCTCTGAGGATTGGTCAATATTAATGGCGTCAGTGATAGGAGCCCCATGTTCTGATTGGTCCGCTCGCGAGCCTCCCAGTCTGGGACTATCGCTGTTCCCAGCTCGCGGTGCACCTGTAATTTGCAACAATGTTTTAATATGGGTAGGTGTAAACAATGTGAGGATTTATTCATATGTTGGGAGGTCGACTACTCCCACTGCTGCAGATGTCCAATGAGTCTTTTAATTGTATCTGCCTGTGTCTTGAAACGTGGGATTCAGGCGTCTCCTTCCTCCGGGGCTTGGCATCTTGTCAGGTTTGGCTTTGTCACGTGAGGTGGGACTGTGTTTGAGGCAAAATTCAACACAATTAATATTGTTTTTCCTACTGTGTGCCTGGTTTATCTTGCAGGTGCGACCTTGGCGTTGGCTTGCAGCGTGCGAGATTGCAACATCGTGCCCTTGGCGGTGTGCTTTCGCCGGGCTCATTCTGCAGGGTCAGCAACCCAGTTCTTGCTCATTCAATGTTCATGGAAGCTTTTGCTTGCGGCCTACTTGGGCCTGGTGCATAGGTGGAACCGCTTGATGCAGAGCGCTTTAGGTTACGGTATCATATTGCTCTATCCTCAGTATCATGTCTCCGTTATATTCTTCATTATGGTACATGGTTCTTAGCAGAAGCGTGAGCAAGCCTTTTTAGATAAGTTCATGATGTGTCTTGCGTTTCTGCATTTTGAGAGCCTATGTGGAAAATAATAAAGATGCACGTCCGTGAGTATGTCTGTCGCCTACGTCATAGCACTGAGTATATTCTTCGTGTGGATTGGTGTGGGAGTGTCTGGTGTGCATGTTTGCACAGGTGTGCTGACCGTTGGCTAGGTCGTCATGGCATCTCTAACGACGTGTAGGTTTAGTCGAGTTGATCCGTGCCGCAGGTGTCGACATGGACAGGGCGGGCTGCTGGGCAGGTAGATGGGCACATCCATATGTTCCTGTACCAGGGTATTTGGTCGTCTGGTAGATAGGCAAACTCCTCTCGTGGCGGGTGTCTAGGCCGTTATCCTCTAGGCCAAGCGCGAGAGGGGAAGTTCTTCCATTCTCCCACTTCATACAAGTGACATTTTTGTGCGCTAATTGTTCCATTACATCAGTAGCACATGAGTTATGGCAATAAAGTGGATGGATTTGCCGGGTTTTTAATATTGCTCGTGCTTCTTGAGATAGTATACCAACTCTAATACTTTTTAAAATGTTGGCGTACGTGAGGTCTGCAGATTGGCGCATGTTTTCTGTTAAATGTTGCCAAAGGTTAACATTTCATATGCTGCCAACAGTTTTACGGCAGAGTTTGTGTCCTAAGTTTTTAAAAATAGGTTCATCTTTCACTGGTGTCAATTGAAGATCTCCGAAAACAATAATGTGTTTTCCTCCAAAGAGCTCTTCGTAGTTTGTTTTAAGTACTTCTTGCAATTTGAGGTTAATCAAAGCCAACATTAGGTTGGAGACCATGCTCACTTCATCTATTAGTAGCATTTTCATTTGTTTTAATACTCTGCGTAGTTCCATTGCAGCTTCTGTAGAAAGTTTGTAATAGTCTAATTTGTTTTAGTGTTCCACTGGAAGGAGTAGTAACCGGTGTAAAGTGACACCGCCTATGTTGTATGCAGCTAAACCTTTGGGGGCAGTTACAACAGCTGACAGTTTGTTGTTTGTCAATTGTTGAAGGAACTTGCTGATGATTTTGATTAAGAATGTTTTGCCTGAACCAGCTTCACCACTGACGTATAGTAGCATAGGTTTGTAATTTTGGCAGGTACATTCTTTATTTTCATGTTGTACACCATGTGCAATTTCTTTTGTTACTTCTTGAAAAATGGTGTGCTGCTCTTTGTTCAGTTTTGATTGGAGTACAGTTGAGTCTTCGGTATCTTCTTCGTAGTGACACATGGTGTGTTCTACTTCTGCCATAGCTAATTCTGCATCATTTGCTATTAGTGGCTGTCCCAGTGATTCTTGGCTTCCTGTTACAAAAGGTTGACTACTGTCGAGAGTGTCCTTATCTAGTTGGGCCTGCAGTTCTTCTTCGTGTTGCTGTTCATTGTGCAACATTGTTTTGTACTGCGTATAGTTCACATCAGTGATAGTGCTTTCATTTGCTTTGAAAGCGTCTTCATAGGGGTCATAGTTATCTAGTATCTCTTCTTCATTTCTCCATGGTTTAAAAAGTTGTAGCAGGGACATGTAATATAGTTCTTTCAGCTGAGGAGTTTTTAATGACAATTTGATATGATTAATTAAGCATCATTTGGTAAGTTTCACTAAGCTGCCTTCACAATCTGTCACTCTATATCTACCTTTTTTCATCAGGTTTTATATTATTTTTGTATGCAAAGTTTTGAGCTATGTGGTATAGGCACATAGTTTCCAAAGTGTTACTCCTGTTCGGGTAGTATATGTCTAGTGAATTGTTTTTCAAAATGTCTTGGCTGTTGGTCTAATTTTTGGCTACTGTTTCTATGTCCTTATATGATTTGAGAACTCTTTTTCTAGATTTAGGAGGACCAAGACTTAGCCAGACTATATTTTCAGATCTTCCTTACAAAGCAGTACTGGTTAAACGATCCGCAGCTTCATAGGAGCCACATTCACTATGAGAGAGCATTTTTATGCCTAAGCTGTACAATTTCTGAGATAGTGTTTTGTCTGATGATAGGTCATTCCAGAGGTCTTGAAGCTCTGTTTTTTCTGCTTTTGTTAAGTAGGCTGTAACATATCGTCCAACTGCAGTGGAATTGTCTGCAATGTACTGCACATCTATGTTTGCATTCCATAAGAGGGCAATGATTGCATTGTAATCATTGATATATTTTGATTCTGCTGTTCTTTTTATGTAATATGTGTTCTTAGGTGATTTACCTTTAACACTATGGGCCTCATTACGACCCTTGCGGAAATGGAAAAATGATGGCGGAAATGCAATACCGCCATCGAACACCGCTCGTTGCGATCATGACCCGTCACCGTAAAGTACGATGCCATTAGCGACACCGCAGTGAACGGCAACGCTAACTGCACCAAGTACGCGCACGCGCGCCTTGCAAAACCGGAATCACCGCCATGGCGCAACGGTACGCGAATTCTGACCCTAGCGGACATGTACTGAACGCCATCAAGCACGTCGTAAAGTACCATTCCGCCATGGCGAGAAATACGGCATCGTGAACCAACCGTAAATGGCCCACTGAGTGCCTGTACTCCACTCCCTGGCCACATTGCACAACTCCTGGCAGGCGCAATGTAACCACACTATGCAACCAGTGAAATCTACAATTCACCCATGCATGCCAACGTAGAAAAGCATGCAGGGGCTCAAAGCGCCCCGTGAGTGGGCATCCATGTACGGCATGTCACCATAGCCGTACTGATGCAGCACAGGCATGTGAAGGTACAATACATCAAAATGAAAATCAAGAACACATGACACAAAACAACAGTAGTCCCCCATCGCTTGCCACCAGCGCAAGGCAACATCCAAAACAGCATCCTGAGGGGGATTGCACCAGCCCTGTACTCTTGCCAGTAAACAAACCAACCATCAGCAGAAGCATGTACCACACAAGTTGGCAGAGTGACTGAGCAGCCAGGCTCATCCCAAGAGGGGCCGATGGGAGCTGCAGGGCACAGATGGCATCAATACAGAAGCTATTCCAATGGACATGACCCCAGTCCCCCTCCAACAAACGCACGCAAACACAGTCACCTGTGACCAGCCACATTCGGAACATCCCATCATTCCACCAATCGACCTGGCTGACAGGCACCAGTCGGCCAAAAGCCAATCCCCCGCCCCTGAACAGCACATCATGTAAACAGTCACAATGGCAGCCCCTATCCGTGACCATACTGTGCTACGTAGGCAAACGCGGCCAGTACTGTACCACACAACTCAACTCAGAAGGCGGAACACAATGCAGATCATCTCGCAATACATACCGCCACAAAGCGAAAATCGCCACATCACCTGCAAAGAACAACGCAACACGACAAATATCGGAATACAATTTAAATGCACATCCAAATGACAAAGGCCCCACAGCAATTTGCAAAATAACACCAAAACAACCATCATCACCGAGGGCTGCATCTGCAATAATTGACCAGCTTCCACTTGTGTGACGCCCTGTACCATCATGGCACACAGGGCCTACATCAACGTTCCAAAAGGCAACATGGAAGCGGCAAGAACCGCAGGTCCGTCCCATGAGGCAGGCACTAGTCGAGCTGAAAGGCCGAAATGTTGCACCTAGCCACCAGTACAGCGTAAGGGCATGTGGCCCATTGGCGATCGTCCCATAAGATCGAAATGGTGCTCCACTGATTCACCCGAAGCTGCAGGAGTCGAGAGTAAAAACCATCTGGAGGAGTGGCGTAGAGATGGCATCTGCAATAGGGCAGGAGATACCTGTCACCCAAAAGAAACACAAATTAACCGATTGCATTACGGGACTCATGATGCATTACAATCTTCATTCAACACACCAAATCCACACCCATATGCATGCTAGCCCACTCCAAAGGAATATACACACCCCTAAATCAGTATCGAATCATAACGAAATCAATCGAGGTAAATACACCATTGGCAACGTCGGTTACTGTGCATGCGTCCGTCAAGATAGAACCCATGACATGGGATTAGTAACGTGCCTAGACACAAGTGTATGAAGGCGCGTCGAGACAGGGAGGATCCGACAAGGGCAGATAGACGTATGTCCCACTATGGCAGCCTTGCATCACATAGCGCAGGGGAAGGGGAGTGAATCAAAAAACCCATGTACATGGCAGACCCTAAACGGAATCATCAGTCCATGCATCCATTCATCATTCCCTCATCCCGCAATGAAAACGCATGAATATTCACTCACATTATATGTGAAACTTCCATCGCGTCTGTGCGTAATGCAGTCTGCAAAAACCACTGTGCCCCTGGCCGGATCTGTAGTGTTGTGAAGCAAGATGGATTTGGGAACGTCCTGCCTTATCGTCCACTACGCTATTGCGCATCCCATTCAATTCATATCATTCATTGCCTGCTCGTTATGGGCCATGTCCCAAGGACATTCTACAATAGAACGTTACATTTCCAGCCAGACCTGTGGGCGTATCCTCGCCGCTACTTCAAAACCAAAAATGCTGGCCTTCGAATTCCTCACTTGCAACATTACGTCGAAAAGGCTACTGTGAACGCTTGCATTCACAATTACATCAATGTAGTGCGGCTGTGTGTCATAATGCTAACTGGCTGCAATCACAAATGGGACGCCACGCCCGTCGGTGAAGTACGTTACTGTGCTGCATGAGGGTCGGCCATCGATCGAGCCCTACATACCACTGACTCTTCACAGGTATGTAAGCGGCTGCAATCATAGCATGTGTAACAATGGGAGCATAGCATGAAAATCAATCAAAGTACATCACACTGCCATCGGGATTTGATACATGATTCCAATCCCAAGATGCCATGCGGCCAAATGCAGCCTTACGTGCGGGACGTGCTCGGCCAGAAGGGATAGCATCTGCCACAGAATCATTCAATCAGCACAGGTGGAGGCCATACAGGCCGACAGCACATATATAGCAGACCCAAACCCCTCCCACAACCACTCCCACTCCAAAATGCTACCGGCAGGACTAGCGATGTTGGGCCTGGGGGACCAGATAGCACTGCAAGTGCTACAACTACAAGAAGACGACGAACAACAACAGGTACAACAACCGGGCGCACAGGGGAGACGGAGGAGGAGGAGGAGGAGGAGGGCAAGGCAGGGTCAGCAAGGCCCACAAGCACTGCCACTACCACCACGCAGGCGGCCCGCAATCCCACGCCTCCGAGCCGATCCGTTCAACCTCACTGCTGAGCAGATCCACACCCTCTACCGTTTGGACCGGGACACCATAATCGCCATTGTGGACATGACACATGCTGACCTCGTGAGCATGATAGATAGCCCAACCGCCATCCCACCCCTACTGAAGGTGGTGTCTGCACTCCACTTCCTGGCCACAGGCACCTACCAGCACACAGTGGGACAGTTGCATGGCATTTCACAGCCACTGTTCTCACGGACACTCTTCCAAGTGCACGATGCCCTCCTGAAGCACGCCGACGACCACATCACACTACCACGCACGTACCAGGAGATTACCAACGCAAAAGTGGGATTCCATGCACTTGGCGGCATCCCGGGTTGCATTGGTGCCATCGACTGCACCCATGTTGAATTGGTTGTCCCACATGCCATGGAGGTCCAGTACCGCAACCGGAAACAATTTCATTCAATCAATGTGCAAATGGTGTGTGACTCCAACAAGATCTTTACGCATTGTTGTGCCAGATTTCCAGGATCTACCCATGATTCTATGGTCCTGAGGAACACAAGAATACCACGCTACATGGAGCGACACGCAGGGCACAGATCCTGGCTACTCGGTGAGTCTCATTCCATGCATGACATCGTGGCCCATTTGATGCGTCAATGACCTTGCAGGAGGGGGGGGGGGCTACTTAGCACTATCATTCCACTGACACCCTTTATTCGTCTCATACAGGTGATGCCGGGTATCCACTGAAGAGATGGCTCCTTACACCAATCCGGAACCCACAGAACGAGCATGAGGAGGACTACAACCATGCCCACTCACGTACCCGTGTGGTCATTGAACAGGCATTCGGCCTACTGAAGGCTCGTTTCCGCAGCCTCAGCAGGTCTGGCGGGGCACTCATGTACAGCCATGAGAAGGTTTCTAAGATGGTCATGGCATGTGTCATGCTGCACAACATGTGCATACGTAGGAATGTGCCCATGCCCCCTGACGCTGTACTGCATGCACCTGAAGATGATGATGATGATGAGGGTGGGGATGTGGAGGCACCTCAAGGAGTCCATGAGGCACAGGATGCACGTGCAATCCGACAGAGCATCATAGATGCATGCTTCTAGCAACCACGCATGGTGCCTATTACACGGAAAGGGGACCTGTGGCACTGTGTGTGTGTAGTACAGGCACATTGTGGACTGTACGCCTATGAAGGCCTCGTACGCAAATATCAATGTCCACACATGTCATTGGATGATAATGAGATGCTGTATTGTTAATGTGATTTGATTTATACACCCTATGGACCCGCCACCCAGTGAAGCCCAACACACCCCCTCCACCCTACTACCTCCCCCCCCAACACCAGTGTCCAAATATGCATGCTGTCCGTGGTTGGACGCTATTGCAAGCCCCCTCTACGGGTATCAGGGGCACCCCTGCCCGTGGAGCGCAGGTTCCTGCCAGATCTGCGTTGGGGGCTGCCCTGGACGGAACTTGCCACGGATGATGTCTCTGCCTGCTCGCGTCCATGCATGTCTCTGAGGGTTTGTGAGAGCTCCGAGAGCACACGGCGCACAGCAGCAAGTTCAGCACAAACGTCTTTGGACGTCGCATGCAGTTCCCCCCTCAGGCTCTCGGTGCTTTTCTCCATTTGTGCTCTCAGGCTCTCGGTGCTTTTCTCCATTTGTGCTCTCAGGCTCTCGGTGCTTTTCTCCATTTGTGCTCTCAGGCTCTCGGTGCTTTTCTCCATTTGTGCTCTCAGGCTCTCGGTGCTTTTCTCCATTTGTGCTCTCAGGCTCTCACTACTTTTCTCTATTTGTGCCCTGAGTGTCTCGGTGGATGTTTCCATGGCTGCCCTGGAACCCCCGCATTCATTTGCATGGTCCTTGAGTAGCGTGGACACTTCCTGCTGTTGCTCGATCAGCAGGTCGAGGGACTGTTGCCTCTGCTGGGCCATGGACATTTGCGGTGGTGTGACAGGGGGGCTGCTCAACACATGTTGCCTTGGCACAGGACTTGTGGGGGTTGGCCAGTCGTCGTCTTCAGGGTGCCCCTGCGTGGTTTCGTCATGGTGTAGGGGATGGGACATGCAGGGGGATTGGGAAAGGTCATGGATGGTACCTACGTCGCCAGCACTGTTTTCCGTGTCGGAGCATGCTGGCATGACAGCTGTGTCACCTATGGTGCTGCTAGCACCAGAGGCAGTGCCATCAGATACGTTCTTTGGGGGGACCTGTGGTGCTGGGGTTGTGGACTTGCTGGCTGCTGGGGTGCCTGTTGCAGTCCCCTCCAGTGTGCTGCCACTTGATTCCTGCTGCTGCCGTGTCTTGATCCTTGCACCTGAGGTGGAGGCTCTTGGGACGTTGGTCCTGGCCCTCTTTGCAGGCGTGCTGGTAGGGGTGTCCTGCAGCTCGTCGTTGGTATCGGACCCTGTGGTGGAGTAAAGAGGGGCGAGCGTTAGTTATGGGTCTGTCGGATTTGGAATGGCAACGTATCAAATGCATTGGGGTGGTACATGAGGCTGATTTGGGACTGGGCCTTGGAGGTGGTCTCATTTTCGTGTGGATTGAGGATGCATTCATTTGGCTGCCTGCAGTTAGGGGGTGCATGCTGCACATGTAGGGGTTGTTTATGGCATCTTGATTGATTTGTTTATTCATTCTGACTTTTAGAGGGCGCTGTCAGGGCAAAGTATGTATTGCACTATGGGGTCACATGGTACTGCACATGTTCGTGGTTTGTGGATTTCGCATTGTTTCTCTTGGCCAACCTACCTGATTCTCCGGATGTCGGCACTCCTTTCTCCATCCCTCCGACTCCCTCTATGCTCTCCATTCCTATGGTGGAGGCGCAGATATCCTCCCAGGGGGTCAACTTGATGGGCGACTCTGAACCCCCCCCGGTAGCTGTGGCGATGTTCCTGTTCGCAGAAAGTATGCTGCGTACGCGGATCCGCAGGTCGTCCCACCGCTTGCGACATTGCTGTGGCGTGCGGGGTGTTGTCCCCACCGCACTTACGCGCTGTGCCACCAGGGCCCATATGGCCTTCTTGTTGGCAAGGGCCGTCCTGGTCATTTGACTGGAGAAGACGACGGCGGCATTTTCCTGGAGGGTCTCGGTGAGCACGGTCAGTTCCTCTCGGGAGAAGTGTACCTGCCGCTTGCGGTCACACGCTTTCTTGGCTACCTTTCCCATATTTATTTTTTTAACTGGGGTTGCTAACGGGTTGGGATGTGTGTCAGGGTCGGATTTTTAATGGTTGTGTTGGGATTCGGTTTTTATAGTTGTGCGGCGTGCTGTTTCCCGTTCCGGCCACATGCTTTTACTTCCGTTTCCGTATATTTACGGTGGCCGTAATTTGCGGTGCCCGCTCGTTACGGTGACCGCTCATTACGGTGACCGCTAAGATGGGTGGCGGTATTGCACCTGGTGCAGCGTACGGCGGCGTTAAGGGCCGTTTTGGGGTCATTTCCGCCATCGCAGCCTTTCGGATTCCGCCATGGCGTAATGCTCGTGCCCGATGGGTCGTGATTAGCCGCACTTTGCTCCTTCGTGCAATGGCGGAAACGCTATTTACGCTGTTGCGGTCCGGTCAGTCACTTTCCGCCAGGGTCGTAATGAGGCCCTATGTCTAACTGAAGACATGAAGTTGTTCACTTCACCTGTTTCTGTAACTGGTCTAGGGAAACCAAAGCGGCATTTGGAGTAGTATTTCCCTTTGTTTTTGTATTTGCGACAACAATATTTGCAATATTTGTGTCTTTGAAATTGTACAATTTATGCATGAAGATCACTATTTGTTGCTTTTGATGGAATTTCACAAGTGATATATTTTTCAATAAACTGTAAAACAGTGGAATCACTGTCTTGACCAAATTTAGGAGCATCTTTAATCCATAAAAGCATGTGGATATGTGGTGCTCCTCTGGCTTGGTATTCTTTTCTCCAAAAGAAGTGTTGCACTTCTCCGAGGGGAGGAACAGTTTTATTACAAATAAAGTATAGCATAGCAATGAAACGATGATGGAAATATCTTGAAACATTAACAGGATCTAGAGAGCAAAGTTCTCCAGGTGTTAGTATATCTATGTTTTTTTTTTTTGATATGCGTAGGAAATCATGTAAAACTTCATATGCATATTCTGCATAACTTAATGTAACAAACCAAGTGGGTTGGCCAAGGTTTCTCATCGTACAACATACATCTCCGTGACGTCGGAACCAGTACTCTTTTGTACCACGCATGTTTGCTAACAGATTTGTAATGCTTGATTGCAAAACCTCAACTTTTTTTGCACTTTTTGTATTAATTGTGTAGCTGACATATTTTGAAAGTCTGTTCCTGATTTCAATATGTGTGCAACTCCATAACATAGAGTTGCCAGTTCACTTTCAAAGAGTAGGTATAATATGTATTCCACAATTTGTCTGAATCTGGGATCTTCAGAATACATTTGTAACGAGCGGTATTCTGATGCTGTTATCTGAGAGGGTCTATCATCGTACTGTCCTCCTTTGCCATTAGGAAAGAGTAGAGGAAAAGCTCGTGCTTCTATACTTTTTTCCCATATGCTGATTGGTGATCCTTTGGTTTGTCGCATTTGGTACGTTTCTAGTGCATCATCTCTAGTGTCATTAGAGTATAATGGATGAATTGTATAATGGTCCAAAATATTGGATACTGTTGCAGGATCTAGAAGTTCAAATTGACCAGTTTCTGCTGACTCTTGAATTATTTCAGTTGTTTCCTTTAAGTTTTCCTCAATATTTATCTCTTTGTAGTATTCATTATTGTCTTTTAGATATCGTAAGACTTGTCTAACTTTATGTAAGTCTACGAGTTGCTGCCAATTTTTTTTGTCTTTTGTTGGTACACCATTTACTAAGACAATTAAAGATTGCTCTATTGGACGTTGCACTCCCAGAGTGTGCATATTTTCTGTCAGATATAATGGTAAATAAACTACTTTGCCACAAATTCCTTTAACCAATTCAGAGGGAGGTAATTTTGCTGTTTTTGGTTGAAGGCGTATTATCGCTTGAAATGGGTGCACTGTTTGAAATATGATGCTCTCATATAAATTGAGTTGTTGCTGGGGTTTTGGTAGTGGGAATAATTCCAAGTTATTTGTGATAGCACATGAAGGAGTGTGGTTGTTGTCAAGTTTTGCAGTGCAGTAACTGCAAAGTATTAAGGGGTCAGTTATTTCATATTTGTTTTCTGCTATAAGGTAGAAAGCTAATTCAAACCATTTGGAATCTTCATTGTCTTCTATTTTGTATGTTACGTGTCTAGTTTTTGTGTTAATTTTATAAAAAGTTCTGCAGCAACACACACACACATGGTTAGGTACTTCGGTGGATGTACTTTTACATTTTAGTATTTCTTTTTTGTATGTGTGTAGTACAAGGTGGCTATGTGCAGAATTGTTGCTAGTCTATTATAAAGCTATTGCATTTTGTAAGTGGCTTTCACTTCCAAAATATTTTCTCTGGATATGGTCGATTTCTTCGAGTAGGTCTTTGGGTGTGCCATGTAGAAGAGTGTTATTCAAATTTGCTAGTGCTAAAGCAGGACTTTTTGCATAGTAGAGTTTATAGACTAGATTTCTTACAGTTGAATAATGTGTTGATATCATTTTGATATGATGGAAGGTGCTTTTGCAAATAGGTCCTGAAATGCAGGCTAATGAATGTCCTTGTAGTCCTGCGTATTTGCGCACTGGACAGGTATCCATATTTTGCAGCACTTTCATTTTGATTTTGTCTTTGCCTTTCACATACTGATTGAGGAACTGGCGTAAAGATTTGAAAGATGTTTTGGGAATGTTACACATTGATGTGCATGGCCATTTGTATACTGGACGTTCTGGTTCAGTCGAATGGAGAGGTAATTTTCTGGGGATATTTTTGTAAGCAGTATTTCTTGGTCCATTATGGTATTATTAATTTTTCATAACCTCGTCCACTGCTATGGATGGCAATTGTGTTTGTTTGATTTTGTGTGTATGCTTCTTCATTAAAATATGATTATGTGCTTGTGGTGTGACTCCATTCACCTCCACAGATATTTAAGAAGTTATTTTTGTTGACATTTCGTTTATTGAGAAGTTTTTTTTGTAATTTAGTAGATAGTTTTGTTAGTGCTTTCATTCTGTTTAACACTAAAATAAATAACTTTCTTTTGAGAAGGATTGCACTGTCTATCAAAGCTTCTAAGATTAATTTTCTACGGTAGGTTTTAAGGGTTGAGTATGATTTCTCTCCTGTTTTTATAAGATTCTGAAGGAATCTGTGGGGGAACATTTTTGCTAAAATACTTTTTTTGGTATGCTTACTTGCCATTATATCAAGAATCAAGATTTATAGGAGCAGTTTTAGCAGTAGTGGTAGCCGAATTCTTGTTAAGCATTTTTTGTTTCATTTTACATTTTGATAGAGGAGGCAAAGTTTCTGTACTGGAAGCTTGTTTTGTTTCACTAAATTACTGTATTAGCTGTTTTGTTTGAACGTTTTGTACAAACTCTGGTAGAGATGGATGCTTACTTTGGACACTTTTATTTTCATTTGCTCTATTTCTGCGTTGCTTTCTACAGAGTAGTATTTGTGGGCAGAATGGTTCAGAAATCGCTGTTTTTTTCGGTGCGCATATTGCATGAATGAACCACACAGTTTGTTTGAGGAACAGTAACAATATTAAGGTAGTATTGTACTTACTCTTTTTTGTGCAATGAGCAGGTCTCTTCAGATAAGTTGTTTGTAGTTCAGATGCTGAAGATTTTCAGGAGAGTGGTCCTCACTGCAATTATAAAAGAAAGAAGTTCGTAATTTTGTGTGTTCATAGCGCTGATGTTAATGTAGATGTTGATTTTTATGTTTTTGTGGTAGTATTCTTGTTTGATATCTAAACATAGTGTATGCATGCATTTCATTTGACTATGTGCAGCATTTATTTTTTTGAACAATATTTTAGTGCAACATGCTTTGCAAATGAGTAGAATTTTAAGTGCATGAAAATCACTTGGTTTTTTAAAGGTGTGTTGTAGATAGCAGGCAGGTTTGAAAGTGACAGTTCATTATAGTAAATGGGAAAAATGTCAATAAGTTCATTTTATAGGTAGACATGCCAGCAATCGGTAGCACCTGAGAGGGAGATTTCACCACAGCAATCGGGAACATTTATTTTTCTCATAGGATTGCATTGGGATTAGCATTAATTTAGGCGGGAGACAGTAAAAAATAGTGCAATTTTTCAATGAAAAATCGTGAGTCTCGCGTCTTAATAGGGAGGGTTGGCATGTATGTATAGGTTATGCGGGAGACAGTAAAAAATAGTGAGATTTTTCAATGAAAAATCGGGAGTCTCGCGCTTAAATCGGGAGGGTTGGCATGTATGTATAGGCTGTGCAGGTTTAGCGGCATTACTCTGTTTATATGTATTCAGAACACTTGTACTGTGAATAAAATATGCATACCTGTAGTTTGAATTCATGCATGTGGATATGAATGTAGCTGTAAGTAGAAATCTTGAGACTTATAGAGTAGTTTATATAGTAGGTGCTTTCCAATGATATGAGACTTGTACTCAGAGGGATCAACAGTACATTTGAAGTGCGGAACTCTGATGATGGTGATAGATGTAGAGGTCTTAGATGTGATTGGTGGATGGTTGTGTGACTGCTTAGCTGTATCCAATGAGGGAATGGCACCGAGAGTGATGTGGAAAGGGTAGAAGGGCTGGCTAAGAGTTACGTGCCGCGCGGACACCGCGGCTGTCTGTGGGTAGGGCTTGCCACATCCGGCATTTTCAGCAAATACAGTATGGAAATGGGACTGTAGGAATCAGCCAATCAGATGTTGACGATGTGGATTTGTGTAGAAAGAGACTGAGTGTAGTGAAGATGGAAGAGGTGGAGAAAGTCAGGGTGTTGGTGCTCGGAGATATGTTTGTCCATGGTTTACAGCAGTATGCTCAATGCAGGCATGTGGCAAACAATTTTGATGTCAAAGGAGTGGAGGTGTTGTGGGGTGCTGTGCCTGATTGCAATGTAGAGGGAATTCTACAAGTCTGTAAAGATATGCGTAGGAAGAACAGTCCCCATCTGGTAGTTTTGCACTATGGTGCTTTCCATTTGGGCTACGTGAGTGCCCCAACTTTGTTGGCAGATTTGGAACAGTTGGTTCAAGCAGTAATGAACATCCTTCCAAATGCGAAAGTAATTTTTTCTGGATTACTACCTAGGGCAATATGGGACAATAGTTCTGTTTTTGTCCTCAGCAAAACATTGCTAGGTGTGCAATCAATCGAGGCATGTGTGCTTTCATGCTTAGAGCTGGTATGTTTTTCTGTAATAATGAGAATATTGATTCGAGTAATGCTGTGTATTTTGAAGAAGATGGTATTTCTTATCTTTTTTGGGAAATGCCACGTTGTTTTGGGATGTAAGGGTTGCTTTGGAGAAGATTATGTGGAGATTTTAGTTGTAAAGAAAGAAGAAAAAACCCTAAAATAAATACAAAATAACAGGTGTCTGTCAGGTATCTGCAAAAAAACCAAACCAAACTGCTCTTTTCAGAGCCCACCTCAAGGGGGAAATGGGCACACTATTTAAATGTACATTTACCATGCTCAGATCTTCGATATGTCTGCGGATATGGCAGTAATCTGCAGACAGCACGTATTACATACGGGGATTCTGGGGTGGAGAGGCATGCAAATGAGAATGAGTGGAGCTAGGGATTGGTCAGTAAAGTTTAGTGGGTGTGTTTTTTTAAGGAGAGATTTTTGTGAGAATGTCTTTTTCCAGAGAGAAGAACAGATAGCTATGGCTGTGTGATTTTGAAAACACATTATCTGGATTTTGGGAGACTCATGGATACATTGGTTGGAGGTGCATGCAGAACGTTGTGGAGTAGCTGCAGATCATGGATTCCCTCATGTGGAAGTGCACTGGCATGGAGTGTGTGGAATGAAGTGGCTGGATTTGGTGCCTCTCTGTGCTACTTTAGAGACATAGCATCATCCGGACATAATCATAATTCATTGTGGAGGGAACTGAAGTGGGAGAATGGAACAAAAGGCTCCCACCAATCCCCTCACACCCCTGGCCTAGAGGATCACGTCCCAGGCACCCGCCACAAGAGGAGTTTGCCCATCTACCAGACGACCAAATACCCTGGTACAGGAACATACGGATGTGCCCACCCGCCTGCCCACCAGCCTGCCCTGCCCATGCCGACACCTGCGGCATGGATGAACTCGACTGAACCATTCAACACTAAATCAACACATCGTTAGAGATGCCATGACGACCTAGCCAACGGTCAGCACACCCGTGCAAACATGCACACTGGATACTCCCACACCAATCCACAAGAAGAACATATTCAGTGCTATGACGTAGGTGACGGACACACCCACTGACGCGCATCTTTATTATTTTTCACACAGGCTTTTCAAAATGCAGAAACGCAAGACGCACAATGAACTCATCTAAAATGCTTGCTCACGCTTCTCCTAAACCCATGCATTGCCATGGGAAATATAACGAAGACATGATACTGGGGATAAAGCAATATGATACCATAACCTAAAGCGCCGTGCATCAAACGTTTCCACCTATGCACCAGGCCCAAGTAGGCCGCAAGTGAGGGCTTCCATGAACATTGAATGAGCAAGAGTACAGTTGCTGACCCTGCAGTATGAGCCCGGCGAGAGCAGACAGTCATGGGCACAATGTTGCAAACTCGCATGCCGCAAGCCGACGCCAAGGTCACACCTGCAAATTAAGCCAGGCACACAGTGGAAAATGCAATATTAATTGTGCAGAATTCTGCCTCAACCACGGTCTCACCTCACATGACCAAGCCGAACCTGACAGGGTGCCAGGCCCAGGAGGAGGGAGGCGCCTGGATCCCACGTTTCAAGACACAGGCAGATACAATTAAGCGACTCAATGGACATCTGCGGCGGTGGGAGTAGTCTGCCTTCCAGCATATGAATAAATCCTCACATTGTCTGCACATACCCATAGTGATACATTGTTGCAAATGGAAGGTGCACCGCGAGCTGGGAACAGCGATGGTCCCAGACTGGGGGGCTCGCGGGTGGACCAACCAGAACATGGGGCCTTTATCACTGACGCCATTAACATTAGCCAATCCTCAGGGGTCTTCATGTAACAATTTTCATGTATCAAATTGAAGGGACAACCCAAGTATACCACCTGACTGACCCTCAACCACTAATAACGCTCTCTATACGTATGCTATACTAACCCTACCACTCGAGGAACCAATCCAGAGTGGCGATAGGTTTTTTGCTAACTTTGCCAGGTGACCCAAGTAGCGCGTCATATTAAGGTAAAAAGGGCCTGCGAGCCCCACGATTTAGAGAGAGAGTGTCAGGACGGACGCGTACGATCGTTGACCCATCCCTGCCGTTTTGTTTAATAAACAGCAGAACCACCTTGCTTCTTGCGTGTGTCTCATACTCATTCTTTTGGGATATACGGGAGGAGTTGGGGCCTCCCTGCCCGGAGGTCCGCGGACGGCCCAGCCGACCGCGGGAGAATTTCCCCCCGACAGAACAGTTAAGGACATGTGTCTGGAATTTGTTTGTAATTTGCAATGAAAGAAGGACTTGAGAAGGTCATGGACATGTTTCCAAATTCCCAAGTAATTTTTTCTCGTATCGCGCAAAGACAAATGTGGCTGCGTTCGTCTTTATTTGGTCTACAAATGGAGAAAGCGAGGCGCAATGTCAATAAGGCTGTTTGTGCCTTTCTAAGAGATGCTGGCATGTCCTCTTTTCACAATGAAAATATTATGTTTCGTAGCACATACATTTTTCGCAGAGATGGGGTGCATCTTACTTATGCTGGCAATCAGATTTTTCTGAGAAATGAACAAAATGCATTACAACCTTTTTTGGAATTAAAGTGACCTATTTTGCAGTAGATGTTGATGATTTCAAGTTTTTCAAACACACAAAAACACCATCAAAAGGTTCTTTTCAGAGCCACCACTTCTTCCCAGAGAAAAGTGCAGTGGTTTTGCTAGGGCAGCGCCCTAAAACTTTATATGTCCTGGGACTGTCCGCGGACTTTCAAAAAAGGCACAGGGCCCTGCACTGTTTATTTGCCACTTCTATTTTTAAACTGTGAAAGGCGGCTCTGAAAAGAGCCTTTTTTTTATTTTTGTTGATTTATATTTTTTTGGGTTTTTTACACACGACACACTAGGAGAGGAGGGGAAAGGAGGGTAAGGAAGGGACACCAACCACGGGGATAAGAAAGGGCAGGTGGAGAAAAGAAGATGTAGGGTGGGCCTTACTTAGGTAGGTAGCGGGTCTTTTGGTGGTCCGTGACCGTAGTCTCGAAAGCACTTCGAAGACTCTCCCCCCTGCAGACTACTGCATCAGAGTACATATACAATATTGTGACCGTCGAAAGGTAAGGGTCAACAGCATCGCGAATGACCTGTGAAGCAGCTGGAGATGCGCTCTCCCACAGCAGTATCTCTTGGGGTGAGAGGAGCAGAAACGAAGGATGCTGTAGAGGAACTCAACCTACTACGTTTATCACAAGGTACAACCTTGTTAATGTCCGTACTGTGGAACAAAGTTAGGTGTCGCTTCATGGATGTCGTACCAAAGCTGTATGAACCATGTCTCCCACAACTGAGCACCAATTTGCACTGGTTACAGGTGACCTTGTTCACATGTGCTTTTGGTACGTTACCATAAACGGTAAATAACCGCCACACCCAAGACTACCGGCGAGTTCTGGTAGTAGGGAGTTCCTCGACCTCATTCTCTTCATCCTCTTCATCCTCGTTCTCTACATATCCACGCATGTTCCCCTCTGCAGGCCCTTGGGGACGTGGTGGTGGAGGGTTTGTGGGTGGTGCTGAGGCAGATGTAGCAACAGCAGCCATGGATGCCTTTAGGGTTGATGAGATAATCTCAGCAAGAGCAGCAAAGGCAGCAAAAGTCAATCTGCAATAGCAGAAGTACAATGAAGATCAGCTCTGGGGTGTGGCCTTTTATAGTGGTGTAAGGGTTCGTCTCGCTAATATATCGAACACCCAAAAATGTTCAAAAAGTTACAAAAAGTATGTGGAAAGCCAAGGCCATTGTCTGGGACATGTGAAATAGTGAATTTTTACTGTAAAATAATTTGGATTGTCTGAATACGTTCTTTTAAAATGTTGGGAACCGGACTGTGTCCACAAATTAGGACACACGCTCAGCATGGGTGCGGTCACATGATGATGTCGGGAACACGTCTGCGAAGGGAACGGGTGTCCGCAGGATACCAAATGCACATTAACAGTCATGCGCATGCGTGCGGGTGTTCTACAGACAGTGTTCGGGTCCTGAAGCTAATTAAAAGTGTGACACAAGTGAGACAGACAGTTACGGACAGGCGCAATGTTCGCAAGACTTACGGGTGTGGTGCGCATGTGCATAGATGTTCTGCAGACTGTACGGCCATTTATAGTGTCCTTAGGGCACCTCCATTTTGTTTGACTATGGACATACCGGACACCGCACGTGTTCTTAGGACAATTCCATCTTGGTTGTGAACAGTACAGACAGGTATAGTGTCCTTAGGACACCCCCATTTTGTTCATTTACGGAAATCCCAGACACCTGGTCTGTTCTAAGAACAGTTCCATCATGGTTGCGAATGGTACGGACAGGTGTAGTGTCCTTAGGACATCCACATTTGGTAATTACGGACAGGCCAGATAGGTGCGTTGTCCACGGACATTTTAACTGCTTTTTTAAAAAAAATAAGACACAAAGAATTTCATTAAAAGAAACATGACATTTTTTTATTATATACATAAACACAATTTATGAAAGAGGAGGGAAGCAGAAACTGATACAAATACAGGGGAATTAGGGGTTTGGAGAGGATGGATGGGAGGGGATGAAGGGATGGAAGTCTCATCAAAATGTTTATCTTGGTGTTGAGGGTTTGGGGATAGTTTACTGGGACACGGAGAGGGGGCACAGGTACAGGTGGGACAATGGTATTTAATTTTTTCTTTTATGTGCTCCTCCACTAACTCTTTCAAACCATGTCTATTTTCTGTTCGATGCGTTCCAGAGTCTTTTCCAATGTGTATTTTGGTGTAATATTTTCAATGTTTGTGTGGTCTGTTAAAAATAAATATGTTAAGTACACATAAAGTAATGATTATTAATTTGCTTATATAGAGAGGTGTCTACCATTATTATCACTGTCTTCAGACATTTCGTCACGTGGAAAATATTATTCAAGCCGCTCCAAAGTACTGCACATTTCTGTGTGAAAAACAAAAATATATTAATTATACTGTACCTCATACAAAAAGTTTAGAAATATATAAGAAAAATGAAGTTTCTGGTAAGTTGTATTCATAGTGTTGTGTAGGTCTACCGTTGCTTCTAGCTCTGCAGTTTCTGTGAGGTAAATATGTTGGAGGCATATCTTTTTTGTTATGGTATAATCCATTTTATTGCATATGGTATTTAAATGGATGGTTGATGTGTTAGATATGTAGGTTCCATTGCTTATTTATTATTACATATAATGTGTTTATGTTCTGCTTTTTGAACTTGTGCAGTGTTTATATGGTATGATAGAACATTTCAGATACCCCCTGAGTGTTTGGGTAGTGTTGATGTCGTCCGCGACCATCCGCTGACATCAAAATCATTAGCGGGGTGTTCGGTATTTTCTATGTTACATGTATATAAAGTAAGGGAATCCTAGTAAACATCTATCAAATTCACACTATGAAAATATATATTCAATAAACAAAAAACTTTGTTAAAGGGACGTTATGGTTAAGTTCGCTACTAAAAACCTATGAAATTCAGTAAAATAACTTTGTTAAAGGGACGTTATGGTTAAGTTGCGCTACTAAAAACCTATGAAATTCAGTACAAAAACTTTGTTAAAGGGACCTTGTGGTTCCAAGTAAAACTGAAAACCCACTGAAATTCGCCAGTTATGGTAAGCTAAGCAACCATAACTCGTGCCACCACCATGCACTGCTAAGACTAACACCCAGGACATCAAAGATGACATCATAAATGATGTCCTGGGTGTTAGTTTTAGCAGTGCATGGTGGTGGTGCGAGTTATGGTTGCTTAGCTTACAATAACTGGCGAATATCAGGTTTTTTTTCGGTTTTACTTGGAACCATAAGGTCCCGTTAACAACATTTTTTTTACTGAATTTCATAGGTTTTTAGTAGCGCAACTTAACCATAACGTCCCTTTAACAAAGTTTTTTAACTGAATATATATATATATATATATATATATATATATATTTGGGAATACAGGGCATGCATTTATCAGCATTCCCACAATTCCCCTTTCTTTGTCCTCCAAGACTTTACCCTGATTAATCTACATACAGATTGGGATTGGTTGGGGTTTAAATGTACCTTTTTTAATGCAGCATCTGATTTTCTGTCAGGGATGCAGCCTGGTATCATTCCTTTAGCAAATTCTTCTCTTCAGGTGGCTTTTGGAAATCAACCTACCATAGACTGGTCACTCTTCTCTTGTGAAATGACCTCCTTCTCTCAATGTACTGGTCTCTGATCTGCCTGGGGTAAGTCCATCTACTCTCCAAGTCCAGTTGGTGCCTTAATCTTACTTACCAAATATTCCCTATCCTTTCTCACTCCTTCCATCTTCCTTTTTAATCATCCTCCATCTCCTGGATACATCAAAATATATATCTTAGTTGCTCCACTTCTGTCTTTTGACAGAGGTGTGGTTCCCCAGCCCCAAAGTTGGGAGGTAAAACTGCTCTTCTTTAAAAAGACTTTAATATCATTTTTTTAAAAAAAATATCTTTTGCCTAACATATGTGAGAGTTATGAAAAACTGATATTTTCAGATTCTGCAAGACAGGGTGCACATTTAGAAATGTTGATTAAGGTTGTGCAGTGAAATATGAAATATAACACTTTTACACATTTTTGCCATTTATGGGGAATTCAAAATATGGTGATCCTTACTTTTTATTACACATTCTGTTAGACAGTACTTCTATCTATATAATATCCAAATGTGGTGTCAATCAAAGGTGATAGGATGCAGCGATTGAGTTATCAATGTGATTTTTCCATTCATGCTAATTTAATTAAGTTTTCCATTGTGAAGTTCTGGTCTTCCATCAGGTGGCAGTGGCACTACCCCACCTAAATGCTCCACTTTTTATGTCATCTATGAATCCAGAGCAAACATTTTGTACTGACAGACAAACATTCTATAAACTTCCCTTTAAGGTTTTGGTAACAGATATCTCTTCTCTGTTCACATAGAGAATTCAGAGAGCTTTCTCCTAACCTCTTGGCTAATTCGGTTTTTATAACGTGCTTTGACTTTTTATGAATGATGGGAACCCCTTTAAAGTTGAGGAATGCATATCTATTACTGGAATCTGGCATCACCATCATAGGTATGCTCTTCAGAACTAGCCATACAGGTTTACAAGGCCTTTTGTGTGTGCTTCTCCGCATGTTATTATTTCAAGCATTCCTAAGCTGGGTAGGTCTGGGAATGGAACTACACAAAGTGTTTGTATCCCCTGTTTAGCATGCAAGCCATCCCCCCATTTTTTCTACCATTTACTATTGTACTTAAAATGCATAATAAAGTAATTCACTGAATATACTCTTAGATATATTTATGGACCACGATTAATACATGGAGTTCAGTCCCCCACCCAATTAAATGCACCACACCAATATACCTGTGATGCAGTTAAATCTAGCCCTGTCTGTGATTCATATAGAACAGTGTATATCCCTCACACTTTGTCAATAGGTAAACCAAGAATCAGGCCGCTGCATAGAAGAATATGTATTTATTAATGAATAGGAAAATGTATATTTATACAAATCACAAGCCTTCTCTGTGGCACAAATGCTGTTCTTTCCTAACAATTCACTTTACACACCTTGGAAAAACCCATTGGGTTATAATCACACAAATCACAGACTCTTTAATCCAACATTGTGTACAATATACCTTCTTTGGGTTCTTTTCCACCCTGGACTTGACAAAATAATTTAACTGCCCACTTTACTTTGCATGAGGTTCACTTTTAATAACATACACCATCTTGAAACCTAACTGGATCATAAGCTTGGCACAAATGCTTATTTGTTTTTAAAACTCTTGTTATTCAGTTTTGCAACATAATTAACAATACATTGCGTGTTCCCATCCCCCACACCCAGCCCCTTACCCAACCCTTCAACATATGGTTCATACTGTATGGGTATTGTTCAAAACAAAATACTTTGCAGCTTTAACATTTGTGAAATACACAGAGAGAGTTTGCATTCTTAAATCCCTGGAGGGGTACACCTCAAAAGAGGACGCTCACACGTAATACAGGTGAGTTGCGTCGGCAAGCACACATGCTACACATATCAAGTCTCCAGGTGATAAAGTATTGAAAAATGAGGGCATAGATGATGATAAAGTACTTTACGGGTCATGAAAAAACAAAGCATCACAATGCCATCTCTGTATTTTAAGTATCAGTGAACTCTACAATCTCCAAGACGTGAGATCCAAAGGGCTTCCAATAGTCCAGAGGTCTGCTACCCTTAGGGAGGGTGTAGAAATAGGCAGTTTCACATATTTCACACGTTCTCATCAAACTCACCCACTCCTTCACCGAGGGGGACCTCTGTCTCATCTAGGATTTAGCGATGACCACTGATGCCATCTCAAGCAATTTCTTTTCAGATCTTGTCAGAGCAACAAAGAACGCCAGCAGCCAGGCCACTGAAGAGTCCCCGTGGGCATCAAGGGAGGATTTTGTTCATTGTTCCAGACACCCCGTCCCAGTAGGACTGCATGTGGTGGCGATTCCAAACCATGTGTATGAAGTCTGCATAAATAAATGTACATCTTGGGCAGGCCGTGCTTTTCTCTGGGTAACATTTGTGTAGTTGTGTGGGGGAAAGATAGGATTGATGTAGGAACTTCAACTGTATCAAGCGAAACTTAGCATTCAGAGACATTTCCCTGGTCATTCTACAGATTGACTGCCACTGGTCCTCCCATAGAGGGGAGCCCTGAACTTCATCCCACTTAGCCTTAAACAACACCTTGGGAGCTGGGTGCAAAGATTTTATCATTTTTTATAGGGCTGAAACCATATTAGTGAGATTGGGAGGGTTAGTCACAAAGTGCGTCCAGGAGGAAGGGTCCGTGGCTGCTGGCAAATCCCCCCACAATCCCCATAATGTTTCCATTAGTCTGTAGTCAAGGAATAGGGAAACCACATTCCAGGGACTCTGGCTCGTTAGGACATCCCACTGTATGAACTGCCCATTATGTATGATGTCTCCCATGGTATGAACCTTCAGTTTCTGGAGTTGTATCTTAAAGGATTTTTCCAATGTGAGGGGGTAGCCATGAACCGAGATCACAGCAAAATCTGTGCGATAATACCGGGAACACTCGCTTCATCATTCACTCAGTCCCACGCCCTGTGGGTCACTGCCATGGGCTATGTATCATCCTTAGTAATACGTTTGGGTGTCCCCCAAAGCAAGCCTTTCAATCATATGGGTAGGCAATCACCTTTTCCAGTCTGATGTGGAGGAGGTCTAATGAGGGGTGCCACCACCAAACTGCATATTGAAGCTGGGCGGCAAGACAATAGACATACATATCAGGATAGACCAGGCCCCTGGATGCATTGGGAAGGGATAGTGTATCAAGCACTATCTGTGCATGTTTTCCCGCCCACACCAACTTGATCATTATAGATTGCACACACCTCCAGAACCAAGCCAGAGGGGACCAGTGGAGCATTGTTAAATATATAAGCATTTTAGGGACCACCACTATTTTGGCCAGGGCAAGATGGGTGGCCTTGGACAGGGGAAGATGGATCCAAACTTCCACCTTGCGATCCAGCTGCAGAAGGGCTGCAACATAGTTATCCTTGTTGAGGCGGGAAGGTGAAGTAGAGACAATTATTCCCAGGTACCTCATGCTCTGGGGTCACCACTGAAATTCAGTGCCGATATCAGCTGAAAGCACCAAAGGGGTTTGCAGTAAAATCCTAGACTTAGCCCAGTTAATGCACAGTCCAGAGAATCCCCCGAACACTGAGATCTCTTGTACCAGTGCCTGTAGATTCTGTTTGGGACGGTTTAACATACAGTAACAGATCGTCAGCATGAAGGGAGATGATGGAGACGTGATAGTGTATCTGCACTCCTCTATGTTAGTGGAATTCCCTGATGGCACGAATGAGAGGCTCCACCGCCAGGGCAAAAAGGGTATGGGAAAAGGGGCACCCCTGCCACATACCCCTAGTAGGGAAATGTGTTATGATGATGTCTCAGCTTACACCGTGACTGTATATAATGTTAGTAGAATGCTGAGTGAGAAGAATGCCATGACATCATTGTAAGATTCATATGGAATGTTATTCCATGTCATATGGAATGTTATTCTTTGAGGACTGTCAGTTGATTGATGTTGTGGAGAGGGTTGGGGGTCTCTGGTTTATGACTTGTACACCACTAATAAAGTACTTGTCAAACCCACTGCTGGAGTAGTGCCGTGCTTTCACAAAAATGGTACCCAAAGTCTGCTGATTTGTAAGGATTAAGGCTTGCAAGGACATGTAGAGTAGATGGATCCAACGTATATAGTTGAGAACCAATCGAGATCTGCACAGGACCTTGAACAGGAACGGCCACATGACAGAGTCGAAGGTCTTCTCTGCATCAAGAGCTACTACCACTATAGGGACCACCTCTTTGAAGTTATGCATCATGGAGAAGAGACGTCAAAGTTTGTTGTCCATGGACCTGCCCAGAATAAAGCCAGCTTCGTCTGGGAGTACCAGGGCCCCATGTGTGGGAGAAGTCTATCTGTGAGTAGTTCGGCAAGGATGTTATTGTCCCTGTTGATCAGCGAAAGGGGACTAAATGTGGCACAGCTATGGGGATCTTTATTAGATTTGAGCAACAGGGTAACTACAGCTGTCTGGTGGACTCCAGAAGGAGGCCGGCGGAAAGAGAAAACTCAAACATACTACACAAGTGAGGGGCGAGAATTTCTGCAATTTCCTTATAGAACTCAGACAAGATACCATCCTGCCCTGATGTCTTCCCACTGGGTAGATCCCGTATAACCTTACATTTTTCCTCTTGGTGAATGGAGCATTTGGTAGGTCTGCTTGTAAGGGGTCCAGTCAACCCAGGGCCACGTGGTCCAGGTATAACCTAATATCTTTTGAGGAAACGGTTAATTGAAATGAATACAAAAGACTGCAGTCTTGAAATCCCTTGTTTATTTCAGAAGTGTTGCAAATAAGTGCCCCATTGGGGTCTGCTACCTCAAGTATGCCACTTAGGCCCTTCTCCTTTTGAACCGCCGAAGAGAGTGTGCAACTGGGTCTGCCAACCTGCACGTAGCTGGTCCCGTAAAAATGTATCCTCTCACTGTGCCACCTCAGAGAACACGCACCGCTTGTCCCCCAGCTTCTCAGTGACCCGTAAGTCCACACCCAGAGCCTGTTCTCACTCCAGTTCATTTATCTTGCCCTCCAGACAGTGAAAAGATGACCTCAGGGATTTCAGGACCCTGCCATGCCTGGAAATACAACTACCCTTTCAATGCCTCGCAAACAGTCTGGTCAAAAGTATTCAATAATATGTATGCAGTCTATCCTTGAGGCAGTGCTGTGCATCCAGAAAAGAATGAAAATTCCCTTGCAACTGGGTGTGTGTGCCTCCATATGTCCACCAGACCCAAAGATTCCGCTATGTCCCTCCAAGCAAGGACCGCTCTCGGGGAAATAGTTTGAGTAGTGGCAGATCGATCAGTATCCAACGTTAATGCCATGTTAAAGACCACAGCCCAGATTATTTTGTACATAGGTATTTGTGAATTATCCCAGTGCAATTCTGGAAAAATTCAGGTGAGTCAGTATTGGGGGCATAAAAGTTAACAAACAGAACTTTCATACCCAAACACTCCCCTGCAACATACAAATAATGCCCCTCTGTATCTGACAGTTTCTCATGTAAATAGAACTGTAGGGACTGGTCTAAGTAAATTGCAACCCCCCTCGATTTGGATGAGTTGGAGGCTCCATATCGATGTACCCCCCAGCCCTTGGCCACAGGGAGGGGGCCATCCACAGGAAGCTGTGTCTCCTGTAGATGTAGCACATTTACTCCATGCAGTTTTGCGTGATTAAGCACCATTTTAAATTTCTTGTTGTTAGTAACCCTTCTAATATTCCAGGACATTACAGTTAGAGAACTACAGGACATTGTGGTTTAAACCAGGGAGCGCAGCCATGGTGTGCAGTACATACATGAGTAATATCAAATATTCGTGCATTCCCAGATTGATGGTGTATACTTTAGGCAAAATAGTGATTTAGAGTTACGAACTTGTGTGCACCTTATGAAAACCCCAACAACCCAGAACCCCCCACCCAAGCAAGAAACACAAACTTATCATCATCTAACCAACCACCCCAAACATAACATCATAATTGTATGCAGTGACTGCGTGTATGGGGAGCCAAGCATGGCTGTAGTGCTCGAGTGGTCAGTGCCAACATCATTTTTGCTCTAGTGCTGTGTTAACCAAGTACAACAGCAGATTTTGGACCTCACCCAGAGGGCACATAACATCATGGGAAAGCCACAGGAGTGTTATTACTCAGGGGGCCTGGGCCCTCCACCGATATCAGGGAATTCTGACACAAATCTGTCCAATGATGCTGGGGTGGTGAAGAACCAGGTTTTCCCATCGTAGACTACACCGAGCTTAGCAGGGAAAATCATTGCGTATTTAGTGTTCTTCTTCCTAAGCTTAGTTAACTGCTTGAAAAGTCTTCAATTGCTCCTGGACTTGTGGGCTGAAATCGGGGAAAAGTCTGATAACAGATTGTGTTGAGATTTGTCTTTTTCATTTGTATAATGTTTGTAAACAGTGTTTTTTAGCAATTGTTAACCTGCACCACTGATATTGTGTTGTATAGCGAATTATTTTTTTTTAGGTTTTAATGACAATTAATAAAGTGGTTATTTTTTGTAAATAAGTGTGTGTGGTCTTGTGGCAGGGCGGGTTTCATTCCCAGTTTTGTTTTGTGTGTGCATTGTTTCATACATAGTAATTGTGTATTGATGTTTTCACAAATACAAAAAGTATATATAAAAAAATATCTGTTGATAAGTTTTCTATGTGATATCAGCGAAGAGAGGGGTAATCAGTTTTCCACATTTTTCTCTGTTTGTCTTGCGTTTTCCCCTTCGAGAACTGATCCCTCGTTGCTAAAAAATAGGGAAAATACCCAATACTCTAATGACTATATAGGACAGCCATTTGGCTGGTGGGTATCACTTGTATTCATAACAAGTTGAGCCTCTTTTTGAGGCCACGATAATAAAATGGAAAACGCTAATACATTGGGCCTCATTACGAGTTTGGAGGTAGCCATGCCATTTTTAGCGGCATGGCTACCCCCATACTCAGGTCCAGGTCCGGGTCCTGCAAAAGAGGATTTACCAGGTTATTCTTTGGAGGGCCCAGTAATTCCTTTTCGTGGGACCCAGACCCGGTACGTCCCCATTCCCCATTCCCATTTGAGCTGCCATAGGTCTCAATGGGAATGGAGAGGATGCTAACAACATGCCTGTTAATGATGGGCTCATTGTTAGCATCCTGTCCTGCTAGTGGGTCCCGCTCTGCACGTCTGGTCTGGCCAGGCGTTCAGAGCGGGACCCGCTGCAGAACTCGTAATGTGGCGGCCCAGAATGAACAGTGCCGGTCCATAACCGGCACCATTCATCTTGTGGCCGCCACACTCACACGAGGCCCATTGTCCTTTTCGGAAGAATATTATCAAAGATTTATTGGTCGTCCATCAATCATAGCTGCAGAATCCACAGAAATAACAGTTTGCTGTTATTTCTGTGGATTCTGCAGCTACCAATGACCTGGATACTCTGACTCAGAAGAAAAAGAAATTGGTCAGAACTGAGTCACATGGCCAACTAATGCTAGCTTATCTAAAAGTTGGAATTATACCCGAAGGTCTACAAATTAAGAATCTACCACAGGTTTTTACAGATAACCCTAAACTTAAAGGGAAATTTAGCACAGTTGGCAATAAATGTTCTAGCGACTATTTAATTCTAATAATTGACACTTCTGCTGAAGAAGCCACTCAACAAAAAGCTGAGATTGAATTGCTAGAAAGCAACATGAAAAGAGAAAAAATAATGAAGGACATTAAAGAAAAACTTGATAAAATTGAAGAAGAGATACAGAAATTAAAAAATATACCCTCGATAAAATAAATTGGAAATTTACAAAAGACGTGTTTAATTATAAAGGGAACAACACCTATCCCTATCCCTACTTGGTTGAATCTTACTACGATGACCAAAAAAAGTTATTTCAAACTAGGAGTAGAAATGCGGGCTACCAAAGAAATAAGTTTGTAACCTTTTCAAACACCTCAAATATGACAAGTAGTGATTCTGACAATGCAAGTACATCCACAGGTACAAATCCGAATAACCAACCACAGTTGTTTCGTGGGAGGGGCAAGAAAGGGTGCAATTGGCAACACGGTCCACCCAGGATGCAGACCTGCAATTGGCGGGGCCCCCCCTCAGAATTGGTGATTCCAGTGTTTAACCTGTCTTCTCATCATTTTACAGAATCAGAATTTAGGGTCTTAAAAAATGGCCTAAGTTTTGTTCCCACCACAAGAACTAGGGATTTTGGGACACAGATTGAACTTCAGAGGTTCTTTCATTTGGTACGCCTAAAATACTTCTTTCGGGAAACACTCATCTCTAATAGAGATAAATGTGTGACTGGTCTAAAACCACCATCCAGTTTCACTCCTATAAACTCAATGGTCACACCAGCAATTGTAGCTTTTGAAAAAAAAGTAGTGGAAGAAACAAATCATATGTTCAAGGTCAAAAACTACCACATAGACAATATGAAAAAAGAGGAAAGAAGTGCTCTAACATCATTACAGAACAATACTACATTCTTGATAAAACTGGTCGATAAAGGTGGGGGTATCGTACTTTGGGACAAGAAAATGTATGAGACTGAGGTCTCAAAACTATTACATAATCAATTGATTCATCGGAAACTCAATAGAGACCCCCCCAATGTTTGCAGGAAGAAATAAAAGGTCTAATGGTCTACACGTTAGCAGAAAGTTGGATTGTACAAGAAGAACATCAGTTCTTGATAAATAAAAACCCCACAATAACAGCTTTCTACTTGCTTCCAAAAGTCCATAAAAGCCAAACTGCCCCACAAGGAAAGCCTATTGTATCTGCTATCAATTCCATCCTTGAACCTCTGTCAATTTACTCTGATTGGTTCCTACGCCCCATTGTTAGAACTATGCAATTGTTCGTAAAAGATAACACTAGCATGATAAATCTACTTAGTGACCAACGTTTGGATGAGGAAGATCTATTAGTGACACTAGATGTCACAGAGCTTTATACAAGCATTCCGCAAATAGAATGCATAAGAGTGATGGAATCAAACCTTAATAAACAGGCATCGACCCTAGAGAAGGTCCCTACGCGATTCATTTTGGAATGCATAAGAATTACATTAACTGAAAATGTCTTTCTGTCATGATTCCTGCTCCTCATGTCCCCAGCCCTCCAAGATGTCAGGCTGGAGCCAGGCCATGATCACCTACATGGCCCTCAAGGGCCTATCCATCCCTCCAAAGACCCACTTGGAGTCAGACTAGGTGCTTGTGGCACCAGACTCACTCACTCCCATAGGATAACATTGGGTATTGGACTTGTAGTGCATTGATGGGGACAAGATGGATGCCCCCACATATTTCGGTTCCCAGAAATGCATGTGCAGTCTAGCCTTTTGGGTGTGGTTCAGACCAGAGACACCTGGGATACCCAGAGACTATTGAAGCCACGCCCAGGCTGAGAAACATGCTTTGTGTTTTCTGCACCTGCAGCGTGACACTCACTGTGTTCGGATCGGTCTCCAGTAGGCCTGCATCTTTCTTCTGCGCTCAGCTCCTGCAAGAACAAGAAGAACAAGAACACCGTTAGGAATATCCTTACCTTGCGGCGCTTCTGCCCATCATTCATCGCTTCTTCTGTTCTGCGGGCATCTTCGGCGGTGTCATTCCCATCCCGACACGCCGCTTCCTAAGGAAAAGGGAAAAGAACAGAAAAAAAGGCATTAGAAAGCATTCAGCAAATCTTCACTTATTTTTAAAGACTTCACAAGCTTCAAACGCTTACCTGAATCCCAGCCACTCTGGGGGAACTCTGACTACGGAACTTATCATCCATCTGCAAGAGGGAAGAGACACTCCAGGTGTGCGTGGAAACATCTAGAGGCGCCGCATACCGCGCTTACTCACCGCATTTCTTCTTCATAACCGGCATCCTTGCTGAAAATGCAGCGGCACTTAAAAGACACAGAAAAAGAACTCAGTTCAATACAAATACGAAAGGGTTGCATCGCGCATCACGCTCTCACTCACCTTGAGCGCTACTCATTTTAGCAGCACGTCGCCATCCCCAGACGCTGGCCATCATCGAAGGAAGGAAAGGAACGAACTTAGAGAACTGTTCAAAAGACTCATTATACTTACCTGTCGGACTCCTGCCAATGAAGTAACTAGGCAGCAACAAGCCCGCATCAATCAATATGCCCCTGCGCTGAAAGCAGGATGGAGAGCACACTTTCTAAGAAAACAAGGTGAGCTGTGGATCAAAGGGAAGGGTTGGACCCCGGGGAAATAGGGGTTCAAGCACACAGAGACAATAGTGAGTTAAACTCTCCCAATCCTGTGTTTCAGGCCCAGTCTCCAGCTGAGTAGACTCTAGGGAAGGGTTCGAGGTCATAAGAGGTCAGAACATGCTGAGTGACGTCCCCGTGGATACCAGGCGAGCGTTACAGAACACAAAGCCTCACATCAAAATCCACCTGGGCGTCATGGAAATGTCAGAAACCGACCAGTTAGCCCACATGTTGGGGCAGCTACGTTCCGAAGTACATGCAGCCAGGCAGGAGACCAACACCCTGAGGAGAGCTGATAGTAGCCAAAGAACGAACTAATGATTTAAGCCGGCAACTTCTCCAGTCACAAGCAGGGCATGCACCATTGCCGGGAAGCGTGCCCTCGATGCCAGCACCATCAGCCAATCCCGTTCAGATAACTCTTCTTGGGGCAGTTCCCTTGGCCCCACCCGAACGATTTACGGGGGATCCCAGGAGGTTTGCAACATTCATGAACCAGTGCCGCCTTCACTTCCTTTGTAGACCAGGGGCCTTTCTGAATGACCAATCACGAGACAATAAGGAGTTAAACTCTACCAATCCTGTGTTTCAGGCCCAGTCTCCAGTCGAGTAGACTCCAGGAAGGGTTAGAGGTCGTAAGAGGTCAGAACAGGCTGAGTGACGTCCCCGTGGATACCAGGTAAGCCTTACACTTCCTTTATGATGGGAATTTTTACAAGCCAATACACGGGACAAGAATGGGGGCAACATTTGCCTCCGATCTTGCAAATTTGTTTATGGATCAAGTAGAAGAGTCATCTTTAGATAGCGTGAATAACCCCTTCAAAGAGAACATAGTTAGGTGGTTCTGCTGTATAGACGATGTGCTCATGATTTGGAAAGGTTCCGTCACAACTCTAGAGGCTTTACTTGCATCGCTAAATAGCCAGAATGCACACATTCGTTTCACTATGTCCTATGATCTGAACAATTTGCCTTTCTTGACCTACTGATTTGCAAAACCAAGTCAGGCCAGATAGCTACTGATCTCTACCGTAAACCAACAGACAAGAACACCCTGTTAAAATATAACAGTTTTCATCTGTTGAGTCTGCGAGATAGCTTACCCGTGGGCCAATTCTTAAGAATTAGAAGAAACTGTTCCAACATCAATGAATATGTAAAAGAAGGCAAAAATTTGAAGAACGGCTTAAAAGATCGGGGGTATCCGAAAAAGGTGATCCACTATGCCTATAAGCGAGCTCAGCATGCTAATAGAGACATGCCTAAATCCTTTGGAAAAAAAACAGAAAGACAAACTGACCTGTGTAAGCACTTTCAGTCCCATTAGTAATGGACTGAAGAGAATTATTAAGAATAATTGCCACCTGGAAAAACTTTGGAATTTAACCCTGAAGCACCTAGATTCTCCTTCAAGCGGCAAAAAAATCTCAAAGATATGCCGGTGCCTACATAGACAAGGTACTTTGTGGGATCTTTCAGCTGTCACCGGTCATTTTAAATGTGGACTGTGCTCGGTATGTCCACTGACTAAAAATATCAAGTAGGTTGAGCTAAATGGAAAAACCTGGAACTTCTGCAGTTTCACAAATTGTGCAACAGATTGGGTAATTTATGGCATTAAGTGCCCTTGTAACTTACTTTGCATAGGGAAAACAAAATGGCCTATAAAACAGAGGATTTTTGTGAACATCGTTCCTGCCTAAAAAATATGGTGGAAAACAAACCTTTAGTTGCGCATTATGTGTCACACAAACACAAACATACAGATATTTTTTGGTTTATCATCCAAGTAGTTCAATCTACAGAGAGAGGGGGTAATAGAGACCTTATGCTATCCAAATGCAAACAACGCTGGATTTATAATTTGGACACAGGGAAAGAAATGAGAAAAGCTGCTAGAAAGTTATACGTCCCAGTTTTTTGGCACTAATCAAAGTAGTGTGGAAAGTGATAACACATTAAACTAAAGGTGTGATCTTTTTAAAGAACCCTAGCTAATGTCCTCTAACTTCCTATACGTTAACCCACTGGAACATAGACAGGTGTCTAATGTAGAAATGTAAAAACATTGGTTTAAATTCATCTGTTGAGTGGAACATCTTAATAACCAACCTTGAAAGATCTGTATTCACCCTTTGTTGTGCGTCCCAGTAAGTGACTCAGTATAACAACTGTAGCGAAAGGCCCACATATATTATGATTTGTTTCACTTATTTTTTCCATCTGGGGCATGCATTTTTAGCACAAGATGAATTATCAGCTTTGATAACAAGACTGACATTATTTGTAGCTTTTTCCAACAATTGATACTGTATCCGTGCGAACAGACAATGGCGCGCCAAATTTATCCGACAAAATATCAATTTTCCATTTCATGTATCACTCTGGTGTGACTTGCCGTTGTGATCTCAATGGAATTGACCGTTAAAGATTTCTCTATGATAACTGACTTTGAAATGCATTTTTGTAACAAAGTAAACAAAGACAATATGGTATCATGTGACATGACTAGTTAACTCGACCACATGACCTTTGATTAGCTCTTATAAAAGGCAGCTGTTCGAACAACACAAGCCTGCTGATGTACGCGATTCTACTGGAGAACATGAATCACATGACACCTGATTAGCCCTTATAAAAGGCAGCCATGCGACCAACATGAGTCTGCTGTTGTACGTGATTCTATCGGAGTACACAGAGGAAGGAGGAACGCCATTGCGACGTCCGAAAAACAAGTAGGTTTCGATTTGACATGTTGTGCCGTTTTAGCAGCATGCTCTTCCAAGATATCAACAACAGCAAAACCCACTATTGCAAGTGGAACTTTGAAACCTTCAAACCTTTTTGGGCCTTTCTGAAACATATTAGTTTCCTTTTCCTTTATAGCAAGGAAATCTATTCTTTCAATTTTGCAAAAAGGATAATAGAAGAAAAAATTATGGTGATTTAACATCGCTACCTGATACAAGTAAGCTTTTTTTCTCCTTCCTCCATCTCGTGATGTTATTAAAAGTGAAAGATATGAGAAAATCTGCTAGAAAGTTATACGTCCCGGATTTTTGGCACTAATCAAAGTAGTGTGGAAAGTGATACCACATAAAACTAAAGGTGCAATCTTTTTTGAGAGCCCTAGCTAACTTCCTATAGGTTAACCGACTGGAACATAGACATGTGTCTAATGTAGAAATGTAAAAAACATTGGTTCTTTCCATCTGCGTTAACCAAAGTTTAATTGAAAGACAATGGTATATAACTCAAAGAATCTGAAAAGAAAATGCTACTATTGAGTGGCCAGAACATGAAACAAAAGTATGTTTTGCTTTATAGAGGAAGTGTCTCTCCTCCAATAAAGTTGTCCATGATGATCCTAAAGGATAGATCGCAATAACTATGTATAGGAATCAAGACACCAACTTAGATGGCTCCTACCTTGAAAGAAATGAAAAACCTCCAATTGACAGGGTTCCACTTAATTGTTCACACGCTCATATCACATGTAAGTAATAGATTGGTGTCTCTCTTTTTTGTTTGTATTTAAGTTATGTTCTCTGAGAAAAAAAACAATTCTGGGTTTGAAATGTAGACATATTGATAAAATAGTAGCAATTAAAAGCTAAGAAATGTAATCCCAGCTAATACTGGTATTTAGTCCCGTGTTAAGTGATAATACACCCGCCAAGGGTCAATGACTATTTTTAACATAGATGTGTGTTTTGTTTGTAGCGTATTTGATGACGCTTACCTGATGGTATACAAGATTAAGACACTGAATACAAGAAATATTTTGTCCTGAAAAAGGCCCTTGAAATTATCCAGAAAAGGACACTAGTGATAGGGTCTCATGGGTGTTGAGGCCGAAAAATGTCGACTATCCGTAAGACTGTAATTAACAAAAGTCTTTTCATAAAAATGAACTTTCTAGGATATTGATATCTACCCCATGTATTTTTCATTGCGATTTGTCTTTTTCATTTGTATAATGTTTATAAACAGTGGTTTTTAGCAATTGTTAACCTGCACCACAGATATTGTGTTGTATAGAGACATTTTATTTTTCAGGTTTTAATGACAATTAATAAAGTGGTTATTCTTTGTAAATAAATGTGTGTGTTCTCATGGCAGGGCCTGTTTTGTTCCCAGTTTTGTTTTGTGTGTGCATTGTTTCAGACATAGTAATTGTGTATTGATGTTTTCACAAATACAAAAAGTATATATAAAAAACTATCTGTTGATAAGTTTTGCCAATCAATGTGATATCATCAGAGAGAGGGGTAATCAGTTTCCCAAATCTTTCTCTGTTTGTCTTGCATTTTCACTTTCGAGAACTGATGCCCCGTTGCTAAAAAACAACAGAAATACCCAATGCTCTAATGATAACAGAGGAGCCATAAAGTAGGTCACCCTTATCCCTAGAGGCTCTGAGGAGGATATCCCCGTCCCTATAATTCAGGATCCTAGATATGATTGTTCTGTCCGGGGACCCGAGGTGGGGGGGGTTTCGTGACACGGGAGCAGTGCGCCCACTCGACAAAGAACATGGAGGACAGAGGACGATGGTCAAGGATTTCAACAAGAAGCATTTCAACAAATAGTTCCATATTGTCAATTTGAGTGGGCTCCGGGACCCCCACTATGTGGACGCTGTTGCGCCGAAATCTCCCCTCGAGATCATCATTCTTGGCTTTGACTCATCGAACCGACTGCTGCAGAGCGACCACTTCCCTCTGCAATGTTGTGACTCTGTCCTTATTCTCACCTATCCAGTGTTCCGCTTCGGTCATGTGACAGCATAATTTGTCAATCTGAATAGTAGATGTCTTGGCCTTGCAAGTCAACATGTCTATTTTTGACCCAAGGGAGTCTGTGTTTCTCTTCAAGTCAAGGAGGGTCTGGTTCAAGGTGGCCACATCCATGCTGGCAGAGGTGGGGGCTGAAGCAGGGGAACCAGGGGGGTGATTCTGGCAAACAAACTGATCCATCCTGGCCTGCTTTTTATTGCTCCGCATCTTATTAGGTTTTGACAAGGATTTGCGGAGATCAGCAGGCGGGGGACCTCAGCTATCCCCCAAATCACTGCAGCATCAGGGAGGTGTCTATCAGAAATCAGGAGCGACGGTGCTTCCTCCAGGCACCCCAGATGAAGGCCACCAGAGCGTGAGGATGTAGGCAGCCACCCCTACTGGTGCACTCCCTTCGGCAATGGAATACTGGCAACACCTTCCGGCATGATCACACGTGGTCAGAACACGGAGTATGCCGGTCCGGTAGCAATGGTGCTGGTAGCTTACCTGCACCGTTCTTACCAGACCGGCATACTTGTAATGAGGCCCAATGTCTTTATGGATATAGGTGCAACTACCTTGATCATGGATCCAAATGCCTCGATGGACCAGACTGATTAACACTGCAAAACCATTGTGCTGACATTGTTAATGACACCACGACATAGCAACATTAGTGTTGGAGCAAAGTCATAACCATGCACAAAGTTACACGGATACACACGTGCCCACATGAAGAACATGCTTACATAGTTGTTTAGGCAGAGAACAGATACATCTACATACTGTCGAAAGCTTTTGTTGTTTTTCTCATTAGCCAAGTGCAGAAACGCTGAACAAAAGGAAAAAGAAGAGATGCAGAGCAAGCTTGCAGACACTTATCACAACTAATCCTATGGAACTACAGGATCGTATAAGAAGCCTGGAAGGACCGAACACTGCTAACCTATAAGAAACATTGCATAGTGTAGCTATATAGAAATCATTGTATAACAATAATGAGGTTACATGAAGCCACAAGCCGCAGGACGAGAGGTGGAGCAAAGCAGAACTAGGCTGCACAGATCAGCAGGCCAGGGCTCGCAGCCAATGTCAGAGACAAACAGCACATTACGAAGCTAAGAGACAAGGAGCCATCTGCAGAAAAGCAGAATAAATCCTCATAAATTGCAGATCAGAGAGCTTGATTTTGCGGTCCTCAACCACCTGATTTAGCCACGACAATGGTCATTCACCTTCGGTGAGAAGACAAACAGTTCTCAGCAACACAGATATGAAGTGAAACATGGATTCTTTAACAACGTTGCAACACTGAGGGCACTCTCGAAGGCAAAAGTGGTAGCACTGACAGTTACATTGGGATCACTTAAGACCCGATTCATTGAATTATTTGCACAGAAAATATGGGGCTTGCGCACAAAATTGCGCGCAAACGCCCGTTTGCCAATTCATGGAACACAATGCGTGGGGCTTACCAGGGATTTGCGAGCAATCCGCGCCCCTCCAACACATTACAGTGACACCACGAACACCTTGTGCGAGACTCCAAACGAAGGCCCGCACATGTTTGTGGAGTCAACTTAAAAGGGGGCGGAACACGTGGAATTGGGAACAACAAGTGAAAATATGGGCGTAACAAGGGAAGTACCACAGTAAAATCCTTGCAACCCCAATATTCCTGTATTCATGGAATTGAACAGCGCTCCCCAGCGTGCAGAAAAATAAGTGCAAATCGTGAAAGACGTCATACCATGATCGTGGGACACCGCAGGAGGAGGAGGATGGCCAGGGCCTGGATTTTTCTACCTCGGACCAGCCTTTTTGGGATGCCTGATGACTAGGTCTATGGCAGGTATAGGTTTCCATCTCATATATTAGACCTGGTTATGGAGTGGGAAGATGACCTTACATCATCCACCCTGTGCTCCCAAACACTGAACCCCTTGGAAAAGGTGCTCAATGTACTGCATTTTTTGGCCTTTGGCCACTGTATCATTTCAGCAGACAACTGCCATAGTTGGGGGCATTTCACAGCCCACGCAGTCACGTTCCCTACGCCAAGTGCCAATAATGACTGCATTCCCCTTAGTCTGCAGGCATATCTACATGACCAGAACACCTGCAGAAAGGCAGGCTATGGTACAGGGCTTTTATGGGGTGGCACACTTCCCCAGAGTGCTTGGTGCCATTGATTGCACCCATGTGGCTCTATATCCACCTAGGGCTACAGAGCACATATATCGCAATCACAAGCACTGGCATTCCATCAACGTGTAAGTTGTATGTGATGCCAAGAGCCTCATTACATCTGCATATGCAAACTATCCAGGGTCTACCCATGATAGTTTCATATTCAGAATGTCACCCCTACACCGGACCCTGGAAACTGGAAGGCATGGCAACACATGGCTCATTGGTGAGTGCAAATGCCCCTGCACATGCATGCATGTCACACACATACAAAAACACACCAATGACAAACAGTTCCACCTCTAGAGGGGACAGTGCCTACCCTCTGAGCACCTACATGATGACGCCAATACGGAACTCTGCCACACCGCCCCAGGTAAGATACAAAACAGCCCATATTGCAACTCAGGCCATAGTGGAGCGCACATTTGGAGTGCTGAAGTCACGTTTCTGGTGCCTTGACCACACTGGTGGTGACTTACTATATGCACCACCACTAGTGTGCAGGATCATTGTGGCAGCATGTGTCCTGCACAATGTTGCAACACGGCATGGCGTACCTGTGGACATGTTGGTGCCCCCACATCCCCAACCACATGCACACTGCTTGCGCATGGCAGGTCAAAGGGCATGTGGCAAGGCAGCCCGTACCCAGCTTGTGGCTAAGTCTATCACCTAAAATCCAACCCCTGTGGAGTGCACACAGCCCTGGCACATTCCAGGTGCCATTCAATGATGACAAAATGCCAATCATCTGTGCCCACCAAACCACCCTGATAATATTTCCCTGGAAGTGCAACATTGTGTGCATCCCTTATAACCAAAACTAATGTTATTGTGGGTTTCCAAAAGAAACACAAAGAAGAGGGAGTATGCCACTATCGTCATGCCAAACTAGATATGAAAGTGCCTGTGTGTCATATAAACCGTCCCATATGTCATGTAAAATCATCATCAGAGTGTGCTATGTCATGTAATGTCAAAGGAGATAGATAAATGGCAATTTCATAATACCAGTGTCTCAAAGCGCTCAACTATGTATGAAACAAGTACAAAAATAACACCCGCTCATAGAGATCCATAATATTCTGGACAGGAACAGTAATTGCATACTATACTATACTATGAACAGTGGATGCAACAGTGAATATGTCGGACAGTGATCCATCATATTTTCACAAGTGCATCAATCTGCCATCATGAAGGGACCGAGGACAGGGTGGAACAGACAGACACTGTACCTGCATGGTGCAATCAGAAGGAGCAATTGCACAGATGTTCAGAGGGGTGTGGTATTCGGAGTTCAGGGGTGGTTCAAATGCAACCCGTCAGTGGATGCTTGGGTAAGTGCAGAGAGATGCAACTCTGTCGGGTCATTCCCCAAGTGCAGTGATGATTACACTAGTCCACGCCACAGAGGCAACCACCCCACAAATTGCTGGGGATGAGAGGGGCGTGGGAGACTTTGAGGCACATCAAGCAGACAGTCATCAAGCAGCAAAGCAAAAGGAATGGAGAGAATGAGAGAACAGCGGGATTGCTGTGCAGGGAAGAGGGAGAGAGAAGGAAGAGTAAAAGATGAAACACATGGGTAGTTCATGGAAATTAAGGAAATTAGTCCCCAAACAGAGGGCGGCAGCTTGGGTATCTCAGAGGTTGGCCCCTGCAGACGATAAAGATCCCCTGAAAAATATCTATAGCAATAACTGGCTCACCTGAAGAAGTTCAGAGTAACATGATGAAATGGCTCTGGAGGGACAGCATTAAGGAATGAACATTAGCAGATAGGGAGTAAGCAGGCCTCACAAATCACAGTGCACAATGCATACTTCCTATGACCCGACGATGTCTGCCATGGCTAGCAAGTGGAGGACAATCTGTGGCAGACAGATGTGGTCCCTGGCCTTGACGTCAAGCATAATGCTTGTGCTCTTGTTCCGAATTAATTAGACAGGGTGGGGGATTAGAAGCATGGAGTTGGTGCAATAGGCAGTAGCACTAGTGTAGCCTGGACAGTAACACAGCATATGTAACATTGCACCTCTGCGTGATGTTGTGGAAGTGTACATTAACTGTGTGCATCAAGACCTGAAAGTCAGACTCCTTCACAATCACATGACTATTTGGCAGTAATGGAAGGGGGTAGTTGAACATTAAGGCAACATTCCTGCCTTAGAATGAGTGTGCAGGGAGTGAGAACATGTAGGAAGTACCCAGTCAATGGCACAAGTAGGCTGCAGTGGAGTCAATCGGGACATGACATTTTGTAAATGGCGCACAAGCCAAGGTCATTTTGATGGCACCAGCCCAGGATGGCTGTGTGGCAGACATGGTGAATAAGGGAGTCAGTGTGTCACCAGGAACAGTGTTGAAGAGTACTCTGTCCTTATTATAGCACATTAATCATAATAAAAATGTTCAAAATATGTGTAGCAGCAGGCAAATGTTTATGTCAAAGATGCATGTTAAAGGAATGGACACCTGCATGATGCCACTGGTGGTGGATGGAGTAGGGCAGAAGAAAGGACACAGTATGGTGTTTACATGGAATATATTTTCAGGAATGACATTAGCAAGTCCACTGTCCGTTTATGGATCATCAAAATGAGGATGGAATGTGTCACTGTGTGAAAAGCAAATGAGACATCATGGATGATGAGGATAGCAGGGCATCATGAATGGAGGGATGCCACCATTCATCATGTGACCCTAGTGACAGTTGCTCCGGACTGTTACAGTGCACACTGGTGTTCACATACATCAACAAGAATACCCTAATGGGCGAACATTTGTGTG
Organism: Ambystoma mexicanum; assembly: GCF_040938575.1. Classification (NCBI taxonomy): domain Eukaryota; kingdom Metazoa; phylum Chordata; class Amphibia; order Caudata; family Ambystomatidae; genus Ambystoma; species Ambystoma mexicanum. The sequence goes on along the minus strand of NC_090928.1, from coordinate 880,239,331 downwards.
CGGACCAACTTCGCTAGCAGTTTCTCCCGGAAGGCTATCAATCTATTCACCAGTATGTTGGTGGTCAGGAAGGGTGTGCATATGTCATATTAGCAATGTTGTGCAGAAATGAGTGCCTGATGGAGGATTGAAACTAAACACTAGTAAAGGAGAGCATGCATAGATCAGCAAGAGTATTAGACCTAGAGGAGAAGTGTGCAATGATGGTTCTGTAGGAGCAGCTTTACACCAATAGGGTTCTATACACCTTCATGTACTTGTCAACTTGGTTGAGTACTTCAGGGGAGACAGGAGTGAATGAGGAGAATGAATAATGATGATGGTCAGCGTCAGGGTGTGTTGAGGTGCGGAGGGTTGTGTATGAAGTGTCTTTCAGTAGTTGGTTCATTCAGTCACGTGTATTATCAAGACATACGTGGTGCGATAGCATAACAAAGGTACTGTGAAGGTGGCCTAGGAGAATATACAGTTGATGTCTTCACAATAAATAAGCCACTCATCTCTTGCTCCTCCGCCAAAACCCTGCTTAATGGCAGACATCATACTCATTGATTGTGGAGGCAGTGACTTGGGAAATATAAGAGGAGTGTCCCTTATGTTCATGTCCCTTACGTGATGTCATTAATGACATTTGTGATGTCATCTTTCATGTACTGGGTGTTAGTCCTAGCAATGCACGGTGGTGGTGCGAGTTATGGTTGCTTATCTTACCATAAACTGGTGAATTTCTGAAGTTTTTCAGTTTTACATGTAACCATAACGTCCCTTTAACAAGGTTATTTCATTGAATTTAATACATTTTCATTTGTGCAACTTAACTATAATGTCCTTTAACAACATTTTTTCAGTGAATTTCATAGGCTTTTATTAGTGCAACTTAACCACAACGTCTCTTTAACAAAGTTCTTACAGTGAATTTCATAGGTTTTTACCAGTGCACCCTTAATTTCCTACAACTTACTAATATCATACTTATAGCAACATTTTTGTCCAATTTACAATGTGTCACCTTAAAACTCTGCCATTCCCCTCCTTCTAGCATCCTTTTTAACACTTGTATACACTTTTTGCTACTTTTTCTGTGTTCGTCGACATGCGCAAACGTCTGAAATCATTGTCAACTTTCCCAACAGTGTCACATGACCACGCACTCATACGCAGTATGATGACATGTCCACGAACACGTACGTACTTTGCAAACGTGTTCGTGATTTGCAGACAGTTTGGAACTGCATTTGCCTGCTGATCTAGGAACTTTCAAGCTAAAAATGTACCCTTGCACAGCTCCTGCACCCATTCTTAATCATTATCTATTAACAATCTCGCACAGAGCACATTCTTGGAAGAATATTAGCAAATCTGCTTTTTATCTTAAAAATGGCATGAGCTATTACCATCCCTCCTCCAAAAGGGCCACCACCACCAGCTGGATGACCTACACAACAAAAAAAGTGCAGTACTTCCAAAGACAATGAAGAGGACCAAGAAGATGAGGTAGAGGAAGTGCCTACCTCTAGCACCTAGAGAGAATCAGGGCATAGCAGTTCTTTACCATTGTTGGGAATGTACCAAAGGCTAAAGCTATCAAGGTAAAATGCAACGCTGTACTCAGTCACAGACTACCCCAACAGTACTCCCATGGGACCACCTCCATGTGTCGTCACAGTAATTCCAACCACCGCAATACTCTCAGAAAGGTTGTCCATTTCTTATCAAGAATTAGGCTGCCATCCTCCACCTCATCTTTCCCAACCAATACTGTAACCACACAGCCTACTTCTGTGGGACAAAAAATCCCACCAGCTACCTTGCAAGTAATAAAAGAAGCCGCTGATCCATATATTTGAAGACAACAGTGCTCTGTATATACTGGAACACACCACTCTGCAGGGGGGAGCAATTTCAAACTGATTTTGAAGCTGTAATCAAGGGGCATGAGAAACACTACCTTAGATGTAACACACACACAACATCTTCCCCTGTCCACTTGCTCCTCCATATTAGTAGTTGGTGCCTATGCTCTCATTTTCCTGCACACCTTAATATTTGCCTCTCCTGCAAAAAAAAAAAAAAAATACAAATAAATAAAAGGTTCCTTTAGGAAAGACCTTTCACGGGTAAAAAAAGAAAACTAACAAAAATAATCTTTTACACGCCATCTACATTACATTTCTCAATAAAGTAGGTACACTCAATACAATTCGCCAACATTTGCATTAGCATTTTGTGTTATGCTAATGGGAATAATGTGGCTTTCATCCCCCATTCCAGGGGTTGGAATGGAGGATAATGGCCCAGCAGCACGAGTTATCGGCCCAAGCAAAGCAAAGCAAGGGCAGATAACAAGGGCTCTGGGCTCTGGTTGCCAAACGCGTAATCCGTGGTGCTTCCTACAGCAGGACACCCACAGTGTCCCACTAATGGAAGGAAAATCCTTTTCCAAGATGGCTGCAATGGAAAGGGAATGTGGTGCTCTGTACAGAGCCCCCTTACCTTTGCATGACAGCCTGCAGGAGGTGAAGAGAAGAAGCGAATGTGTCAGCGGCACCTACCGCTGCCAAAATAAGGTAAGCAGGGGCCGTGGGGGGTGAATAAAAACATAATAAATGGGACAGAGAGTGGGGGGATATGGCAGTAGGGCGAGCTGGCCATCAGGCAGCTTGGAACATGGGCTTAAACCAGAGATTTAAGCTTGAGTTCCTAGCTACCAGATTGGCTGCCTCCCCCGCCCAGGATCCTAAAGGAAAATTATATACTAGAGAAAATATAAAAGGACAGGAACAATTTCCTGTCCCAAATACTTTTCTCTAGCACACAATAAGGATCATAAACGATGAACCTTTATAATTATCCACAGTCTCCACAGTCCCCTTTCCAGGCAATGAATCATTAAAAGACGTGGATGCCACGTGCACACCATCACACAGGGCCGCCCTTCTATCATTTTTAATTTTATATTTGTAACACTCCCTCAAGGCCTGCTTTCAAACAGTCACACATCCATGCACCAATCACTTCCAAAAACTGTAGATATAACCATATGACCATACTAAGCGTCCACACACTAACTGCCACTTAACAATCTTCAACAGATCTTTCTTCTACACATCTTTTGCAACTGCATTTCCCTTACTTATACAAATAAATATTACTCAATGCTCCTATAGATGCACATATGTTTTGTGCACTGAGAGAAGTGCATAAATAGAAGAGGCAATACGAATGGGCAAGTGCTCATGAGAACCCAGGAGGGAAATGGCAAGGGATTCCAAGGTGGGACGACACTGGCTTACTACTGGAGCAGAGGAGTCCCAAGGGTGGGATGCATCTTAGCTGTAACATCCCTTTAACAACATTTTTTCAATTCGAGAAGGGCCATGGTATCAAGACCTGAGAAGTAGAATGACAACATATGCATTACAAGGTTTGAAATTGCACAATGAATATGGAAAATGTTCACCCCAACCCATATTAGTGTTCTACTTGAATAAAGTACTGCCAGCAATCACATTTGGGGAAGAATCAGCCTGGAACCTCAAATTCAAATTTGGCGAAGCACTTGAGGCATATTTTGGCATGAAGTGCTCAGACTTCCACGTTATGTCTCAATGACGACACTGCGTCATGAACTGGCGATCAACTCTATACAGTACAACAGTCTGGAAAGCATGCGCAATCTTATGAAAAATTAGAGAACACCCTGGACAGCCTGCATATAAAATCTTCAAGTCATTTTCGCCTGGACCAACATCAAACATGCTAAAGGAGTGGGCCAACAAAATAGATCAAATCCTTGCGGCCGCTGACATAGACAAAGAGTCTCTTCAGAGACACCCACAATTGGTAAAGGAACGACTCCAAACATGAAGCTGGAACTCAAACCTAGAAAAACGAGCGACATTACGTAGTGCAATTCTGCTTGGGAGCACAACAAATAGGTTAGATGTACAATCAAATGACCTATTAAAATGTCCATCTCGCCATCATCGAGATCAATTCTTGCGGTTGCGGCTAAATGCAATAAAGACCAAAGAGATGCAATGGTTAAGAAAAGAGACTTAACTCAAAGACAATCTCTATAGATATTGCAAAAATGACATAGAATCGCTGCAACATTTGAACATAAAAAAAATGTAGAGCAATTTCGAACCAAAGGACGTGTCACTTGGGATTTTCATTTCCACTAAATAGAAATACTGATGAATGGTGGACTCGTGTGGTATCAGGTCACCAAACAAAAATAACTTGTGCAACTGTTGATTTTTTAGATGAAATTTTGAAAGAAATCTAGAGTGCTTGGTAGCTAGGGAACCACAATAACCTAGTAGGCATACCAAAGCTTTTAAAGTGCACAGTGTTAGTGAAATTCTGAAACATTAACAATCTTAATGGATGTAACATTGTGATAAACGTTTGTATAAACTAAAGTTCACAATAAAAAATGATTTGTTGCTTGGGCATACAAAATGGTCGATTATTGCTAATCATGATGATGTCAGTGGATAATCTATTCAAAGAAGTTCATGGAGAGTCCACTGGTGTAGAATGAGCTAGGTAAAACCTGTTTAGACTAGTTCTGAGAGGCATCTAAGGCAACCAACCAGGGATTGGAAAAGGGGTTGCCTTCAATTACTACGGCCAACCAGGATATTTTATATTGATCATTGCATTACCTCACTTTTTAAAAGAGTATATAAGGGGCTGAAGTCTGAGGGGAATAGGGATGCATGATTTGGGAGCTGCAGAGTTTTCTTTGGTGTGCTATGCTGTGTCTTGGTCTGCTGAAAAGAATAAACTGATGTCTCTTGAAAACCAGGCTCAGTCTACTGATGTGCTCCAGAGTGCCTTTCCTGGCCCTGGGGCACCAAGGCCCATTGAGAGGGTGATGGGTCCTTCTCTTCATTTGGCGTGCCAGCCAGGAGTCCTGAGCTGATTGTCTCCAGGACTGGAATACAGGTACATACTACA